>NC_056624.2:11113477-11441477 GCF_002870075.4 Lactuca sativa
ACTTCCAACACTTAGGGAATGATTTCTAGGCTTGGATTAGGGACTTGGAATGGACTAACACTTCAATTTGACCCACTTTGAGGGAGTTTACGGCCAAGCAAGGCTCCAAGGCCGTAAACTCTAATGTATGGAGCTACAAAGTGTTTCAAGGCCTAGAATATGCATGAATGGGCTTATAAAATTCATCTAAGGACCTTGGGGGTGTGTAGTTTGCATTCTAACATCATTTATTTTTGAGTTTACGGCCCAAGAACATGCCTTGGCCATAAACTCATGGAAACCCCATAAAAATTGTGTTTTTGGCCTTCAAAGTATTTTTGGTTGGTCCCTTGATTTATTCTAAGGCTTTTGGTGGTGTTGGATGGCTTACAAACACCTTAAAATGAGTTTTATGCAAGGTTTTGTGGAGTTTACGGCCCAAGAACTCCCCTTGGCCGTAAACTCTTCTAAGTCCCTCAAAAATCATGTTTCAAGTGTCCAAATGCAAGAATCAAAGTCCCATAATTCATATCTAAGCTGTAGGGGTGGTTTGGATGGGTTTAAGGGCTTGAAAACCCTCATTTGATGAGTTTACGGCCCAAGAGAGTTCCTTGGCCGTAAACTCCTCAAATCATCACCAAATGCATGTTTTACATGTTTAGATTATGTATTTTAAAGCCTCATAGCCATATCTAAGTTCCAAACTAGTCAAGGAAGGGTTTAAAGGCTCAAAACCCCATCATTTTGGTGTTTACGGCCTAGGCACCTTCTTAGGCCGTAAACTCATATACATGGTCCAATTTTCTTGTTTAATCCCGAATTTGAAGGCTAAAGGTGCATTAGATTAAGGTTAGGGAGGTACCTTAAGGATTTGAAGCCCTAAATTTGAGTTTTGGACACTAAATCTTTGAGTTTTGGAGAGAGGTTAGAGAGAGAGTAGAGAGAGAGAGAAAAAGCTTCAAATGAAAGCTGAAACTCGTTTATATAGTTCCCAAAATTTACACGCGGTGGAATTCTACCCGATACCGATGCTAACCGCGACTTTTGGTCGCACCCGATTGAGTTTTCGTCACCCGACGGGAACATTTTGAAAACTCGCGAACTAATCATTTTGGGCGCATAATATAAGTTCCTGAGTGCTTTAGACACTCATTAGGATAAAATAAACATATAATTTATATAAATAAATTTTAACGAGAAATCGGAACGAATCCGATAACGGTGACTTCCCGGGTAGAATGGTTCTTGGCGACGAACAAATTTCGGGTTGTTACAGATGCCTTAGTGGTTCACTTACATGGATCATTGGTCCTAGAATGAGTTTATACATTTTTCTTCGCGTAAATTCGATTAAGGATCTAGCGAGTTTTAATCGGTTGGCACCTATTAAGTGTACGATCGTAGCCTGTAGTTATAACCAGAGTCTCTTGGAGGGATAGCGGGGATTTGTGTATAGATCTATACGGGGATGACACCCCACACGTGAGCTGTTCGATACAGTTAGACTAGGCCAGTCTAGGGTGCCAAAAACCTTATTATATTTTCCGTCGGCGTCCAACGACGCCAAGACAGGCGAAATTGTCATTATTTAGTATGGTTATGACGGCTCGCTTAGAGGAATTAACGTTATGAAGTTTACGGAAGACCTTTCTATTTAGGCAACATCGGGTTGTCTGGGAACATTCTCGTTACATGCTCTTACATTCTCTCTACATTCTATTTACCTTTTTAGTCAAATAACAATAACATACATGCATTAATACAAGATCGGACACAAACACACTAAACAGTTTTCAGAAAATATCGGATTTTATGGTGGTTTTCAAAGTTATACAAATCATTTTCACAATCATGCTTATGAACTCACAACCATTTTTATGTTGACCGTTTTCAAAATAACTTGTATTCTCAGGAAACCGTTGAAGCAGGATGAACGAAACAACTAATGAATATTGTGTGATAATTTGTTTCATCGTACTCTTACTATTTTGGCATGTAATATTCAAATACAATACTCGATGTAAACAATGAATGTTGTAATATTACATGTGTGATGATGATGATGTTATGTTTCAATTATATTCACTGTAATGATATTTCAAGATGAAGTCACGCGCAAGCCCCCGGATGTTTTCGCCGTCTGGGTCGGGGGTGTGACAGATTGGTATCAGAGCATTGTTTATAGTGAACTAGCATATCTAATCATACAGGATATGCAACTATAAATACAATGGGACTAAACAACTCTGAACATAATAATTAAAATACATACCTTTGTGTGCATTTTAGAATAATAACATAACAAGAATAATAAAAGTCTTTGGAGGATTTGAACGTCGCTATTAAACTCGGGCAGTTATGTAATCGTATTGGGGGTGAATGTAGCCTGATCAACTACATTCATTCAAAATACGACCAACATGTGTTCGGGAGTAATTGTGATGGACAGTGAATCAAAAACTTACCATCAAATTATCCAAAGAGCTTATAGAACCAAACCTAAGCAAAATTAAATTACTATAGGAGTAATTGGTATGCTATTTGTTTCTAGTATTTATACCCCTTCGTGAAATACACAATGGACGAGTATCATTAGCCAAGAAACCCCTATCTCCCTAGTCAAGGATTAGCAGGGTGGCTTGTCTCAGAGGAGGAACATGAAGTAGAACTCGCAGATGGACCCGATGAGTCAATAGTAGGCCTCGAACGGGAAGAGCCAGAGGGCAATGGTGATGATGACTCGGATGCAGAATCCGATGTCATCAATCCTCCACGTAAAGCCCGAGTACCGACTTATCGTGTGAGCCCCGGTGGCCCCATGCCCCCTTAGGCATACGATATTTGGAGATAGAGTCACCAGCAGGGGATACGACCGCACTAGGGTTGGAACCAAGGTCTCTCCGATCATTAGCCATAGAGAACTAGCTGACCGGCCTTCCCAGTCATGGTCCGACGCACCTGAGGTATTGATAACCAAGCTCAAGACACCTCAAATTGAACGAAACAAATGCGGTTGCTATTGAGAGAGACAAGAGACAAACAAAGGAAGTGAACGGAGACTCCCGAGTAAGATAGTTAGTGTGAGAAGTATGACTACGAGATACTGAACAACAAGTGGCTTGTCTCCGAGGTGCATCAACTTCATCAGCACCACCACTAGACACTTTCCGTCACAATTAGGATCGGCCTTTTCTTTTCCCCCTACTATCCGATATGACTCTCTTTCGTGTACTAAGTTGGTACTTAAGGATTTCGAAACCGAAACAATCCATATCTTCTGAGGGTAGACGTAACGATCGTGCCAAATCCGTGATTACCTACTACCAGAAATACATCATAGGGATGTAGATGGAAGTAGTAAGAATTATACAACAAGATGCAAAATTTATAGAGTACAAACAGGAATGACGATCATTACTTACGATCTGGATTATCAACGTGCATCAGGAAATGCCATCCCGCAAGAATAACAAGCGCACCCGCGAGACACCACTCCTGCAGATGGACTCTGCTACATTCCAAGATGCTATAACGGTGGCAGTAACCGCTGCGATGGCGCAAATCAATGCAAACAACCCCAATGGAGGCGGGAATAGCACTGACAACTCCAGCCAAAGGAACGAACATGGAAACCAACAAGTGACAACCTATCAAAGGACTCCAAACCCTAAGCTTAAGAGGAGGAAGCTGAGGTCTGGAAGTAAGAAAAAGGGACAACCCACTCAAGGGTTCTCAAGGAAGCAACATGTTGTTGCTGTTAAAGCGACCATGACCCCTATTACACCAGCAACTAGGAGACCATATGCTGGAAACCTTCCAAAATGCAACCAGTGCAAATTCCATCATAATGGAGCCTGTCGGGAGATGCGTTGTAACAAATGTAACCGAAAGAATCACACCGCCAAATTCTGTAGAACTTATCCATGCCAGAATCGTCAGCCAAATGAAAATGACAACAATCGCAACTACCCTAACAACAACACCAATGATGAGACCATTCACACCTACTATGGGTATGGAGGAACCGGTCACTTCAGGCGAAGTTGCCCCAAGGATAACAATCAAGGTGTAGAAGGATCAGAAATGGTTCTGACCTTGGGTCAAGGTGAAACAGACCAAGGTCCGACAGTTGCTACTGGTACGTTCCCACTTAACAACTCTTCTGCTTACCTCTTATTCAATAGTAAAGCTGAGTGAAGCTTCGTTATTAACAAATTCAAACGCTTACTAAAACCATAACCCCAAAGCTAAGCTACGCCTTAACGGTGGAGATGACTAATGGGAAAACCGAATCAACCAAAGATATTTATGTAGGGAACACCTTAACACTACACAACCATTCATTTCAAATAGATTTGATGCCAATAAATATTAGGAGTTTTGATGTGACAATCGGCATGGTTGGGTTAAGCCCCCACCGTGCTGATACTATGTGTCGTGAGAGGGTCGTTTGCCTTCACCTTCCTAATCACGAAACTCTAATAATCCATGGTGATAAACCTGGCGCCAATCCTCTTCCTATCTCGTGCATCAAGGAACAGAAGTGCCTGCACCAGAAGAACTACGTTTTCCTCACTCATGTTGTGGACAAGACCAAAAAAGAGGTAGGCAAACAAGGTATTCCAGTAGCATGTGATTTTCCAGATGTGTTTCCCAAAGAACTTTCGGGAATATCCCAGAGAGACAGGTCGAATTTCAAATCGACCTCATACCAGGAACCACATCAATTGCCAATTCACCCTATAGGTTGACTCCCGCCAAAAATTCACAAGTTATCCAGTCAAATGAGTAGAATTGTTGCGCAAAGGATTCATCAAACCAAGCTTCTCTTCCTGAAGAGCTTCGATTTTGTTCTTCAAGAAGACGGATCCTTCAGAAGGTACATCGATTTTAGGAAATTGAATAAGCTCCCTATCAAAAATCGATACCCACTCCCTCGGACTGACGACCTATTTGGCCAGCTCCAAGGAGCTAATCGCTCCTCCAAAATGGATATAATATCCGGTTACCATCAGCTCCGAGTCCGAGAAGACGACATTCTAAAAACTGCCTTCCGGACTCGTCACGACCATTTCGAATTCATTGTGATACCCTTCCGTCTAACGAATGCTTTCACGGTATTCATGAACCTTACGAACCAAGTTTCCCAACCGTTCCTAGTTAGCCTTTTCATTATTCTCATCAATTACATACTCGTCTGCCCACAAATCAAGAATGAAACACTATCATCATCTACAACCAGCCTTGAAAGCATCGAAGCCGGAGAATATCACGGAGGAAGCACTGCATGGATGGATAAAACTCTCGAATTCGAAAGACGAAGCTTATTGTTATAAGAGTTGAGTTGGGCGTTATTTGGGTGAACATCGATAGGGTTAACCCCAATCTGCCCATTTCTTGCTAGTACAGAAATCAAACAAGATGAAAAAGTTAGCTTGAATCTATATCGAGGAAACCGTGAGACTCCATGAAGTATCAGTATCTATTATCTCGGATCGAGATAATAGATAATAAGTTAGAAAGCAGTGCTAAGCTTATATCAGGACAATAGTTAGTCTCCACTAACTAGCCAAGTGAGCGCATAGTTACTTTCATCTTACACATAGATATGAAGTATTTTATTTAAGTTATGTGCTATGTGTGCATATTATCTGTATACTTGTTATCTGTGCTGGATGAACGATTTTGTACATGTTTTATATGATTTAAACTGTATATGTATTTATATCTACGTAATACGTTGGGTAAAACATGGGTAGATGAAATATGAGTTGGATGATGAGTTGAGAGGTGATATAGACCATGAGGTAAGGGTGAGAGGTGGACGATGTGAGAAGTCTTGTTCCCAAATGTTGGCCCCGTCATTTAGTAGAGTATGGATGACAATTACGGACTATTTTAGACAGTCCAGTGGAACACTAGCAACCTATAGGTGTTGTGAACGATGTGTTCATCGGTGTACTCTAAAAACCCATTGACATGTATTGCGAGTGGACTCTCGAAAATGATACTGTCAATAAACGATTTAACCCTAGCAGCTGTGCTCGAAGGACAATACATGCAGCTGCGCCTCACATAGAATGTCACAATTATGGCAGCTGCGCCTAAGTGATAGAACTAGTAGTTGTGCTTGACAGTCGTGTCATTAACGTACCTACTCCTTAGGATAATCCTTAGGAATGAATGAATGAATGAGAAATAGCTAATTCTTAGGGTAGATCCTTTAGAGTAAAGAAGATAATGGAGATGAGTAATTGGGTTGACTGTTTGATGATTAAACATAATAATTATATTATTGTGGGTTGAAAACCCTATGTACTCATCAGGTTTCCGAACCTGACCCACTCAGTTTATTTATATCACAGGTGTTGATATGAATTCACATTATACTGAGAGATTAAGGAGATATAAATAACTAGTGATAATGAATGTAAGTTTTGTTTATGCTTATGTTTCTATATTGACGATGACATCCCAAATGCTTTAAAATCAATAAAAATACTTTTCTTCGGAAATGTCTTGATAACGTATTTATCATGTTTTAATAGGAACAAATTCTATAACATTTTTATTAAAAGAGGTACTCTGATTTTTTTTATAAATCATAAAGAAAATCGCTCATTTCTGGCCGTGAAAATGGGGATCTCGTACTCTAGAGGATTGCCAAATTTCGGAATTTGAAAGCTCTTTTTCTTCTCAATTCTCTTGCATTTTGATGCTAGATAAAGCACCTTTATTGCTTCACCTTTGAACGTATATTTGGTATATATTTCAAAGGCTTATGAACAACAAATTAGAAGTAAATACTAGCATGTTTTGATGGTTCTACTTTTTCTAGGTGGATACTTGTAGAGAACTCTCGCTTAGAGTTTCATGCTACATTTCATCAACTTCCAACCTCCCATGAGGATCAAATCCTACAAAGGTTATTATGTTTTCCCTTCAATGATTGTTTTAATCTTTCTAACTCTTGCAGAATTATCATTGGTGTGTAAAAGAGTTTAGTTTTATTCAATATTTTTAAAGCTTCCATTGTCAATTTTACCGGCTGTGAAACCAGATTTTTTGAATAAAAACCCAACAATTGAAGATGAAAATTTATAAACTTGATTTTATTAAAGTTTCTCAAACTTTATAGAATTATTTTTATAAACTTGCTACAAGGTGTTGAAACAAGTGGAATCATATGAAGACTTTACAAGATAAAGGTCCCTTATGTCCCTTTAGGAATGGACTTGATAATTTTGTGATGACTCACAAAATTATTACTAGTTAATGGCTTGGTTTATATATACATATGTTATAATTGTTATGCATGCTTGTGTTGTTTTTGTTTATGTTATTATTATTATATTATGGTTGACAAAATTAGTTTCTCAAATGCAAAATAATATTTGAACATAAATAAACATCACAAGGAGTTTGGTTTTAATTAAATTTAGCTTTTAACATAAGATGCTAAAAATAGTTTTACAATAAAACAAGCTTTATCGTTAAAACTAGTAACCAATAAAATTTTGGGATTAAAATTGATATAATAATTTAAAATAGAGATTTGTAAACTTATCAAACTTCAAGCGTTATTTTATAAAATGAAGTTTTATTAAAGGGTTATCAAATGTTATAAAGCGTTCAAACATCGACTTAATATGGCTATTAAAATTTGATCGCGTCAATTTTATAAAACCGGGTTTTATAAAAGGAACATTATTAAAATGTGATTTTTTTCATAAAAATAATATTTTTAAAAGGTATACCATGGATAATTGAATGCATACAATAACCATGATATAACATGTTTTTTAAACTACAAATATAAAAACATCAATGACCCCTTACAAACCTCAAATTTATGAAATCCTTTTTAACGAACACTCGCACGTCTCATGTATGTGCTAGTGGGATAAATGATACCTAACCACTTAGAGTCATCTTTTGATGGCCGATGTGTTTTCGTGATTTCTATAACCAAGTTATAGGCTGATTACACAAGTTTTTTAAGTTGGATAATTTGATCGGAAAACTCTTGTGATAAAGGATACCTAAGCAATAGAGTTCTAAGGTATAGATGGGATCAAACACTCTAATTAAATTCGTCACTAGCAATCCCATAACTCTAGGAATTATATGGTAAGATATAATTGAAAATCGATATGTATCTGGTTGAACTCGGATGAATGGGATAAAGGATATCGAACCATTTATTTATTTTGCAACTTGGATCCTAGACTTTGATAATTAATGTTTTAGAAACTAAAAGGGTATTAATTATTAAAGATTAAATATTGAAAAATACAAAATGAATTTTGTTAAAGTTTTGTAGATATATAATCCATTCTCATAACCATGAATTGTCATTTCTATTTAAATGAATTAATGAAACAATAACATTCAATGGATACAACTTCAATGAATGGATTCATGTCTGAAGAGACAGTCTCCTAAGAGATGTGAAATTGTATACACTTAAAGGACCTATTCGTAAACAAATTGCTTTGAGTAATAGACCTAAATATGTTACCAAGTAAAGGCATCACTATGATGCTCAAGATGCTTTTGACATCAAGCTAGGAATAATTATTCATGACATCTAGGAAGTCATGGATAATTTAAACATATATCTGATGATGTAACAGGTTAAACAATATTCCAATAAATATAGTGATATTTTGTTGGAATAGCGCAAGGCTAAAAGAGTCACCCTGTGTGATCTAAAAGGCTCATATTTTATGGAATAAACACCTGTAAGCCCAAGAAATCCATTAAGACCGAAATAGATGGATCTTGTTTGTTTTGTGAAGAAACTGGACACTGGTAGAGGAACTGCTCCTCTTATCTAGAAAGAAAGTCTGAAAGAGACTAGTACTTCAGGTATCTACTGGATAGATCTCATACTTTTCATGTAACACTCAAGTACTTGTTACTTAAATGTTAATGTAATATTTGTAACTTGATTACAAATATTTACAGAAGAGTAACTAGCTGAGCACAACCAAGTTGGAACTACACTCTCGCAATTTAGTTTATTATTTATGCTTAGAACCTGAATTACTTGTAATGTAAAACAATGTTTGGAACAATGTATATTTTAAATTTAGCATGTCTAAATATTTATGTCTCAATTATTTATTTAAGTGTTTGATTATTTACTAGATCGTTTTTATAATGATAATACTCATATTCTGAAATGGTTGACTTCTATTTCTGAGACTAGATCTCTTAATAGAATTATGTAACATCCTGTATATTAAATAAATAAATATATACGGGTTAATTTGAATACTAGCCTAAAATCAATAATATTTAGTGGGGTGTTTGTTTCGGGGAGCCAAATAATATAATTTGGACTTTCGAGGATCAAAGTGTAATTTTAGGATTTATTTCGTAAAGATTTTTAGAAGTCAGAGTGTGTTTGTTAATTATTAGAACTTATTATGAAGGGAAATGTGAGAAGGAAGGACTGAATGTGTCAAAATTAAGATTATGGGGGTTAAAAGGTAATCTTCAGATTAGTCTTGCAAATAATTCTCAAAGTGGAGGGATGTATGGTAACTATTGGATTTAAGTTGAAAAAAAATGATGGGGAGGGACCAGAAGTGAATAATCAAGCATAAGTTGAGATGGATACAGGTTCAACCTTTTCATTCCCCTCATTGCATAAGGAAGCCCTAACGTTGAATGCAGACACTACCACCTCCTGTGAGTATCTCAGCCGCAATGTGAACCCTCTTCAGCTGTCGCCGTTTAGCCAAGATCGATCGCCCTTGTTGCCGTCGGAGACGCCCGCTGCGGGAGACGCTGTGAACCATTCGGATAACTGTTAGAGGCCGACTCATGGACGTGTTTGCTGTAGAAAAGTTCGCATGTTACTGGGAGGCTTCAGGTAAGATCACTTTCCATCTCTCTCTCCTCTCCACCATCCTTATCGATATGTTTGAGGTTTATGCATCGTTACTACCGTCGGTGACCTTTCGGCCACCGTTTTTGCCAACTCCGGTGATGGCAGGCACCTGTGGGGTGGCTGAATATGATGTAGGATAGAGTGAATTGAATATTCTTGGCATTATGGTGTTGTATGCGTGCTAAATGATCGGAAAAAATTCACCATCACCTCAAGGTGGTGGTTGCCGCCCCTGCCAACGTTTTCTGCCACCGTGAAGGGTGGCTGTGTGGATGTGCTTTTGTGTGTGAGCGTTTATTTTTGCGGTGGGAAGTTGTATATGCGATTTCCGGCAGTAACCACCACCGCCGCTTGCCACCGCGAGCCGCCGCCGACCACCGTTGCCTAAGGTGGCAGTGGTTGGTGCCCGACATAGTGGAACTCTAATGGAGCTAAAGTCTTAATTTTAGACTTGGTTGGCTTATGCTTGGGTTAGAAACCCTAATTAGGGTTTAGAAAACCCTAATTTTGGGTTTGTTGGTTTCGACCTTTTGGGACCAGCGTTTGGACCATTGGATTGGAGTTAAGACTCACGTAACACCCCAATCCAGGTATGGCTTGAAACCCTTGAAGAAACTCTATTTTAGCATATTGATCCCTTAAGTACGTTGGGGGTACTTATGAGTACGCTTAGTGTACTACACATTGGTGATTACGAAGGGTCAGTATGTACGCTGAGCGTACCAGAATTACATTGGGCATACGTGCCGAATGACCAAACCTTAATTTTCGGACTTTAGAACCATATAAACACCCTTAATTCATTTGAGCCTTGCCCTCATCAGCCCCTTTCTCGTTCAAATGTCTTTGGAAACCCTAATATCATTTGTGAGTGCATTTTGAGCTTTAAGAGTGCATTTGTGGCCCTTGTAGTGTTCATTTAAGAAGAAGAGGTTGGCAAGAAAGCTTTGGAGTGGCTTTGGACTTCAAGAATCTGAATATATTCGACCTTGAGGAGCTTCTGGAGGTATAAAGCTTGCATCTTTCCACTTAAATATCTAGATCTAGCTAGGGTTTTCTAGTTTTGTCCCTTTGGTTTGTTTTTGGACCTCAACTTGTGACTTAAGTAACTCCAAATGATGGAAATGACAGATCTGACGTCCCTTAGTCCTTTTTCAACATAGAAATGGAGTCTTGGTGGATTTTTTAACCTCATGCATGGGTTAAGAGCTTTAAAAAGGTCTTAATGAGGGTGCTGGGAGCATATGGGTCATGCAAAGGCATAGAGTTGCCAACTTTATGCCTTAGGTCATCTTAATAAGATTAGATCCGACTTTTGGACGTAAAAGAATCGAGTATTAAGCACTTAATGGAAAAAGTTCTTAATTTGTTAGTACGTTGGGTGCAACCCAATGTACGCTGAACGTAAGCCCCAGAACCTCAGTACGCTGCGCGTACCAGGATGGTATGCTAAGCATACGCATCACAGATAGGCTTGGATCTGTTTTGCGCTTTTGGACAGTTGGGCCTCATTTGGTTATTAGATTTGGTTGCATTCTGAGTATAGTGGGACATTTTATCAGTTTGGGCCATTGGTGTTATGATTGGGTCTTATTGGGCGAAGATGCCCATTAATGATTTTGGACATGGACTTTGGGCCCATTAACAAAGAAAGGAGAATTGGGCCTTCTTGGAAGGACTTGGGGTTGGCATCCATTTGATTAAGTAAAGTCCTAACATTGATTAATATTAATATTAAGCACGAGGGGTTATGAACTTTTAGGAGAGCAGCTTTTGCATTCAGCAGACAGAGGTGAGTATTCTCACCATTCCATTGGGTCTAAGGCACCAAGGCCGACCAATTTTATGATAGTTGGTATACTCGTAGTGTAGAGATTTGTTGCATGATTATGCGGTAGAGGTAGCCTTTATGGTTATGGTAAAGATAACTTTATAGCTAACGGTACATATAGCCTTTATGACTAATGGTAGAGATAACTTTTATAGCTAACGATAGAGATATTCATGGCTAATGATAGAGATAGCTTCATAACTAAGATGATATGTGATATGTGGTAGAAGAACCTTTTACAGCGGTTATGATATGTGTTATTTGACTTGTGTGTTGGGGTATGATCTGGGGAACTCACTAAGCATTGGCTTATAGTTTGTGGATTTGTTTAAGGTACATCGGAGCCCAAGGGCAAAGACATAGCTCGATGGCACGGTTAGGCTTATTCACAGGACGCTCGGATGTTTGGAATAAATGTTGTATCTGACTTATGTTTTGAAAACAGTTATAACTGGATTGTCTTAATTTTGGAATTGTGTTTGATTTTTCTAAAATGAAAAAGTAAAATAAAAAATTGGTCGTTACAACTCATGCCGATTCCATTGTGTGATGGCTTAGTGGAATATTAGACTTAATGGGTTAAGTCATTAACGGGTTAAGTGAGAACACTTAACCCTAATCATCATTTTATGTGAAAACTCTAATTTTGCATGGGCCTTGCGTTGGGCCTTTATGTTGGGCCTGGTGATTGGGTTATTGATGGGCCATCCAAGAGCAATCATGTGGACTACAATATTTATATGGGCTTTACAATAAGGCCCATATAAGGGTTTGGGCCCAATTTGGAAAATTAGGCTATAGTTAAGCCATTAGTGGAACTTTGAGGACCCATTTGGTATTGGGCCTTGGTGGGCCCAATAGGCTTGGGTTATTTATGGGTCGGCTTAGTGGACCATATTTAGACCAAATATGTGAAGGTTTGGTCTTAGATCCTAATGGGGTTAATTGTGGGTTCGGCTCAGTGTTAGAAGCCGGAGTACAACAACAGCATTTATAGGATTTGTTTGCCATCGGACGTGAGTCTTCTCATTGTACTTATTTGTGTGGTAATTTATGTGTAACCAGAGGGTCTTATTTGTATTATTGACCAGAGGGTCTTATTTACACCATTGACCTGAGGGCCTTAGTACATTATTGTAACACACGGTCTCAGGTACGTATTTAAATTCAAGTCAACTTCATATTTTACTCTTGGACTCGGTGAGTTAGGGGCTCAACTCGTCGAGTAGGATCGAGTCCGGATCGGGGGATTAAGTGACCTACTCGACGATTCGGAAGACAGAGTCGTCGAGTAGGAGTTGTCTCGGTGAAACCCTAAATTGGAGGGTTTGCACCCCATTTAAACATCTTATAAGGCTTCCATCCCAGCCTCCATAACCTCTAGAGGATTTCACCTTAAACCCTCATATAGGCCTATTTAAATAGGGTTTGCACCCTATTTCAACATTTTATGATATATGTTATGTTGTGTATGTGCCTGGGTAAGCCCGATGCTGAGGCAAGCCCGATGTCGGGTGACCCCAATGCTCGATGCGGTTGGATGCCGGGGTGAGTCCGATGTCGGGATTCGTCCCAATGCCGTTGGGAAGAGTACTAGAGTTATGTTATTTGTTTTGTTCTTTGTATGGTATGCGGTAGTTTGGGGGAGCTCACTAAGCTTCGTGCTTACAGTTTCAGTTTTGGTTTCAGGTAGTTCAGCTAGTAAAGGGAAGGGCTTGAGCTGATGGCATGGCACAGACGCACACCACAACTGGTTTGGCTGGGAGTTTACTCTAAGATTTGTTATGAGACCGTATATGTTATCAGATTTTATGAGTTTTCAAGATATATGTTTTATGGTTTTATACTATGACAATGATATCTATGTTTGATAAATGATTTTTGAAACGAAATTTTTGGCTTGTATTTTTGGGATGTTTCAAGTTGGTATCAGAGCCTTGGTTTGAGGGATTCGGGCACACTTTCGGGTGTGTCTGAACTCAAACTAAGGAATTGGTATAAAGGTTTTCAAATGAAAAGAGTTTTAGAAAAAGCGAAAAGAATTTTTTTTTGAAAGAAAAGAACTTTCAAAAGAGAAAAAGGTTGTGGTGCATGCAATCAGCCGAGCTCAAGTAAGTACTCCCAAAATACCCATACAAGTTTATGATATGATATGATTATCAGCTTTATTAGAACAACATGCTATATTAGGACTAAGGATCTAGGAAGGATGCCTTATGTTCCGGTTATATGTGTTTTAGCTTTATGAGAACTGCATGCTAGTACATAATTGTTAGTATGATAGCCAGAATAGTATATGCTTCATTATGTGTACTCGATGCTTGAATGCTGCTTGCTTTGTGCTTTTAGGGGGTCTTAGTTATCTTTCACTAACTAGTAAACGAATATGTTATGTTACATATTGCGATGAATAAATAATTTCAGAAGGTTAGTTCTAGCTCTATTTTGCAGCTCTTGTTTGAGTCCAGTCGTTGTAGAGTAGGACCTCTCATTCGAAGAATTATCTAGTCTATGTAATATGTAATAGTATTCACGAGCTGGTTAGGGAAGAAAGCAGGGACTTCTTGTGAAGCTGATGGCGGAGAGTGGGTTGGTGATTACCCTAGGGCAAGCCTAGGAAGAGAGTAGCAGAGAGCAGTAGCAGTAGCAGTAGAAGGGACTAGGTGGAGTCAAGCCAGTTCTTGAAGAAAGTACGGATAAATGTGGACGGTAGTATGGGCCCGTACTACTGAAAGTAGAGGATCCATACTAGAATCCAGTAAGGCTGAGACGAGACCAAGGAACTTGTAATATATGTGATCCCTCGAGTTATAGTAGTATTATGACGTTTGTCATTATGTGTTTTCAAAATGGTGGTTTTATGCCCGAGACCAGCAGTCGGCAGTTTAGGTGTCGGGGAGGGATCAGGTTCAGGCTCTAGAGTTGAGCACTTGCATGAGCAGACTAGGGAGTTTATCTCCTCAGAGATCATGCGTAGCATACTTGGGTAAACTCATGTGATATTCAGTTCGATCGAGGAGCGTATTCTGGAGCTTAAGGATGAGAGGTTGGCTGTGTTTCGCACTGAAGTGGCGACCATGATGGGATCGCGCACGCTCATGTTCAGACGGTTCAGGGCATGTAGAGCTCCTGATTATGAGGGGGCTGGAGACCCCATTGCTAGTACCTGATGCTTTGGCAGATGTCGCCAATGCATTCTGCACCAGCAGATGTCTCGAGGGGGACAAGGATAGGCTTGTGTCATGTCTTCCGAAGGGTCGGGCATGTGATTGGTGGGAGGAGGTTGGGAGAGCCATTAGAGATGAAATTATGTTGGATGCTATGACCTGGAGTCATTTCAAGACTAGGTTCAGAGCCGAGTTTGCACCTGTTATTGAGGTGCAGCGGCTTGCCAGGGAGTTCCAGGATCTCCAGCAGACGACAGAGACTGTGGCGGAGATTACCACCAAGTTTAGGGAGCGGGATCTCCTTGTTCCTCAGTATGCGACGGACAAGGTGATGAAAAAGGCCTGATATCATGAGATGCTGCGGAGTGACATCCGCCAGTTTATGAGCCGATCTAGCTGCAATACGCTGGAAGATATGATAGCAAGGGCTCGAGAGAGGGAGTTGGATTTAGAGATGGAAAGGAAGAGGAAGCCATAGGGAGTTCACACGTGGAGTTCGAGCAAGAAGCCCAAGGTATCAGATCACAGATCTAGGAGCCAGCAGGGCCACGGTCATTGTGGCAAGTGTGGCAAGAATCATGAGGGAGCGTGCTAGGCAGGTAGTTCGGGCTGCTATAAGTACGGCCGAACTGGTCACATGAGCCGATATTGTACAGCTACCACCACCACACGAGCATCATATTTGATTTGCTTTCAGTGCAATAAGAGGGGACACAAGCGGTCCCAGAGGCCGAGCTTAGCAGCAGCAGGGAAGGTGGTAGCACGTTCTCCTGCTACCTTGAGGATTATAGTCGGCCGTCAGGTCTGCGCCGAGGCGCCGATGACACAGAGTAGGGATTTTCATTTTACTGCAGAGGAGGCATGAGCAGCTCCTGATGTGGTGACGGGTATGTATCTTTCCTCTTATCTATGTAGTTGATATGGATTATGTCTCATGTTTATGTGTTGTTTATAGGGTCGTTCTTAGTGAACGACATTTCAGCTATGCTATTGTTTGATTCGGGGGCTACCCGATCCTTCGTGTCGCTAGTACTTAGCAAGCGATTTAGCAGAGTTCCAGGGGAGCTGAATTGTCCACTTAATGTTGAGATAGTTGATGACAGGACTGTCAGGGTCACGAGAGTTCATAGAGGATGTACTTTGTGGTTATTTGATGAGCAGTTCCCAGTGGATTTGGTTCCTATTCCCCTCCGAGGGAATAAGGTTATAGTAGGTATGGACTGGTTGAGCCCCAATGGGGCAGTGATAGATTGTGAGCAGCAGCTGGTTAGAGTTCGCACTCCCAGTGGGGGAGACTTAGTGATTCAGGACGAGAGGCCACAGTGCGGACCGGTTTTCTGCTCTGTCATAAGTGCAAGACGTCACTTTCAGCAGGGTTGTGCGGGATATGTTGCATATATCATGGATACCCTGGATAAGGGTAAGGCGATAGTCGATGATGTACCGGTGGTACGAGAGTATCCAGACGTATTCTTGGAGGATTTTCATGGGATACCTCCGGAGAGACAGGTTGAGTTCCAGATTGACCTGGTCCCAGGTGCGGCCCCTCCCGAGATGTAGGAGTTATCTACGCAGTTACAAGAGCTGCTAGACAAGGATTTTATCAGGCCGAGCAGTTCGCTATGGGGAAGCCCGTTCCTCTTTGTGAAGAAGAAAGACAGGTCACACTATATGTGCATAGATTACCGGGAGTTAAATAAGGTAACGGTGAAGAACCGTTACCCACTCCTGAGGATAGATTATTTGTTCGACCAATTTTAGGGAGCATCTTGGTTTTCCAAGATCAATTTGCGGTCTAGATACCACCAGATGCGGGTCAGAGATGATGATGTGTAAAAGACCGCGTTTAGGACCCGCTATTGTCATTATGAGTTTTTGGTGATGCCGCTTGGTCTCACCAATGCTCCATCCGCGTTCATGGATCTCATGAATCGCGTGTGCAGACCTATGCTTGATTGGTCTATGATAGTATTCATTGATGGCATCTTGGTGTTTATTCCAACACTGAGGAGCAGCATGGGGAACAACTGAGGAGGTGCTACAGACCTTGAGGAGGGAGAGGCTTTTTGCAAAGTTCTCCAAGTGTGAGTTCTGGTTGCGCGAGGACCACTGTGTGGGCACCTTGTCAACCAGAAGGGTATATTAGTAGATCCGGCCAAGATAGAGGTCGTGATGCAGTGGGAGGTCCTGAGGTCTCCATCTGTGATTCGGGGCTTCCTAGGATTAGTAGGGTATTAACAGGAGATTTATCTATGATTTCACCAAGATAGCATTTCCACTGACCCGACTGACCTAGAAGTCGGTAGTGCTGGTCCTGAGCAGCACACAACTTTTGAGACGCTCAGGCAGCTACTGTGCGCGACGCCGATTCTCACCCTGCCAGAGGGGATAGATGATTTTGTAGTCTACTGTAACGCTTCGATCACAGGCATGGGAGCAGTGTTGGTGTAGCGGGGGCATGTGATAGCCTATGCCTTGAGACAGTTGAAGCCTCACAAGGCTAACTACCCGACACATGATCTAGAATTGGGAGCGGTGGTGTTTTCCCTCAAGATTTGGCAGTATTAGCTCTATGGAGTCCGATGCACTATTTACACAGACCCCAAGAGTTTGAGGTACCTCATGGATCAGTCGAGCTTGAACATGAGGCAACATCGGTGGTTAGATATGGTAAAGGACTAGAATTGTGAGATCCTTTACCACCTAGGCAAGGCCAACGTAGTGGTCGACGCCCTGAGCAGCAAGGCGGTAGCGGCTCCGATCTGGGATATATGACTGAGGATGACAGTGATTACTCCATTACTAGAGCAGATTAGAGAGGAACGGGTTGAACGCCCGAAGGAGGAGGGCCAGAAGTGCGAAAGGATAGCGGGCCGAGTGGCTTCGTTTGATTACGACAACCGGGGATTGTTGACCGTGCATGGGAGGGTCTAGGTACCATACTGGGGCGAAGTAGGACAAGTGTTGATGGATGAGGCTCATAAGTCTCGGTTCTCCATCCATCCAGGGGCGACGAAGATGTATAGAGAACTTCGACTAGATTACTGGTGGCCCTGCATGAAGTGGGACATAGCCTGGTATGCGGAGAGAGGCATGACCTGCAGGAAGGTCAAGGAAGAGCACCAGTGGCCTCACGGCAAGATGGAGCCGTTAGACATTCCCGTGTGGAAATGGGAAGATATCACTATGGATTTCATTACTAAACTTCCTAGGACCACATGTGGGCTTGATTCGATATGGGTAATCGTGGATCCATTAACCAAGAGCGCCCGTTTTATACCCTTCCAGGAGAGCATCTCGGCCGAGAAGTTTCCCAAGATTTATCTGCGAGAGGTAGTGGCATGTTATGGAGTGCCTGTCTCGGTGGTGTCAGACCGAGACATTCGGTTCACTTCTACGTTTTGGAAGTGGTTTCACGACGAGATGGGTACTTGTCTCTATTTCAGCACCACTTTCCACCCTCAGACGGACGGGTAGAGTGAGAGAACGATTTAGACTCTCGAGGACATGCTTCAGGCATGTGTGTTAGATTTCGGTGGCAGTTGGGATACATATCTTCCGTTAGCAGAATTTTCATATAACAACAACTATCAATCCAGTATAGACTGGCCTCCCTTCGAGATGCTCTACAGGAGAAAGTGTAGGACCCCAATTTATTGGGGTGAGGTCCGTCAGAGGGTCATAGGGAGTACGGAGGTAGTACTTAAGAGCACGGAGCGGATTCAGCAAGTCCGGAGCAGGCTCCACACTGCTCAGAGCCGACAGAAGAGTTACGCCGACAAGCGGCGTTCAAAGTTGGAGTTTCAGGTAGGCGGCACGGTTCTCCTGAAAGTTTCACCCTGGAAGGGTGTTATCAGGTTTCGAAAATGGGGAAAGCTAGGCCCCAGGTTCATTCGTCCATTTAGGGTATTGGCCCAGGTGGGTCGGGTTCCGTATTGTTTAGACCTTCCAGTAGAGCTCAGCGAGATCCACATCACATTCCATGTTTCTCAGTTGCGGAAGTTCTTGGTGGACGATTCAACAGTGATACCTCTTGAGGACATTCAAGTTGACGATAGCCTGAACTACATTGAGAGACCCGTGGCTATTCTAGATCGCAAGACAAAGGAGCTGAGGAACAAGAGGGTAGAGGTAGTGAAGGTGCAGTGGCTGCACCACAAGGGTTCGGAGTGGATGTGGGAGCCCGTGCAGGAAATGAGCAAACACTACCCAGAGTTGTTTCCGAAGAAAGAAGAATTCAAGGACGAAGTCTAAGACAAATGGGCGAGAATTGTAAGAACCAGTCTCCGGTACGCATTTAAATTCAAGTCAATTCAGTATTTTACTCTTGGACTTGGCGAGTTGGGGGCTCAACTCGTCGAGTAGGATCGACTCCGGATCGGGGGATTAAGTGACCTACTCGGTGAGTCAGAAGATAGACTCGGCGAGTAGGAGCTGTCTGGGTGAAACCCTAAATTGGAGGGTTTGCACCCTATTTAAACGTCTTATGAGGCTTCTACCCCAGCCTCCGTCACCTCCAGAGCATTTCACCCGAAACCCAATACTCCATAAGTGATATTGAGCTTTCTTGGTTGTTTTAAGTGTTTCTTGGTGTGTTTGGAAGCTAGAGGAAGAAATGGAAGATAGAAGACCCAAGGGAGGAGGAGTAGATCTAGAAGCTACACCTAATTTCCATCTTTTTTATCGAAGAGTCGCCGGAGTAGCAGACAGAGACTTCTCACCGAGAGTTGCAGCAGTTAGTCACACGAGTTGAGTTTTTCCTCTAGTAGGAACGGGTCTCTGGCACTAATGCCAACCCGTTTAAGTAGTAGAGTATATCGGGGTAAGCCCGATGTCGGGGTTAGCCTGATGCACTTTTTATGTTTCCGGACTTCAGTCCGATGTCATGGCAGTCCCGAGAAGTAGTTATGTATGCTTGATGTCTTTGTGATTCATTCATGTTTATGTGTTATGTTTTATGTCTTCCGGACTCCGGTCCGATGTTGGGCAAGCCCAATGCAGTATATATGAATATGTTACACGTTATGTGTTCAGGGGTAAGCCCGATGTCGGGGCAAGCACGATGTTTGTTAGTCATGATGCCATATATTATGTATTCGGGGCAAGCCTGATGTATGCTAGTTTATGTGTTATATGTTCCGGACTTTGGTACGATGCCGGGTAAACCCGGTGCAGATTATGTGATTATGAAAATTGTTCCAGACTTCGGTCCGATGTCGGGGCAAGCCCGATACAGTTTTTGTAATTATGTTATATGTTTATGATATATGTTATGTTGCGTATTTTTCAGGGTAAGCTCGATGTCGGGGCAAGACCGATGTCAGGGTGAGCCCGATGCCTGATGCGGTCGGATGTCGGGGTGAGCCCGATGCCGGACAGGAGTCCGATGCCGGGTAAGCCGATGTCGGGATTCGTCCCAATGCAGTTGGGAAGAGTCACAGAGTTATGTTAATTGTTTTGTGCTTTGTATGGTATGTGGTAGTTTGGGGGAGCTCACTAATTTTTGTGCTTATAGTTTTAGTTTTGGTTTCAAGTACTTCAGCTAATTAAGGGAAGGGCTCAAGCTAATGGCATGGCACACACACACACACACCACAGTTGGTTTCCTTGTGAGTTTACTATGATATTTTTTACGAGACTGTATATGTTATCAGATTTTATGAGTTTTCGAGATACATGTTTTATGGTTTTATACTATGGCAATGGTATCTATGTTTGATAAATGATTTTGGAAACGAAAATTTTGGCTTCTATTTTTAGGATATTTCAATTATGGACCGGAGGGACTTATTACATTGTTGAACAGAGGGTCTTAAAACATTATTGATCGGAGGGTCGTCCATGTTTATAATGTGATATGTTTTATCATGCATACTGACTTTGTGACTTATGTTGTTATAGTAATCTATGTATATGTTGATCATATGCGCTTATACTGAGATATGTGATATCATGCATTCTGTTTTGTGATTTATGTTGTGTATTATCCTATGCATTGTTGGGATAGGACCAGAGGGTCCACCCGAGTTGTGGAACCAGAGTATTCCGCTGAGACACATCGACCGGAGGGTCTTATTCGAGATATATCCATGAGAGACTAATGAGATGTGTGTGGTATTTTGTGGAACTCACTAAGCTTTGTGCTTACCAAGCAATGTGTTATGTGTTCTAGGTACTTCTCAAGATCATGGGAAGTCGTCAGCTTGAGTGTACACATGAGATGGAATTGTGTTTCGAGGATCCGGGATTTAATTTAAATTATTATGAACATGTGTTTTGATAATTTATATATTGATATTTTGTGAGACGTGTTGATGAAATTTATGTGATTTTAAAAATGAAAATTTTATATGAAAATTTTCGGTGTTCAAAGTTGGTATCAGAGCCTTGGTTTGAGGGATTCTGTCACACCCCGAAAACCAGAGGCGGAAACGTCTCCGGGGTTGACTACCACGTTGTGTATCAAATCCAATGTACATAGTATTCACAGTAAACAAACATTACATTACATATATATGAAAGTTTACATGTGTTTCAAAAGTAAAGTTATACAAATATACATATGCATCATATAAACAAAAGTTGAGACGAGTCTTCTACGCACTCTGTCTTCGCCAAAAGAGATCACCAGGTACCTGTCTAACTTGGACCTGAGAATACAAGCGGTTTGAAAATCAACATAAAGCTGGTGAGTTCATAAGCGGTTTTGTTTGTGGAAATGTATCGGTTTCCTTTAGTTTCCGAAAAGATTTGTTATCCAAGAAAATCCCATATTTTCTTATGTGAAGTTGGTTAAGTTATCATTTGTTACCAATTCAGTTATGTATTGTATTTACCCCAGGAAAATCCCATATTTTCCTAATTGTAAGATCAATGGTAAATCATAAAGTATAGTTTAGCACACAAAACTATATAATGAAGATCTTGGGATCACTATCCTGAAAGACATATAAGTTAGTTTGAGATATTCGAAAGTACTGTTCAAGATCATGGGACTATCATCCCGAACTAACACGAGATAAGTTAATGTACATATGTAAGTATGGATTTGAAACCATAGGATCACTATCCCGAATAAGATACAAGTTTTAGAAACCATGGGATCGCTATTCCGTATAAGATATAGATTTAGAAAACCTTGGGATCACTATCCCGAATAGTTCATAGATTTAGAAAACCATGGGATCACTATCCCGTATAGATATAGATTCAGAAACCATGGGATCACTATCCCGTATAGATATAGATTTAGAAACCATGGGATCACTATCCCGTATAGATATAGATTTAGAAACCATGGGATCACTATCCCGTATAAGATATAGATTTAGAAACCATGGGATCACTATCCCGAATAAGATATAGATTTAGAAACCATGGGATCACTAACCCGTATAGATATAGATTTAGAAACCATGGGATCACTATCCCGAATAGATATAGAAGATAAACCATGGGATCATTATCCCGTACAGATATAGATTTAGAAACCATGGGATCACTATCCCGTATAGATATAGATTTAGAAACCATGGGATCACTATCCCGTATAGATATAGATTTAGAAACCATGGGATCACTATCCCGAATAGATATAGAAAACCTTGGGATCACTATCCCGTATAGATATAGATTCAGAAACTATGGGATCACTATCCCGTATAGATATAGAAGATAAACCATGGGATCATTATCCCGAATAGGACATAGAAACAATACCATGGGATCACTATCCCGAAGGAGACATAGAATATAGATACAAAACCATGGGATCGCTATCCCGAACGAAATAAAGATCCTGAACCCAATCTGTGAATAAGCTGGTATTAATACATATTGTGAGTCGGGTAACCATACTGATACAACAACGTGACCTCCTTGACGTTTGTCAGACGTCGAACGATTCTAAAAATTTGTCACCCTAGGCGTGCCAGCCTAACTGTAGCTAGCAGTTAAGGTGTGGGATTGTCGGTCCCGAATAGATCTATTCACAAATTCCGCGCACTCCCTCCAGGAGACTCTGGTTACACTTCCGGAGAGGATTTACTGATCATCCATAAAGGGTAGTGACTATCTCACAAGCAAGTACTAAACTATTCACAGGGTTCGTATAAGATATTGACATACAGAAAGTTAAGAAACATAGTACAGAAAAGTATAGATACATACATGAAATCATCGGATAACACATTCAAATGATACGGAGATAAACTGAACAGACATAGTTTATCTAATAATTTAGTATAGATATCAGTATACGATAGAAAGCACAGTAAAGACCCCCAAATTATTCCCATAATAATTTGATTAGTTTGATTGTTTCTTAACTAAAATCCATTTAGTTGAAATCGAGTAGTCATTCCTTATGCTCAGCATGATACATAAGGAGTAAAAGAGTTTATAGGTTTATCAAAGATTGTTTGAAACACATCAATGTTATGATTGGAAAACAGTTATGGTTTGCTTGTATTCCCCCCCTGAAAACATTGAAAACAGTGAAAAAGCCGTAGGGGTATGAACTCACGAACGAGGTACGAGACGGTTTGGATGCTAAGAGTTGAGCCGGGACTTGTAAACGCACGAGGTTCCTAATTATGAAGTAAAGATACACATTTGTATCTAATTAGGACATAGATTGATTGTCGGATAGGGACAATTGTTTCGGGTCGCGATAACACTCCGATACGAGTGTTTGGAGGGACCCGGGTGGCGTTTAGGGACATGAATGGCACAAGGGACTTGGGAAATGAGTTGGGACATCAAAGGAACACTTCCATTAAGGGAGTTTACGGCCTAAACACCCTTCCCCATGAGTTTACGGCCGTAAACTCATGATGGGTGTTCTATGGTGCCTTTTGGACTTTCAACACTTAGGGAATGACTTCTAGGCTTGGATTAAGGACTTGGAATGGCTTAATACATCAATTTGACCCTCTTTGATGGGAGTTTACGGCCAAGAAAGCTCCATGGCCGTAAACTCTAATACATGGTGCTACAAAGTGTTTCAAGGCTTAGAACATGCATGAATGGACTTCTAAAATTCATCTAAGGGCCTTAGGGGTGTGTAGTTTGCATTCTAACACCAAATATTTTGGAGTTTACGGCCCAAGAACATGTCTTGGCCGTAAACCCTTAGAAACCCCATAAAAGTTGTGTTTTTGGCCTTCAAAGTATTTTTGGTTGGTCCCTTGATTTATTCCAAGGCTTTTGGTGGTGTTGGATGGCTTTCAAACACCTTAGAATGAGATTTATGCCCACTTTTGTGGAGTTTACGGCCCAAGAACTCTCCTTGGCCGTAAACTCACATAAGTCCTTCAAAATTAATGTTTCAAGTGTCCAAATGCAAGAATCAAAGTCCCATAATTCATATCTAAGCTGTAGGGGTGATTTGGAAGGGTTTAAGGGCTTAAAAACCCTCATTATATGAGTTTACGGCCCAAGAATGATCCTTGGACGTAAAATCCTCTAAACATCACAAAAATTATGTTTTACATGTTTAGATTCCATATTTTAAAGTCTCATAGCCATATCTAAGGTCCAAACTAGTAAAGGAAGGGTTTAAGGGCTCAAAACCCACTCTTTTTGGTGTTTACGGCCTAAGCACCTTCTTAGGCCGTAAACTCACATGCATGGTCCAATTTCTTGTTTAAATCCCGAATTTGAAGGCTAAAGGTGCTTTAGATTAAGGCTAGGGAGGTACCTTAAGGATTTGAAGCCTTAAATTTGAGTTTTGGACACTAATTCTTTGGATTTTGGAGAGAGAGTAGTGAGAGAGGGAAAAAGCTTCAAATGGAAGCTGAAACACGTTTATATAGTTCCCAAAGTTTGCACACGGTGGAAATCTGCCCGATACCGACGCTAACCGCGGCTTTTGGTCGCACCCGATTGAGTTTCCGTCACCCGACGGGAACATTTTGGAAACTCGCGAACTAATCATTTTGGGCGAATAATATAAGTTCCTGAGTGTCTTAGACACTCATTAGGATAAAATAAACATATAATTTATATAAATAAATTCCAACGAGAAATCGGAACGAATACGATAACGGCGACTTTCCGGGTAGAACGGTTCTTAGCGACGAACAAATTTCGGGTTGTTACATTATCCCCCCGTTAGAGGGAATTTCGTCCCGAAATTCAAGGAATAGGATATAGATCATGAGTTTGAAACGAACTCGAATGGATTCGATATTTTGGGATCATCACTTTCTTCAAGTGGAATCGGGTATCTACAAAGATTTCGGAACATACGATATGGAATTAATCTTTAGACGTTCGAATGAAATTCCCGGAAACACTTCGGGACAGACATTTAGTAGAAAGAGCTACTAACTTCTCGTTTCTAAATGACCACAGAAACGAGGTATGCGGAAATTAGTATCAGGAAAACTCTGGAATTGTAAAGCCTGACACAATACGAAAGCTTGATGCCAAAAAAATCATGAGAGTTAGGTCGAGGAAAAGATATAGACAGGCGACCCTCTCGAAACCAGGATAATAGCATGAATGGAACTCCATCATTCCATGCTAAACGTAGCATCAAGGTATTATCACGCAAGGTTTCTCGTTTAGCCAAATGGAACAGAATAGTCCTCCGGACTGAGGATTCAATCTATAGGCGTGAAGTTAGTGTTCTCCATCTCATTGGTTAGTCGTCTCGATGATGCACATATCGATCACACACGAGGAATCGGGTTTAGAAAACATTCGAATAGATGGATAACAGGTTTCCCTTTAATCACGGGAATCGAAAAGAGTTGCAGGTATAAGAGTTATCAAAGAGAATTATACCTGCGGCGACAGAGGGATCAGTGGTGGTAGTTGCCTTGGGGCAATTCCTATTGAAGTGCCCTGCTTCACCACAATTGTAGCAGGCTGGACTGATTCCTGCTCCCGCTGATTGGTTCGTTGACTTGGCCGGTTTCCTGCAGGTTCGAGACAGATGGCCCTTCTTGCCACAATTGTCGCAACTCTTTTCGCGACACGGACCAGGGATGTGGTGATGGTAGTTGCACTTACCACACCAAGGAAGATTGCCAGTGTATCCACTGGTGAAAGTTTTGGCCGTAGAACCGACAGCTGAGACAGCAATAGGAGTAGTAGCAGCATGGACTGCTACCGTTTGCTGTTTCTTAGAAGACCCCTTCGTACTCTGGGCCTTTCGCTTGTTTCGAGATTTCTTTCTACTTTCACCTCCACTTGTGTCCGACTCAGGAGTGGTAGCTTCCTCATCATAGTTGTCTTCATGATCGATCAAGATTTTCGCAAGGCATTTAGCACTATCGTACGTGTCTGGCTTCACAGCCAAGACATTCCCCTTGGTTGGCTGGGTCAATCCCCAGATGAATCTTTCGATCTTTTTACTCTCCGGGGTAACCATTCCCGGACAGAGTAAAGCCAGGTCATCGAATCTTGAAGTATAAGCAGCTATGTTGGAACCCTTCATCTTAAGGTTCCAGAGTTCGTGTTCCAGTTTCTGAATTTCGCCCCGAGGGCAGTACTCTGCAAGTAGAAGCTCCTTCATAGCTTCCCATCCCATTGCATTCGCTACAGGTAGAGTTAAGGATTTGACTCGGCCGTTCCACCAAGTCAAGGCTTTATCAAGGAAGGTACAGGCAGCAAACTTGACTTTATCAGACTCCGAACAGGCACATATTTCAAAGATTGACTCGATTTTCTTGAACCATCGAGTCAGGGAAATGACACCTCCAGTGCCATCAAAGTTTGTGGGTTTCGCGTTCATGAAATCTTTGTAGGAACCCCCTCTTCGGTGTTCCTGGCTGCCTTCTGGGTTTTGAGCTTGGGGACCACCTCCGGAGCCACCGGGATTCATTTGAGACATAGCTGCCACCATTGCAGCAGTCAGAACTGTTTGAAGTGATGCTAGATCAAATTGAGGAGAAGGGGTTGGCGGAGGAGGATTATTGTTGTTCTTTGAGCTGGGTCTCTTCTTCGGGGGCATCTTGATCTAGAAAGATCAGGAAAGAGAGGATTATAAGTCCTCTAAACTGAATCAAGAGATATTGAACAGGAGATATCTCATCAAGACAGATATAGCATCATACTAAGCGATAAAGCAGGAAGGAGTTATCAAGACCGAACATTTTATCGCTAGCGGAGTGATCAAGTAACATCGCGTATACGAGGATTTTCTACAAAGGATTGGCTCGAGAAATACTCCCATAGTATTTCATGGTTGCGCTGCAGCGGCAATTCGTTGTTTGAGATGTTAGGTAAGTTTTAGGCATGTTGCGTACCACAGTCACTCCCAAGCACATGTTGGCCGTGTCTCGAATGAATATAGTTGGCCAGGCTATATTGACCCTAGACACAACTACATAACTGCCCAGGTTTAACCGCAGTGTACAACACCCATTTACTTATGTTTTGTTCTACTTGTAGTTACGGATTTCGGCGGTTCGGTATACTTGTATACTTTTGAAAATACTTGTAGTTTTGAAGATACTTTTAATTCAGAGCACTGAGGCCCTTTAGTGTTTATAGTTTTATACCATGTAAGGTTTGGTATACTCTGTTCACTATAAACAAGGGCTCTGATACCAATCTGTCACACCCCGAAAACCAGAGGCGGAAACGTCTCCGGGGTTGACTACCACGTTGTGTATCAAATCCAATGTACATAGTATTCACAGTAAACAAACATTACATTACATATATATGAAAGTTTACATGTGTTTCAAAAGTAAAGTTATACAAATATACATATGCATCATATAAACAAAAGTTGAGACGAGTCTTCTACGCACTCTGTCTTCGCCAAAAGAGATCACCAGGTACCTGTCTAACTTGGACCTGAGAATACAAGCGGTTTGAAAATCAACATAAAGCTGGTGAGTTCATAAGCGGTTTTGTTTGTGGAAATGTATCGGTTTCCTTTAGTTTCCGAAAAGATTTGTTATCCAAGAAAATCCCATATTTTCTTATGTGAAGTTGGTTAAGTTATCATTTGTTACCAATTCAGTTATGTATTGTATTTACCCCAGGAAAATCCCATATTTTCCTAATTGTAAGATCAATGGTAAATCATAAAGTATAGTTTAGCACACAAAACTATATAATGAAGATCTTGGGATCACTATCCCGAAAGACATAAGTTAGTTTGAGATATTCGAAAGTACTGTTCAAGATCATGGGACTATCATCCCGAACTAACACGAGATAAGTTAATGTACATATGTAAGTATGGATTTGAAACCATGGGATCACTATCCCGAATAAGATACAAGTTTTAGAAACCATGGGATCGCTATTCCGTATAAGATATAGATTTAGAAAACCTTGGGATCACTATCCCGAATAGTTCATAGATTTAGAAAACCATGGGATCACTATCCCGTATAGATATAGATTCAGAAACCATGGGATCACTATCCCGTATAGATATAGATTTAGAAACCATGGGATCACTATCCCGTATAGATATAGATTTAGAAACCATGGGATCACTATCCCGTATAAGATATAGATTTAGAAACCATGGGATCACTATCCCGAATAAGATATAGATTTAGAAACCATGGGATCACTAACCCGTATAGATATAGATTTAGAAACCATGGGATCACTATCCCGAATAGATATAGAAGATAAACCATGGGATCATTATCCCGTACAGATATAGATTTAGAAACCATGGGATCACTATCCCGTATAGATATAGATTTAGAAACCATGGGATCACTATCCCGTATAGATATAGATTTAGAAACCATGGGATCACTATCCCGAATAGATATAGAAAACCTTGGGATCACTATCCCGTATAGATATAGATTCAGAAACCATGGGATCACTATCCCGTATAGATATAGAAGATAAACCATGGGATCATTATCCCAAATAGGACATAGAAACAATACCATGGGATCACTATCCCGAAGGAGACATAGAATATAGATACAAAACCATGGGATCGCTATCCCGAACGAAATAAAGATCCTGAACCCAATCTATGAATAAGCTGGTATTAATACATATTGTGAGTCGGGTAACCATACTGATACGACAACGTGACCTCCTTGACATTTGTCAGACGTCGAACGATTCTAAAAATTTGTCACCCTAGGCGTGCCCGCCTAACTGTAGCTAGCAGTTAAGGTGTGGGATTGTCAGTCCCGAATAGATCTATTCACAAATTCCGCGCTCTCCCTCCAGGAGACTCTGGTTACACTTCCGGAGAGGATTTACTGATCATCCATAAAGGGTAGTGACTATCTCACAAGCTAGTACTAAACTATTCACAGGGTTCGTATAAGATATTGACATACAAAAAGTTAAGAAACATAGTACAGAAAAGTATAGATACATACATGAAATCATCGGATAACACATTCAAATGATACGGAGATAAACTGAACAGACATAGTTTATCTAATAATTTAGTATAGATATCAGTATACGATAGAAAGCACAGTAAAGACCCCCAAATTATTCCCATAATAATTTGATTAGTTTGATTGTTTCTTAACTAAAATCCATTTAGTTGAAATCGAGTAGTCATTCCTTATGCTCAGCATGATACATAAGGAGTAAAAGAGTTTATAGGTTTATCAAAGATTGTTTGAAACACATCAATGTTATGATTGGAAAACAGTTATGGTTTGCTTGTATTCCCCCCCTGAAAACATTGAAAACAGTGAAAAAGCCGTAGGGGTATGAACTCACGAACGAGGTACGAGACGGTTTGGATGCTAAGAGTTGAGCCGGGACTTGTAAACGCACGAGGTTCCTAATTATGAAGTAAAGATACACATTTGTATCTAATTAGGACATAGATTGATTGTCGGATAGGGACAATTGTTTCGGGTCGCGATAACACTCCGATACGAGTGTTTGGAGGGACCCGGGTGGCGTTTAGGGACATGAATGGCACAAGGGACTTGGGAAATGAGTTGGGACATCAAAGGAACACTTCCATTAAGGGAGTTTACGGCCTAAACACCCTTCCCCATGAGTTTACGGCCGTAAACTCATGATGGGTGTTCTATGGTGCCTTTTGGACTTTCAACACTTAGGGAATGACTTCTAGGCTTGGATTAAGGACTTGGAATGGCTTAATACATCAATTTGACCCTCTTTGATGGGAGTTTACGGCCAAGCAAACTCCATGGCCGTAAACTCTAATACATGGTGCTACAAAGTGTTTCAAGGCTTAGAACATGCATGAATGGACTTCTAAAATTCATCTAAGGGCCTTAGGGGTGTGTAGTTTGCATTCTAACACCAAATATTTTGGAGTTTACGGCCCAAGAACATGTCTTGGCCGTAAACCCTTAGAAACCCCATAAAAGTTGTGTTTTTGGCCTTCAAAGTATTTTTGGTTGGTCCCTTGATTTATTCCAAGGCTTTTGGTGGTGTTGGATGGCTTTCAAACACCTTAGAATGAGATTTATGCCCACTTTTGTGGAGTTTATGGCCCAAGAACTCTCCTTGGCCGTAAACTCACATAAGTCCTTCAAAATTAATGTTTCAAGTGTCCAAATGCAAGAATCAAAGTCCCATAATTCATATCTAAGCTGTAGGGGTGATTTGGAAGGGTTTAAGGGCTTAAAAACCCTCATTATATGAGTTTACGGCCCAAGAATGATCCTTGGCCGTAAACTCCTCTAAACATCACAAAAATTATGTTTGACATGTTTAGATTCCATATTTTAAAGTCTCCCAGCCATATCTAAGGTCCAAACTAGTCAAGGAAGGGTTTAAGGGCTCAAAACCCACTCTTTTTGGTGTTTACGGCCTAAGCACCTTCTTAGGCCGTAAACTCACATGCATGGTCCAATTTCTTGTTTAAATCCCGAATTTGAAGGCTAAAGGTGCTTTAGATTAAGGCTAGGGAGGTACCTTAAGGATTTGAAGCCTTAAATTTGAGTTTTGGACACTAATTCTTTGGATTTTGGAGAGAGGTTAGAGAGAGAGTAGTGAGAGAGGGAAAAAGCTTCAAATGGAAGCTGAAACACGTTTATATAGTTCCCAAAGTTTGCACACGGTGGAAATCTACCCGATACCGACGCTAACCGCGGCTTTTGGTCGCACCCGATTGAGTTTCCGTCACCCAACGGGAACATTTTGAAAACTCGCGAACTAATCATTTTGGGCGAATAATATAAGTTCCTGAGTGTCTTAGACACTCATTAGGATAAAATAAACATATAATTTATATAAATAAATTCCAACAAGAAATCGGAACGAATCCGATAACGGCGACTTTCCGGGTAGAACGGTTCTTGGCGACGAACAAATTTCGGGTTGTTACAGATTCTGACATGCTCTCAGGTATGTTGAACTCAAACTAAGGATTTGAGAAGAATTTTCTAAAAAGAAATGATTTTTCTAAAACGAGTAGGAGTTTTGAAGAGAAAACGAGATGGAGCAGTGTGTACAATCAACCAGAGCCCGAACGGTGATTTCCCAAAATACCATTAATTGTTTGAATTATGAGATATTTATGAGATATTAGAGATGCATGCTAGATGATAGGCTAGGTAGGACTAGAGTTGCCTGATTCATGATGCCTTAGCCTAGGGGATGCTATTAATTGATATCATATGCTATTTGGTCAGTATATGTTGAGTAGAAGTACCTACCATGTCACACCCCCAAACCAGACGACAAAAATGTCTAGGGGTGGAGGACTTCATTTGTAATATCACAACACATGCATCATAGTAATCAAAGTACAAACAACCATTGTATTTAAAAGTATAAGTATTTACATGTGTTCAATCATTGTATATTGAAACCAAAATAGTTATACAGAAGAAGAAGATATGACTTAAAATAGCTTCATCTTCTCAAAAAGCTCAGGGAGTACCTGTTTATTATTTCCCTGAGAATACATGTAATTTGAAAAGAGAGTATCAACATAAAGTTGAGTGAGTTTATGAGCATTTATGTTTAAAAGGATGTCTCTATATCTTGAATACGTAAACTGTTCCAGAAAATCCTATATTATCTATTGTATATGAAAGGTAGTTTTATTCCCATAAAACCATTCTATTTGTAAACCAATGTTGTGTATTTGTATTCCTTTATGTAAAACTCGTAACTGAGAGTGTGCCTGGTTTCACCAGCTGTTATTGAAAACTGTAGTATACTATTGTAGTTTGTATTTTGTAAACTAGTACTTTGAAGATGTAGTTACGTTTAGTTGTTTATACACTAATGTATTGTTAATACCTTTTTAATGAGTTATTATAACCATACTATGACTGGATGGACTGAAACAAATAGGCGTTTGTCACAACTAGGAATTTTGAGGCCTTGTAACTACAACACTTATAATAATTATGAATCAATAACATGGAAGCATGCATGATGCTTATTCTGTAACAACAAAACTTCATCAAATAATTCATTCTAGCACTACAAATGGTCGACCAAGAATTGGAAACCTTTGCAATCCCGGTTTAAGTCCATCTTGGACTAGGATTTCCTTATTGGGCCCAATGGACTAATAAATTTCCAATTTGACTATCTTGAACCTAGAACTCTCTAATGGGCCCTAATTGGACTCATATACATGAAACATCATATTTTGGGCCTTAATGGGCTACAACCAACCAAATTTAGCCCTAATGAGTCATAAAAGTTACACCTTGATTTATTTGGGCCAAGCATCATCTAAATTATCTATAATGTGGGCTTAAGGGCAAAAATCCCAAAACTTCTTGTCTTTTCTCCTCTCTCTCAGTCTAAACTACAAACCCAAGAAGAAGGGTTGACTTTTGCTAGCCACCTCATTGTTATTTTGTGGGTAACTAGGCCATTATTCATCATACATCCAAGCCCTCACTGATGTTTCCATGCACCCTCCCCCTCTCTTTTTCCTTCGGCCGAGAGCAACAGAATAAACACACACACCTCAAAAAACTCTCTCTAAATCACTCAAGAATCATCCACTCTTCTTCATCCAAAATCTCAAAAATTTGGCTTAAAGTCTAAGGATTTTCATCAAGTAAATCATCATCTAAGAAGCCTCTAAATTCGAGATCATCCAAGAGAGCTTACTAGGATCGAAATTTTCTCCACTCCTCTCATCAAAACCGAAACCACAACTCAAGGTGAGATTCATACCCCTCTCTTTTCTGTTTTCATGAATTTTATGGGGGAGAATACAAGAAAATGTGTAGATCTATGTGTATGTGTATGTTGTGTGTGATTTTATGCATGTATGTGTGTGATTTCATGTGTTTTTTTGATGAATATGTTACCAAAAGGGGTGTAAACCCGAGATCTATGACAGGAGAAAGAAAACAAACATAATCTAACATAAAACCCATTTTAGGGCTTAAATTGTCAAAAATACAAAACTTGGGTTACAAATCGACAAGTCATGGTTTCTTGGGGGTCAAAAGGGTCAAAACAGTTTCTATAATCATTTTTCTGAATAATAAAATTTTCAACGGACTTAAAATGTAAATTTTAGCTTAATGGGCTAATTTTGGGCTTTTCGGCCCAATAAGCCTCAAAATGCGAAAAATGATAAATTTAAGGGGCTGAAATGAAAATTTCTATAAAACAGGGGGTAATTAGCATAACAAATTTATTTTAAGGGTCAAAAATGCTTTTCACTATAAAAAGGACTAAAAATGTAAAGTTTTTAGATGTTGGGTCAAAACTGTAAAAGTTGCGAAAAATGGGGTTCTAACCGAGAAACACCATCAGGAAGGGCTGAAGCTGTCAACAAAATAAATTCTGGGTTAGAACTGTCTTTTTAACAAGTTTATGATACAAAAGTGTCAAGAAAATGTTTTAACGACTAAAATGAATTTATTTTTTATATAAAAGGACCAAAAGTGTTATTTTTATAGAAGGAGGGTAATGAAAAGTTCAAATCCCACTTTTAAATAAATTAAACCATTAATACAAAATACAAGATCCATGACTACCGACAAAACAGAAAACAAATACACTTTCAACAACAAGCGTTAAACCAAACCACTTCAATACATACGCGATAACTACGATGAGCAAACTTACAAACTTTGGGCTTGAAAGTTTCAAATCATGCTTGTTGGGCCTTGCTAGCCCATTAACATGATCTATGGGCCCAAAGGGAATATGCTTATGCGTTATTGGCCCTCCTATGACCCGATTTCATGTAAAAGGACTTTCAATGGCCTTAATGTGCTATTGTGTCACACCCCGCTAAAGCGGAAATGCAAGATATGACAGCGATAAAGGTTTCATTGCAAAAGATAAAGATACATCACCATAGCAATATTTAAACGTTTACAACCCATAGCTTAAACAAACCTAAGTACAAGTTTTCCAAAATAACATTGTTCAAAATATAACTTCATAAAATAACTTCCACACGATGCAGCATGCTCTATGATGACGAATCTTTATATCCACTTACTAATTATTTCTTGAAAAAGCATCTAAAACGAGCATCAACTATGAAAAAAGTTGGTGAGTTCACAAGTTTATAAAATCAAGATTTGGAATAAGGCTTTTCATAAATACAAGTACATTGCTTTAATGAGAAACAAAGTTCATTACTATGATGAGAAACAAAGTTGATTGCTATAATTGATAAACGAGTTTATTGCCAGAATAAATAACAAGTTTATTGCTATAATGAGTAACAAGTTTGTATGTGTATGAGCAAACAATGAGTTCTCAACCAAACCTATGACAGAAGCCCTATCAAGATCTATGCTTATTGTTCCATAGATGAATATGGTATCATGCACTCTAGCAATAGGGCGAGTGAGGAGTTGCGAATTCCTAATAACGCTATCCATAATGACCATTGGCTCAAAGAGTTAATGGTTAGAAATAAGGGAAGGGCCTTAATACGATAAGTTTTCATGTTCCGTGTTGCATAGACATACATAGAGAGATATAGCAATAAAATAGCAACCATGTTTGATACAAATCAATTTAAATACAACATTCAAATAATAGTTTTTCGGGACATGCTTTTCCACCCCAAAACATAAAAACTGAAATAGGGGAGTGCGTGAATACTCATAATGTTTCATGTAGATACAAGTGGTGCCTTGGAATACACCAACGTCTTACTACCGGGATCCTACGACATCAAACACACACTAGTGAGTTTCCATGTCGAAATCTAATGCTAATATACTAAACTCTACATATAGTGAAATGTCAATTTATGTTATAATATTGGATTTTATATTAATTAGTTACACTTTTTTCTGAAATGATGAAATTCTACAAGTCATGCGATTAATACAACTTTGGGATATTAATTTTCCAGATTTAGTAATATAAATTTAAGGGTGTTTCAACACATTTAAAGGTGTTTTAAATTCCTAAAAATGTAAAATATTATCAAACAGTTTCCAAAAAATTCTCAAACCTTGTATTTTCATTCTAAATACAATAGAGGTTTTCCAGAAAATTTTCCTTGAATTTTTGATATGGTTAACTATATTCCAAATTTTTAAGCCTTCCTAACAACATAAATTCACGAAAAATAGCATTCAAAGGGGAAAAATTCTCAAACTTTTTATTTTACTGTTATTAGAAATTACTAAGCTAAGAAAAATTTAAAAATGGATTTCCAAACTGTTTAATTATATGTAATGATTTCTGAGCATTTATTCCAATAAAAATTGAAATAAATAGAAAAAGGTTTCCAAAATTACCCAAACCTTTTATTAAGCTGTTATTATACATAGCTATTCTGGGAAAAATATAAAAGATATTTTTGAGTGGGTATTTCTATTTTTCCTTGTTTTTTCTTCATAACATAATCATTAATTGAAGAATAAGTAATAAACAGTTAAAATAAATTACCAAAATTTTTTGTAACATTATTTACAGTGTAAGTAATCTGGGAAAAATACCAAAAGGGGTTTTCATATTGTAAAATCTGGTTTAGGGTATTTATGTGTATTTAAGTGTATTTAACCTTAGAAAATAGGAGAAAAATAGTATACAGTAGAGAAAAGTTATAACAATTTTTATCTAACCTCCTAATGTACATCATAATGTTATGGTAGATTTTCATGAATTTTGGGTAATCAGAACTATTTTTCCTATTTTTACGCCATTATAATTACCAAAAATTCGTAAAAATAGGAAGGCATGATGAAAAATTCTGAAATTATTTTTCTGAGTCTCCCACCGGAGGTAAAAGCTGCAAAAATTGTTAGATACAATTTTCACGCTCCCTAAAGTGGTTTTGTAATTTATTAGACCCAAACAAAAAGAAAATCGATAATCATACTAAACAGCAACATAAATCGATGAAATTTAATGAGACGTCATTATTCACCATAGGGGTCATCCACGAATTTATTCCGGATTTATAGACATCTGGAAGTATTTTATATGATTTTATGCCCTTGTTTTCTTGTAACAATTTTAATAAATCAAGGAAATGATAAAAACTCTTGAAATTTTCCAGATATTCAGATTACCTTAATGGGAATCTGGACAAATTTTATTTGAACAGAAAAGAACTTTAAGATATTTTTACAGACAAAATCATTTACATGCACTATGAACAATGTAGTTTGATCATCAAGCTCTTTAGCTTGGTGTTCATCACATGCATCACGGTTTGTGTCACACCCCAAAACCACGAACGGCGGAAACGTTCAGGGGTGGAGGATGTCATGTACAGTATCACAACAGTGTAATATAATAAACAAGCAACAACATCATCCATTGCATTATAAGTAAAGTTTAATACATGTGTGTTCTTTCATTGTAATAAGACACCAAAAATATACAATCAAAATAAAAGACGAGACTTGTCTGCTCCATCTTCTCAATAACCTGGCCTCTGTACCTTTCTACTGATGACCTGAGAATACAAGTTATTTTGAAAGCGAGTATCAGCTTTAAAGCTGGTGAATTCATAAGTATATAAGTGTCATTGCCTTGTTTGTGAAAATCTGTTATGAAAGCCATCTAAACCTTTAAATGAAAATGTTGAGGTAAGTATGAAATCCCTAGAAAAACCCTTATTTTCTATAAGTATGAAATGTAGTCTTCTACCAAGACCCGAATGTTCTATATGTATGAAGTGTAGTCTTCTACCAAGACTCGAATGTTTTCTAAGTATGAAGTGTAAAATGATAGTTTTTCCTTTCTATTGACTAGTACCAAAGTACTTAGTCTAACTCCTCGTTTATGTGAAAGATATCACAAAATAAAGTAATAGGAAATGTGTAAATATGTAAGTGTTGTCACTGAGTACTAGGACCAACACAGCATCGCATTAAGCAAAATGTATAACCTAATGAACATCCGAAGATTGTCCAATTGTCCTCTGTAGCAGCAGCAGGTGGAAGGAAGGGTTAGTCCCTGTAAAGGTACTCCTAGTATAAGTAATAACCATAGGCATTCGTAAATGTTCATTACCCACTGTTGCTAACAGATGAGTTCTGGAATGGTTAGTCCCGTACGTATATCCCGAGATACTGTGGGATAGAGGCCCATCTAGGTATCCCGAGGTACGGGGGATATGCAGGAAGATTTACACAGAAGATACTAATAAATCATCCTCGCAATTCGAGATACAAGTATTCATGTTAATGTACACAGTTAAGTGTATCTACGTAAAGGTACTCATGTAATGCATTCATGTAAACGTGTTCAGGTATCATGTAAGTATATGTAAACATATTCATCTATCAGGTAAACATCTGTAAGTACTCATGTATCAGGTAATGTACTAGTATAGACTCATGAATGAACTGACTCTTGTGTGACTCCTTGTAATAGAAGTAATGTTTGATATCTTCAAATTATCCCTATGATAATCTACTGTAATATAACTAGTTGACCATGTAAGTTTACGCACTCTTACTACTCAAGGGTATGGGAAACTAAAGGAAAGATGCAAACTATAACATCAATACATATATAAGAATATAAGTGTATATGCATAGTTTAGTTCAAGAATGAAAAATGGTTTTTGGAAGACATCTTATGGGTTTTGAACAATAATTAACAATGACTTGATGTCATTTTAATAAACATTTCAGAGGTAAAACATTTGGTAACAATGTGCTTTTAAGATGTAAAACCATTTCATGTATCACATTTTGTAGCATGTGAAATCTGTTAAATGACAAACACAGTTATAAAATACATATCAATGATTTAATAACATGTTTGTTTGTACTTGTATTCCCTACCCCCCCCCCCCCCATTAAAGCATTTCAAATCATTGAAAACATTGATTAGGGGTATGAACTCACCTGCAGTTGGTGATTGGAATGAACTGAGCGGTATAGGATGGCTAGGTGTCAAGCGAGGACTTGTGCACACACTACGATCCTAATGAACATATAATCACACATATATCCACTCAATTAGACTCAAATGACTAATTGATAATGTTTAAGACATCCTAGACATAATAAACACTTTATATAAGTGTTTTAAGCCTTAAGGATTTCATCTAAGCTATTGTGGGACAGGGTATTTGTCTTGAGGGTTTCCAAAGGACCCTATATGAGAGTTTACTCTCCATAAACCATCACACATGGAGTTTACGGTTGTAAACTCTTGAGTTTACGGCCGTAAACTCCCAAACATGTGTGTTTGGTGTGTTTTGAAGTCCCAAATGCTTTCTAGAATTATTCTAACTTAGTGGCTAAGTCCTTGGAAGGGTTTAAGGTCTAGAAGTACTTCAAATAGGAGTTTACGGCCTCAAGGCCATTCCCCTTGGAGTTTACGGCCGTAAACTCCCTTGGGGTGTTGTTTTTGCTGTTTTCAAGCCTCTTTCTTTTGAAGGACATGTTCTAGACAATTGTTTAAGGCAAATGAGGACCCTAGGCACACTTCGGTGCCATTCTTTTGAGTTTACGGCCCAAGAGCATTCTCTTGGCCGTAAACTCACTTTGATAAGTGATTTTGGTGAGTTTTGGTCCTTCATTTAAGTGGAACAATTTCTTCTAAAGGCATAGGGCTTTAGGTTTCATGAAAACACCCCTTATGTCCATTTATATGGAGTTTACGGCCTAAGATTCACTTGGTCCGTAAACTCACCTTTGTTTGTGTCATTTGATGTGTTTAAGACCTTACTCTACTTAGGAAAATAGTCTAGATGCAAGCCTTTAAGTCCTAGAGTCCTTAAATCACCGTTTAGTGTTAGATTTTGGAGTTTACGGCCTAGGATTATCTAGGGCCGTAAACTCCCAAACTTGGGTGGATTTTGGCTTGTTTTCTTGTCCCTAACATGCATACATAAACATCTAAGGCCTTATCATAACACAAGTTTTGGTTTTGGCTTCATTTCGGGAGTTTACCGCCCAAGAACACCTTGGGGAGTAAACTCCTAGATCTAATGATTTAGCCATCTAAATCATGTTATAAGCATCTATTAAGTATTCTAACACTACTCGAAAGAGTTACTCACGTTTTGGTATAAAAACCCGAAGATCCGTCAGAGAGAAAATGGCTTTTCTCTAGTTGGAAATGTGAATAATGAATAAATTTGGTTCAGAAAACTATTTATAGTCCTGAAATATTTTGGCAGAAAATATTTTTATTCCAGAAATGATCTCTTATATAGTAGAGTGTTGGAATAACATTGTTGCACAAAACCCTAGTGCACCCACTCTCCTGATATTTCCTGAAGTGTAAACCTTGAATTACTCAAACTTGTGTGAAAACTCTGAAAATTAACAGTGACACTATAACTTCTATTGAAGTGATATAGATTGTACATAATGGAAATTTCGGGTTGTCGCATCATCCCCCCGTTAGAAGGAATTTCGTCCCGAAATTAGAATTTAAGCAAGTAAGAAATTATGAATAACTAAGAAAAAAGGTGAGGGTATTTCAGTTTCATCTGATCCTCACGTTCCCAAGTGAATTCCGGTCCACGCTTTGCGTTCCAGCGCACCTTCACTATCGGGATACGGCTCTACTTTGTTTGCTTGACCTCTCGTCCATGATCTCTACTGGTTCCTCCACGAAGTTGAGGCTCTCGTTGATCTCTATCTCGTCGAGTGGAATAACAAGAGTCGTCGGATAGACACTTTTTTAAGTTTGACACGTGGAAGGTAGGATGTACGTTAGTTCTTTCGGTAGATTGAGCTTGTAAGCCACAGGGCCGATTCTTGTGAGAATCTCGAAAGGCCCTACGTATCTTGGATTGAGCTTCCCACGCTTTCCAAAGCGTATCAAGCCCTTCCAGGGTGAGACCTTCAGTAGGACTTGGTCGCCCACCTGGAACTCCAATGGTTTGCTACGCTTGTCGGCGTAGCTTTTCTGTCGGTCTCTAGAGGCTTTGAATCGTTCACGAATTTGAACGATCTTCTCTGTCGTTTCCCGAATGATCTCCGGACCCGTGAGAGTGCTTTCGGGAACTCGTCCCTTAGCTAACTGGGTATCACCCACTTCAGCCCAGCATAGAGGGGATCTACACTTTCGGCCATAGAGGGTCTCGAATGGAGCTGCCTTTATGCTCAAAGTATAACTGTTGTTGTAGGAAAATTCAACAAAGGGTAAATGAGTATCCCAAGCTTTTCCAAAGTCAATCACACAGGTGCGCAACATATCTTCTAAGGTTTGGATAGTTCTCTCACTTTGCCCGTCGGTCTGTGGATGGTAGGCTGTACTCATGTCCAGCCTAGTTCCTAGGGAACTTTGTAATGACTGCCAGAACCTCGAAGTGAATCTACTTTCTCATTCTAATATGATAGATAAAGGAACACCGTGCAGCCTTACAATCTCCCTAATGTAAATTCTGGTAAGTTTCTCCATCTTGTCTGTTTCCTTGATCGGTAGGAAGTGTGCAGACTTGGTCAGTCTATCGACGATGACCCATATGGACTCAAGTCCACCTGTCGTCTTGGGCAACTTGGTTATGAAGTCCATAGTGATCCGCTCCCACTTCCATTCTGGTATCTCCGGTTGTTGTAGAAGACCGGAGGGTTTCTGGTATTCGACCTTGACCTTTGCGCAAGTAAGGCATTTACCCACGAAGGGTAGCAATATCTGCTTCCATGTTAGGCCACCAGTATAGCTTTTTAAGATCCAGATACATCTTATCTGAACCCGGGTGGACGAAATAACGAGTGTTGAGAGCTTCGGTCATGACCAAGTCTGTGAAGCCACCGTGTTTCGGTGTCCAGATCCGATCCATGAGGTATAAGGCTCCGCCACCCTTGACTTCCAAGTTCTTATCCATCCCTCTAAGGGATTCACTCGCCACGTTTTTAGGTTTCAAAGCGTCGAGCTGAGCCTCCATTATTTGCGTGGACAAGTGTGAATGGATGGTTAGAGTCAAAGATTTGACTCTACGACCAGTATATTCTTTCCGAATTAGGGCGTCGGCTACTACATTGGCTTTACCCGGATGATAACGAATTTCACATTCGTAATCACTAAGTAGCTCGATCCATCGTCGTTGTCTCATGTTGAGCTCTTTCTGGTCGAAAATGTGCTGTAGACTCTTATGGTGTGTAAAGATCGTGCTTTTTGTACCGTATAGGTAATGTCGCCAGATCTTTAGAGCAAACACTACTGCTCCTAGCTCGAGATCGTGGGTTGTATAGTTAACCTCATGTGTCTTCAGCTGTCTCGAGGCATAGGCTATGACTTTACCTCGTTGCATCAGAACACATCCGAGTCCTTGATTTGATGCATCGCAATAGACGATGAAGTCTTCTATTCCTTCGGAATGGGATACTATCGGGGCGGTGCACAAGGCTCGTTTGAGCGTTTGGAACGCTCTTTCCTGTTTCTCTTCCCAGTCAAAGGCCACGCCTTTCTGGGTCAGGGTTGTAAGAGGTTTTGCTATGCTGGAGAAGTTCTGGATGAACCTGCGATAGTAGCCAGCGAGACCTAGAAATTGACGAATTTCGGTAGGTGTCTTTGGTGCTGACCAGTTCTCAATGGCTTTGATCTTGGAGGGGTCCACGTGTATACCTTCTTCACTAACCACATGGCCCAAAAATTCGACTCTCCGAATCCAAAATTCGCACTTTGAGAACTTTGCGTAAAGCTTCTCCGATCGCAATGTCTCTAAGATTTTACGGAGATGTTGACTATGCTCCTCCTTACTTCGAGAGTAGATGAGTATGTCATCAATGAAGACGATGACGAACTGATCCAAGTAAGGACGGCACACCCTATTCATCAGATCCATGAATACTGCGGGCGCGTTAGTTAATCTGAATAGCATCACTACAAACTCGTAGTGCGCATAACGAGTTCGGAAGGCTGTCTTGGGAAAATCCTCCTCTAACACTCTTAGTTGGTGATATCCGGATCGCAGATCTATCTTCGAGAAGTAGTTGGCTCCTTGAAGTTGATCAAACAAATCGTCAATGCGTGGCAAGGGATAACGATTTTTAATGGTAAGCTTGTTGAGTTCTCTATAGTCGATGCACATGCGAAACGATCCATCTTTCTTCTTGACGAACAAGACTGGTGCTCCCCATGGTGAGAATCTTGGTCGAATGAATCCCTTCTTGAGAAGTTCGTTAAGTTGACTGGAAAGTTCCTGCATTTCAGCCGGTGCCAGACGATAAGGAGATTTGGCTACAGGGGTAGCCCCTGGCACTAAGTTGATTCTGAACTCAACTTTGCGTTCTGGTGGTAAACCGAGAAGTTCTTCTGGGAATATGCCGGGAAAGTCGCGTACTTCCGGGATTTTCTGAATGTCTTTCAGTTCTTGATTGGTATCGACGACGTGTGCGAGAAATGCGTGGTACTCCTTCCGCAAGCACTTACGGGCTTGAATGCACGAAATGAGGCGAAGGCTCGTACTAGGTTTGTCGCCGTAGATAATTAAAGTTTTGTTGTTAGGAAGGTTAAGAGGAATTGCTTTTTCGAAGCACATAATGTCGGCACGAAGAAGACTCAACCAATCCATACCGATGATAACATCAAAACATTTAATTGTGACTGGCATGAGATCTATCTTGAAAGTATGGCTATCTAAAGTTAAGGTACAACCTACGTATATGCAGTTTGTACTCTCTGTTTTCCCGTTAGCCATTTCTACCATGAATGAACTATCTAATGCACATGGTTTTTGTTTAAGCAGGTGTGCAAATTTGTGACTTACAAAACTTTTCTCGGCTCCACTATCGAAAAGTATGCAAGCATATGGGTTATCGAGGAGGAACGTACCAGTAACTATCGTAGGATCAACTACTGCTTCCTCGTGACCTAGAGCCATAACTCTTCCCACTCCTCCAGCCATCCCTACTTTAGGGCAGTTCCTCTTGTAGTGGCCTACTTCGCCACATCCATAGCAAGCTTGGCCCATCTGGGTGGCTTGAGTTGTTGGAGCCTTGCAGTAACGAGTGGTGTGCCCCTTCATGTTGCAGTTAGAGCAGAACATCTCCTTGCAAGGTCCGTGGTGGTGGAAGTTGCACTTGGTGCACTTCGGGAGAGTCCTAGCATATGTTTTTGCTGGTAACAGGTTCGCAGGGGCAACAGGAGTCACTGTGGCAGCATTGATCGCCACAAGTTGTTGCGTATTGGAGGATCCTTGCGGAGCCCCTCTTTTCCTCTTATTCCACCCTTCTTGTGGTAGTCGGGGTTGGATTTTTGTGGTACAGGTGTAGGGATTGTTGTGTTCTAAGGTTTCCGGTGATCGATAAGAGATTGTGCCAATTCCTTGGCACTATCAAAGGTAATAGGCCTAGAAGCGATCACACTTGACTGGATCTGGGGCAATAGTCCCCAGATATATCTCTCGATCTTTTTGCTCTGGAGAGCAACCATATCAGGGCATAAGTTTGCCAAATCACAGAACCTATTTGTGTAGGTAGTGATGTCGGATCCAACCATTTGTAGACCCCAGAATTCTTGCTCGAGTTTTTGTATTTCACCTCGAGGACAGTATTCTTTCATCAGCATGTCTTTCAACTTTTCCCAGCCGATGGAATACGCCACCACGAAAGTTAGATAGTTAACATGGCTGTTCCACCATGTTAGTGCTCGGTCAGAGAAGGTACAAGCTGCAAACTTGACCTTGTTGCCTTCTTGCCATCCGCAGATCTTGAAGACAGATTCCATCTTCTCAATCCAATGTCTCAACACCATAACACCCCCTGTTCCATTGAATCTGCGGGGTTTGGCGTTAGTGAAGTCCTTGTAGGTGCATTCCCGAGGGTGTCCATGGCTTTCGTCGTGGTTCGAGGGTGGTGCACCTGTTCCTGATCCACTAGGGGCAGGAGCGTTGATTGTTGACACAGCAGCTGCAACTGCCGCTGTGAAAGCTTCCTGGAACATAGTGGCATCGAAAGGATTTGGTGGTTGAAGGGGTACAAGTGGTGGTGGAGGTGGTGGTATCGGTGCTTCGTTGTTTGGGTTACGTCTTGTACTTCTGTGTGGCGGCATCTTTAACTATACGTTTAAAAGATGACGACATGGATAAGAATAAATGATAAATGAATGTGTCTCATGGACTAAATCCCCATAGCCCAAAAACAGAAGGAATAGCTAAAATAGACGAACTGACTAAGGTAATTACAGTAAGACCAAATACCCCTATTGTATTTCTTTATGGTTGTGTTGGTAAGTTTTTAGACTTGTTGCCATATCACAACCATTCTTGGGCATATTCTAATCACTCCTCGGACCAGCAAAGTTGATCAGGCTATGCCATTCCCAAGACTGACCATATATCCCCAGACTTACTTGTAATATTCAACAATCGTAATACTTTTGTTCTTGTCGTTGTGACACTGATTTTAGTATGAATGTAGGCACGTATACTTACTTAAATATTTTATTATTTAAAAGTATAACTCTGAGACATAGTGTTTTAATCCCATGTATTTATAGTTAGTATATCTTTTATGGGTTGATATACTATATTCACTATTAACAATGCTCTGATACCAATCTGTTACACCCCAAAACCACGAACAGAGGAAACGTTCAGGGGTGGAGGACGTCATGTACAGTATCACAACAGTGTAATATAATAAACAAGCAACAACATCATCCATTGCATTATAAGTAAAGTCTAATACATGTGTGTTCTTTCATTGTAATAAGACACCAAAAATATACAATCAAAATAAAAGACGAGACTTGTCTGCTCCGTCTTCTCAATAACCTGGCTTCCATACCTGTCTACTGATGACCTGAGAATACAAGTTATTTTGAAAGCGAGTATCAACTTTAAAGCTGGTGAATTCATAAGTATATAAGTGTCATTTCCTTGTTTGTGAAAATCTATTATGAAAGCCATGTAAACCTTTAAATGAAAATGTTGAGGTAAGTATGAAATCCCTAGAAAAACCCTTATTTTCTATAAGTATGAAATGTAGTCTTCTACCAAGAATCGAATGTTCTGTATGTATGAAGTGTAGTCTTCTACCAAGACTCGAATGTTTTCTAAGTATGAAGTGTAAAATGATAGTTTTTCCTTTCTATTGACTAGTACCAAAGTACTTAGTCTAACTCCTCGTTTATGTGAAAGATATCACAAAATAAAGTAATAGGAAATATGTAAATATGTAAGTGTTGTCACTTGGTATTAGGACAAACACAGCATCGCATTAAGCGAAATGTACAACCTAATAAACATCCGAAGATTGTCCAATTGTCCTCTGTAGCAGCAGCAGGTGGAAGGAAGGGTTAGTCCCTGTAAAGGTACTCCTAGTATAAGTAATAACCGTAGGCATCCGTAGATGTTCATTACCCACTGTTGCTAACAGATGAGTTCTGGAATGGTTAGTCCCGTACGTATATCCCAAGGTACTGTGGGATAGAGGCCCATCTAGGTATCCCGAGGTACTAGGGATAGGATCCTGTCTAGATATCCCGAGGTACGGGGGATATGCAGGAAGATTTACACAGAACGTACTAATAAATCATCCTCGCAATTCGAGATACAAGTATTCATGTTAATGTACACAGTTAAGTGTATCTACGTAAAGGTACTCATGTAATGCGTTCATGTAAACGTGTTCAGGTATCATGTAAGTATATGTAAACATATTCATGTATCAGGTAAACATCTGTAAGTACTCATGTATCAGGTAATGTACTAGTATAGACTCATGAATGAACTGACTCTTGTGTGACTCCTTGTAATAGAAGTAATGTTTGATATCTTCAAATTATCCCTATGATAATCTACTGTAATATAACTAGTTGACCATGTAAGTTTACCCACTCTTACTACTCAAGGGTATGGGAAACTAAAGGAAAGATGCAAACTATAACATCAATACATATATAAGAATATAAGTGTATATGCATAGTTTAGTTCAAGAATGAAAAATGGTTTTTGGAAGACATCTTATGGGTTTTGAACAATAATTAACAATGACTTGATGTCATTTTAATAAACATTTCAGAGGTAAAACATTTGGTAACAATGTGCTTTTAAGATGTAAAACCATTTCATGTATCACATTTTGTAGCATGTGAAATCTGTTAAATGACAAACACAGTTATAAAATACATATCAATGATTTAATAACATGTTTGTTTCTACTTCTATTCCCCCCCCCCACTAAAGCATTTAAAATCATTTAAAACATTGATTAGGGGTATGAACTCACCTGCAGTTGGTGATTGGAATGAACTGAACGGTATAGGATGGCTAGGTGTCAAGCGAGGACTTGTGCACACACTACGATCCTAATGAACATATAATCACACATATATCCACTCAATTAGACTCAAATGACTAATTGATAATGTTTAAGACATCCTAGACATAATAAACACTTTATATAAGTGTTTTAAGCCTTAAAGATTTCATCTAAGATATTATGGGACAGGGCATTTGTGTTTAGGGTTTCCAAAGGACCCTATATGAGAGTTTACTCTCCATAAACCATCACACATGGAGTTTACAGTTGTAAACTCTTGAGTTTATGGCCGTAAACTCCCAAACATGTGTGTTTGGTGTGTTTTCAAGTCCCAAATGCTTTCTAGAATTATTCTAACTTAGTGGCTAAGTCCTTGGAAGGGTTTAAGGTCTAGAAGTACTCCAAATAGGAGTTTACGGCCTCAAGGCCATTCCCCTTGGAGTTTGCGGCCGTAAACTCCCTTGGGGTGTTGTTTTTGTTGTTTTCAAGCCTCTTGCTTTTGAAGGACATGTTCTAGACAATTGTTTAAGGCAAATGAGGACCCTAGGCACACTTTGGTGCCATTCTTTTGAGTTTACGGCCCAAGAGCATTCTCTTGGCCGTAAACTCCACTTTGATAAGTGATTTTGGTGAGTTTTGGTCCTTCATTTAAGTGGAACAATTTCTTCTAAAGGTATAGGGCAAGAGTCATGAAAACACCCCTTATGTCCATTTATATGGAGTTTACGGCCTAAGATTCACTTGGGCCGTAAACTCACCTTTGTTTGTGTCATTTGATGTGTTTAAGACCTTACTCTACTTGGGAAAATAGTCTAGATGCAAGCCTTTAAGTCCTAGGGTCCTTAAATCACCATTTAGTTATTGATTTTGGAGTTTACGGCCTAGGATTATCTAGGGCCGTAAACTCCCAAACTTGGGTGGATTTTGGCTTGTTTTCTTGTCCCTAACATGCATACATAAACATCTAAGGCCTTATCATAACACAAGTTTCGGTTTTGGCTTCGTTTCGGGAGTTTACCGCCCAAGAACACCTTGGGGAGTAAAGTCCTTGATCTAATGATTTAGCCATCTAAATCATTTTATAAGCATCTATTTAGTATTCTAACACTACTCGAAAGAGTTACTCACATTTTGGTATAAAAACCCGAAGATCCGTCAGAGAGAAAATGGCTTTTCTCTAGTTGGAAATGTGAATAATGAATAAATTTGGTTCAGAAAACTATTTATAGTCCTGAAATATTTTGGCAGAAAATATTTTTATTCCAGAAATGATCTCTAATATAGTAGAGTGTTGGAATAACATTGTTGCACAAAACCCTAGTGCACCCACTCTCCTGATATTTCCTGAAGTGTTAACCTTGAATTACTTAAACTTGTGTGAAAAGTCTGAAATTAACAGTGACACCATAACTTCTATTGAAGTGATATAGATTGTACATAATGGAAATTTCGGGTTGTCACAGTTTGAAGACCATGCATGGACATATGTTTAACATAGTGATGTTTTTAAAGGAAATACTTGAATGCATAAGGTGTATGAACCTTTAAAACTTGTAAAAATCCGAACTTTAGTGTTTCACATTGGTTTTGGTCCTTGGATTTCACCATTAAACAACATGCATGTTGTTCTTGGGTGAAACCCTACCACCATCATCATCAAACTCGACATTCGTGAACATGTTCATGAATTTTCATAAAGAATGGTGTAGAAGGAAGAGAAATACAAGAAAACCCTTTAAAAACAAGAAGGAAAAGTAAGGAAAGGTGAGTGATTTTTGTATATACCTTGAAGAATAACCTTAGAAGATGAAGATTTGAGTGTGGGGAGGTGTTCTTGACTGAAAATTTTGTGAGTTTAGAGAGAGAGAGAAAAAGATTTTGAGAGTTGGAAGGGTGGAGTGTGAGAGAGAGTGAAGAGAGAAGTGGAAGAGTGGGGAATAAGTCTTAATGATTGAGTTTTGGGAAGAGAGAGCATGGGGGAGAGGAGAGTGGCTGGATTTTTGAGAGCATTTAAGCCTCCTATCTCCTAAATTCAAACTTTATAAAACGCCCTCCTTAATTTATATAACACCCTAATTTTTATAAAAGTGATTTTTTTAGCAATTCTTGATTTATTTAGAAATCTTGTTTTTAACTAATAAATTATGATTAATGTATGATAATTTAAATTTCTATTTCACTGATTATATCCCATAATTTGATTATTAAAAATTGATATTAGGAAGTTTATAACAAATTTTATAGAGTTTTTAAGTTTTAAAGTTTATAGATTTGGATTTTTGGCTCTTTAGGGTTTTTGGAACATTGTTTGATATTTACCATCATATTGGAATGAAATTAGAATATTTTAATTTATTTTTAGGGTATTATACCCTTTTTCAATTGTAACAAAGTTTGAAGTTTTATTCTAATTATGGTATAGGCATTTCCTATTATAGCCAAGCAACTTACTTGAATCGTAAGAGTAAAGTATATTAGTCCAAGATTTTAGTTGGATCCTAGTTTATGAAAGATTTTGACCTAATTTATACTACTAGGCAATGACATGTTGTCCATGAATGGTTTTTATTAAGATGCATGAGTCCGAGAATGACCTGAATTGACAGTTGTCACAGTATCTCCCACTTAAAAAGAATTTCATCCAGAAATTCATTCTATGTCATTGTTTGTCATTGCATGGGAAAAGTTGTGGATACTTTTCCTTCATGAAGTCCTCACGCTCCTAGGTGTACCCCGGCCCGCGTTTTGAGTTCCATCGAACTTTCACAATCAGGGTCTTACTCGGATTAAGTTGTTTCACCTCCCTATCAAGGATTTCTATTGGTTCCTCAACAAAGTTTAACTTATCATTGATCTTAGTTTCCTACAGGGGTACTATAAATGCTTTTTCGGCTAGACATTTCTTAAGGTTGGAGACGTGGAATGTGTCGTGAATTGCGCTTAACTCTTGGGGCAATTGGAGTTTTGTCACACCCCGCTAAAGCGGAAACGCAAGATATGACAGCGATAACGGTTTCATTGAAAAAGATAAAGATACATCACCATAGCAGTATTTAAAAGTTTACAACCCATAGCTTAAAAAGAAACAAAGTACAAGTTTTCCAAAAAACATTGCTCAAAATATAACTTCATAAATAACTTCAACACGATGCAGCATGCTCTATGATGATGAGTCTTTATATCCACTTACTAATTATTTCCTGAAAAAGCATGTAAAACGAGTGTCAACTATGAAAATAGTTGGTGAGTTCACAAGTTTATAAAATCAAGATTTGGAATAAGGCTTGTCAAAAATACAAGTACATTGCTTTAATGAGAAACAACATTCATTACTATAGTGATAAAAAAAGTTGATTGCTATAATTGGTAAACAAGTTTATTGCCATAAAAAAAAATAACAAGTTTATTGCTAATATGAGTAACAAGTTTGTATGTGTATGAGCAAACAATGAGTTCTAAACCAAACCTATGACTGAAGCCCTATCAAGATCTATGCTTATCGTTCCATAGATGAATATGGTATCATGCACTCCAGTAATAGGGTGAGTGAGGAGTTGTCAATTCCTAATAGCGCTATCCATAATGACCATTGGCTCAAAGAGTTAATGGTTAGAGATTAGGGAAGGGCCTTAATACGATAAGTTCTCATGTTCTGTGTTGCATAGACATACATAAAGAGACATAGCAGTACAATAGCAATCATGTTTGATACAAATCAATTTAAATACAACATGCAAATAATAGTTTTTCTGGACATGTTTTTCCACCCCAAAACATAAAAACTAAAAATAGGGGAGTGCGCGAATACTAACAATATGCAAAATATAGTAATCAAGTCCACCCCAAAACATTTAAAATCGTAAATAGGGGATTGGTGAATACTCACAATGTTTCGAGTAGGTATAAGTGGTGCCTCGAAATACACCAACGTCTTACTACCGGGATCCTACGACATCAAACACACACTAGTGAGTTTCCATGTCGAAATCTAATGTTAATATACTAAACTCTACATATAGTGAAATGCCAATTTATGTTCTAATATTGGATTTTATATTAATTGGTTACACTTTTTCTGAAATGATGAAATTCTACAAGTCATGCGATTAATTACAACTTTGGGATATTAACTTTCCAGATTTAGTAATATAAATTAAAGGTATTTCAACATATTTAAAGGTGTTTTATATTCCTAAAAATGTAAAATATTATCAAACAGTTTCCAAAAATTGTCAAACCTTGTATTTTCATTCTAAATACAATAGAGGTTTTCCAGAAAATTTTCCTTGATTTTTTGATATGGTTAACTATTTTTCCGAATTTTTAAGCCTTCATAACCACATAAATTCACAAAAAATAGCATTCAAAGGATAAAAATTCTCAAATTTTTTATTTTACTGTTATTACACATTAATAAGCTAGGAAAAGTATAAAAATGGATTTCCAAGCTGTTTAATTATATTTTATGATTTTTGTGCATTTATTCCAATAAAAATTGAAATAAATAGAAAACAGTTTCCAAAATTACCCAAACTTTTTATTTAACTGTTATTAAACATAACTAGTCCGGGAAAAATATAAAAGATATTTTTTAGTGGGTATTTCTATTTTTCCTTGTTTTACCCCCTTAAATAATTATTAATTGAAGAATAAATAATAAACAGTTAAAATAAATTACCAAAAACTTTTTGTAACATCATTTACAGTGTAAGTCATCTGGGAAAAATACCAAAAGTGGTTTTCATATTGTATAATCCGGTTTTGGGTATTTATGTGTATTTAAGTGTATTTAACCTTAGAAAATAGGAGAAAAATAGTTTATAGTAGAGAAAAATCATCAAAATTTTTATGTAACCTCGTACTGTAAAACATGATGTTATGGTAAAATTTCAAGAATTTTGGATAACCAGAACTATTTTTCCTAGTTTTAGGCCATTATAATTACCAAAACTTGGGAAAAATAGGAAGGAATGATGAAAAATTCTGAAATTATTTTTCTGAGTATCCCACCACAGGTAAGGGTTGCGAAAATTGTTACATACAATTTTCAGACTTCCTAAAGTGGTTTTGTGATTTATTATATGCAAACAGAAAGAAAATTGAAAATCATACCAAACAGAAACATAAATCGATGAAATTTAATGAGAGGTGATTATTCACCATAGGGGTCATCGACGAATTTATTCCGGATTTATAGACCTCTGGAATTATATTATGTGATTTATGCCCTTGTTTTCTTGTAACAATTTTAATAAATCAAAGAATTGATAAAAACTCTTCAAATTTTCCAGATGTTCTTATTACCTTAATGGGAATTTGGAAAAATTTTTATTTGAACAGAAAAGAAATTTAGGTATTTTTATAGACAAAATATTTACATGCACTATTGACAATGTACTTTGCTCATCAAGATCTTTAGCTTGATGTTCATTACATGCATCACGGTTTGAGGACCATGCATGGACATATTTTTTTCATAGCTAAAAGAAATACTTGAAAGCATAAGGTGCTTGAACCTTTAAAACTTGTAAAAATCCGAACTTTAGTGTTTGACATAGGTTTTGGTCCTTGGATTTCACCATTAAACAACATGCATGTTGTTCTTGGGTGAAACCCTACCACCATCATCATCAAACTTGACATTCATGAACATATTCATGAATGTTCATAAATAATGGCGTAGAAAGAAGAGAAATACAAGAAAATCCTTTAAAAACAGGAAGGAAAAGTAAGGAAGGGTGAGTGATTTTCGTGTATACCTTAAAGATTAGACTTAGAAGATGAAGATTTGAGTGTGAAGAGGTGTTCTTGACTGAATATTTCCGTGAGTTTAGAGAGAGAGAAAGAGAGTTTGAGTGTTAGAAGGGTGGAGTGTGAGAGAGAGTGAAGAGAGAAGTGGAAGAGTCGGGATTAGATCTTAATGATTGAAGTTTTGGGAAGAGGGAGAGCATGGGGGAGAGGGTGGCCGGATTTTGTGTGTATTAAAGGCCCTCTCTCTCCTAAATTCAAATTTTATACAATTAACTCTTTAATTTTTATAAAACCCCAAATTTTATAAAAGTGTTTATTAAGGCAATTCTTGATTTATTTAAAAATCTTGTTTTTAACTAATAAATTATGATTAATGTATGATAATTTAAATTTCTATTTCATTGATTATAATCCATAATTTAATTAATAAAAATTTGATATTAGGAAGTTTATAGCAAATTTTATAAAATCTTTAAGCTTTAAGGTTTATAAATTTGGATTTTGTCTCTTTAGGGTTTTTGGAACATTGTTTGATATTTACCATCATATTGGAATGAAATTAGATTATTTTAATTTATTTTTAGGGTTTTATACCCTTTTTCAATTGTAACAAAGTTTGAAGTTTCATACTAATTATTGCATTGGCATTTCCTATTGTAGTTAAGCAACTTACTAGAATCGTAAGAGTCAAGTATATTAGTCCTAGATCTTAGTTGGATCCTAGTTTATGCAAGATTTTAACCTAATTTATATTACTAGGCTATGGCATGTTGTGCATGAATGGTTTTTATAAAGATGCATGAGTCTGAGAATGACCTGAAATGACAGTTGTCACAGTATCCCCCACTTAAAAAGAATTTCATCCCAAAATTGATTCTGTGTCATCGCATGGGAAAAGTTGTGGATACTTTGCCCTCATGGAGTCCTCACGCTCCTAGGTGTACTCCGGCCCGCGTTTTGAGTTCCATCTAACTTTCACAATTGGAATCTTACTTCGCTTAAGTTGTTTTACTTCCCTGTCAAGGATTTCTATCGGTTCCTCAACAAAGTTTAGCTTATCATTAATCTTAATTTCCTCTAGGGGTACTATAAATGTTTGGTCGGCTAGACATTTCTTATGATTGGAGACGTGGAATGTGCCATGAATGGCGCTTAACTCTTAGGGCAATTGGAGTTTATAAGCCACCGGACCAATCCTTTCAATGATTTTAAAGGGTCCAACATATTTCGGGCTTAGTTTTCCTTTCTTACCAAAACGTACAAGCCCTTTTCAAGGCAACACTTTTAAAAGTACCTTGTCTCCAACTTGGAATTCTAATGGTTTTCGACAATTATCCGCATAACTTTTCTGACGATCTCTGGCGGCTTTAAGCCTATCTTTGATGATTGCAATCTTGTCAGATGTTTCCTGGATAAGTTCGAGTCTAGTAAATTGTCTGTCTCCTATTTTTGTCCAGCATAAGGGCGAACGACACTTGCGCCCGTACATTGCTTCATATGGAGCACATTGGATACTCGTGTGATAACTGTTATTGTAAGAAAACTCAATTAGAGGCAAATGAGTATCCCAATTTCCTTTGAACTCAATGACACACGCCCGTAGCATGTCTTCTAATGTTTGTATTGTTCTCTCTGTCTGCCCATCTGTCTGAGGGTGGTAAGCTGTGCTCAAATCTATCTTGGTTCCTAGTGCCTTCTGTAACATCCACCAAAATTGTGATGTAAAACAACTATCTCTATCAGAAATGATAGATAGGGGTACACCATGCAGAGAAACAATTTTGTCGATGTAGATTTGGGCCAGTTTTTCCATCTTGAAATCTTCCCGAATGGGGAGAAAATGAGCAGATTTAGTCAGTCGATCCACTATGACACAAATTGAGTCATGACCTTTAGCAGTTCTAGGATGTTTGGTAACAAAATCCATGGATATCTGCTCCCATTTCCATTAGGGAATTTCAGGATGTTGCAACAAGTCGGACGGTTTTTAATGTTCAACTTTGACTATTGAGCATGTCAAACACTTCCCGACAAACAAGGCAATATCCTTTTTCATTCCAGGCCACCAATAGTACTCTTTAAGGTCCTTGTACATCTTATCTGCTCCAGGGTGGATTGAGTATTTAGATTGATGAGACTCCACCAGTACTATGTCTCTCAGATCGTTAACCCTTGAAATCCAAACTCTATCCTTAAAATAACGAACTCCATCAGCTTTGGTTTCAAATCTCTCTTGTAAACCATGTAAGGTTTCACATCGAAGATTTTCCTTGAATAAAGCTTTCTCCTGGGCATCAATGATTTGAGATTTCAAGCTTTTCTGAATTACCATTCCCAAAGCTCTCACACGGGAAGGTTTCACTCTTTCTTTTATACTAAGAGCATCGGCTACTACGTTAACCTTCCCTGGGTGATATTGTATCTCACAATCATAATCACTAAACAAATCTACCATCTCATCTGCCGCATGTTTAACATTTTCTGATCTAGGATGTGCTGAAGGCCTTTGTTATCGGTATAAATGGTGCACTTGGTTCCGTACAAATAATGCCTCCATATCTTAAGAGCGAAAACTATTGCTCCTAGTTCTAGATCATGGGTGGTATAATTCTTCTCATGCGGTTTGAGTTTTCTGGAAGCAGACGTAATGACCTTTTCTTTTTGCATTAACACACATCCTAATCCTTGATGAGATGAATCACAATACACTACAAAGTTCTCTGATCCTTTTGGTAAAGCCAGAATTGGTGCATTGCACAGCTTGTTTTTCAGGATTTGAAATGCCTCTTCGTGTTTCTCTTCCCAGAGAAATTTTCTGTCCTTTTGGGTCAAAGATGTTAATGGTTGAGCAATCCTAGAGAAATTCTCAATGAAGCGTCTGTAGTACCTAGCCAATCCTAGAAACTGTCGTATTTCTGTCGGGGTTTTGGGGGCTTCCCATTTCTTTATTGCCTCGATCTTAGCTGGATCTACATGAATTCCTCTTTCACCGATCACATGACCAAGGAAATGTACTTCCCGAATCCAAAATTCACACTTAGTGAACTTGGCATACAATTTCTGCTCCTTCAACAGCTCCAAAACTAGCATCAGATGTCTATTGTGATCTTCTTTGGTTTGCGAGTAAACAAGTATTTCATCGATAAATACAATTACAAACTTGTCTAGGTATGGTCTACAGACCCTAATTATCAAATCCATGAAAACAGCGGGTGCGTTCTTTAGTCCAAAAGGCATGACTAAGAACTCATAATGTCCATAACGGATTCTAAATGATGTTTTGTGAATGTCCCCTTCGTGAATTCTTAGTTGATGATATCTTGACCGAAGGTCGATCTTTGAGAAGTATGAAGCGCCCTGCAACTGATCGAACAAGTCATCTATTCAAGGGAGGGGATATCGATTCTTGATTGTGAACTTGTTCAGTCCTCTGTAATCAATACACATTCGGAACGACCCGTCTTTCTTTTTAACGAATAACACTGGGGCTCCCCAAGGTGAAGAGCTTGGTCGAATAAACCCTTTGTCTGGAAGTTCTTGAAGTTGTTCGGATAGTCCTTGCATCTCGGATGGTGCAAGGCGATATGGTGCTTTTGCTACCGGTGCCGCTCCGAGAATTAAGTCTATCCGAAATTCGACCTGCCTGTGAGGGGGTAGACCGGGTAATTCCTCCGGAAACACTTCGGGATAGTTTCGAACCACCGGAATCTCCTTGAGTTGCTTAGCTTCAGGTTCTCTTTCCAGCACGTGGGCCGTGAATGCAATACAATTCTTCTTCAGGTACTTGTGAATCTTCATGCTTGATACAATGTTTAAAATTCTTCCTGGCTTCTCACCGTGTATGATAAGGGTTTCTCCATTAGGGAGAGGTACCCTAATGACTTTCTCGTAGCAACCAATGTCCGCTCTATTTTTGGATAACCAATCCTTTCCTACTATTACATCAAAACTACCTAGCTCTATAGGAATTAGGTCAATGCTAAAGAGTTTATTAGCTAAGTTCAGAGTACAGCCAGGAATTATATCATTTGCCCTAATTTCATACCCATCATCAAATTCAATGGCATAAGGATTCCTCATCTTCCTCGATTTCAAGTCAATTAACGGTCTAAATGCTAAAGAAACAAAACTCCTATCTTCTCCCTCATCGAATATTACTTACGCAAAATGATTGTTCAGGAGAAATGTACCTGTTATCACCTCAGGGTTCTGACGAGCTTCTTCTGCACCAATCACAAAGGCTACACCACTTGGGCGCCCACCTTGATTTCCTTGGAAGTTTCACCTGGCTTGGCCTTGTCCATTGTTACTGGGCCCCTTGTTCAGTTTGGGACATGCACTATGGAGGTGATCAGTACTCCCGCACTCGTAACATGCCCTTTTTCCATCCTTATTTAGCTTACAATATTTCAGGTAATGGTCTGTCTGTTTATAGTTTTGGCACACTGGGCAAGCTCCCTTGTGATGGAAGTTACACTTATTGCACTTCGGAAGCGGCGCTAAGTACTGCTTTCGCTCCTGCACTTCCATGAGTTTTTGTTCCTGAGTTTTCACTGGTTCTTGCTCCAGGGCTCTTACCATGAAGTTTCTTGAGACCTTCTGCTTCCTCCCTGACTTGCCTCCATACTTCTTCTCTCCCTGATCTGCTGGCTTCCTCTTGCTACTAGAGTTTTCCTTTGTCGATGCTCCCGTCCTTATCACATGATTGGTTAGTCGATTTGCTAGACTTACTGTATTCTGAATAGTAGTTGGGTTTGCTGAAGTAACCATTCCCCGAATCTCTGGTGCCAGACCCCAGATGTAACGATCTATCCGTTTCTCCTCAGGAGTAACCATGTGAGGTACCAATTTTGCTAGATCATGAAATCAGACTGTGTACTTCTCTATTTGTGTTCCAACCATAGAATGGTTCCAGAATTCAGATTCAAGATTCTGAAGTTCATCCTTGGGACAATACTCCTCTATTAGCAGCTTCTTTAGGTCTTACCATGTTAGCTGATATGCCGTTGCACGGCCTCGGGTTTGCACTAGAGTATTCCACCAGGTCAATGCCCTATCTTGGAGTAGACAAGTTGCATACTCAATGTCATACCCCGAAAACCGAAGGCGGAAACATTTCCGGGGTTGACTCCACGTTGTGTATGAAATCCAATGTACATAGTAAGTAAAGTGAAACAAACATTACATTACATATCAAAAAGTTTTACCACTTGTTTCAAAAAGTTACAGTTCATACAGTTGATATATATATAGCATAGATATAAACAAAATGAACTGGTCATGAACGCACTCCATCCTGGATCAAGTGGATCTTCGGGTACCTGTTCTATCAATGACCTGAGAACACAAGTGGTTTGAAAATCAGCATAACGCTGGTGAGTTCATAAGTAGTTTTTGTTTGTGAAAATGTTCATGTTTCCTTTCTGTTTTTGAAAATGTAACACACGCCATGAAAATCCCACACTTTCTTAAAAAGGTTGGTTGTTGTTTCACATTATGTAAAGTAAAATTGTACACTGAAAACACGTTTACCCTCGTGAGAAATGTACATTTAGGTTATCTATTTTGTTATACTGTTTTGGTTATGTACCAATGGATTCCCAGGAAGGTCCCATACTTTCCTAATTGTACGTTACCAATTGTAAAAGATGTAAGGTTATCCAGTTTGTTACACTTTTCTAGTTATGTAAATGTTTCCCAGTAAAGCCCCATGCTTTCCTGAATGTTGGTTACTGTATGTAAAGGATGTATTCTTGTTAGACCTGGTTATCTACAAGGTTTCCCAGGAAAGTCCCATACTTTCCTGAATGTTGGTTACCAATGTAAAAGATGGTTTCTGTATAACGTGGTTATGTTCAATGTTTCCCCAGGAAAGTCCCATACTTTCCTGAATGTTGATTATCAATGTAAAAATGTAAAAGATGTATACTGTAAACTGGTTATCTTGTGAAATGTATAAAGTTTTTCATTATTACCATAAGTAAATCTCTGTTATCCTAATTGCGAGTTCCATAACCATACGATAGACTAAACCTGTGGCAATAAGTAGTCCACATATTATGACTTTCGTCACCCTTGAACCATTTCGGTTCGGCTGTAGCTAGCAGCCAGGTGTGGGGTAGTCAGCCCCGTATAGATCTATACACTCAAGTCACGCTCTCTAAATTCCAGAGATTCTGGTTACGGGTGTAGTCCTCCACTCGTGTATCTCTGTGGAGTGTTTCGCCGACGACGTTTCTCCAATCATACAGGAATAACAAATTTACTAGTAATAATATGATAGTCCTCCACTCACGTATCTCTGTGCAGTGTTACCGAGGACAGACAGTGTACAAGTTGTATTGTTTTTATGTTCTAATGTCATGCTTTTAACTATCAAATGTGGAAAACAATTTGTTAAATATATAAAACATAACAATTTATAAACCCATTTCACAAATAAATGTTTACGTGATCTGCATGTTCGAATGGTTATCAGTTGTATCAATCAGTGTTAAAAGCATATAAAATATGAAACACACACACGAAAACAAGTTTTTGAGTACAAGAAACCCTTGTACTTTGCCTATGTTCCCCCCTGAAAACAGTGAAAAACAGTGAAAAAGGGTAGGGGTATGAACTCACCGCTTATCGAAGAGTTCGAGTGTCAACGGATGCCCTGAATGCCAATGGTCCCTATTAATCATGTGATGACACATAATTGAGTCAGAACTAAGGTGTTTCATCCTTAAACATGATGGAAAAACATCCTTAGGGGTCGGAATTACTGAATACAAGTGTCTCATGATCCATACTTAAAGATTCATGCAAATTTAGGGCCAAATGTGAGCATTTGAGTGAGTGTGTGGCCTTGGAAGTGAGTGTGCGGTTGGGGTGTGCGACCAGAAGGGTGTGTGAGGCTGCACACAAGTGTGTGCGGCCGTACATAGGAGTCTACAGCCGTACACTCCTCTTGTGAGTCCATAATAAGTGTTTGCTCTTCATACCAAGGAGATTTGAATGTGTGCTGCCCCCTCATGAAGGTGTGTGGCCGTACACCTTCAAGGGGCCATGAATATGATGAACATGGTAAGTTTTAAAGTTTGGGACTCAAGTGCTTACCACTAATTATCTTGAAGATGAATTAGATCACAAATATGAAGCCTTCAAGGTGCTCTTGGTTGAAGATTTTAGAGAGAGAAAGTAGAGAGAGAGTAATAAACATCCAAATGAATAGATGAAGAAGGTATCCATCCATATATAGGTTTGGGTGTGAGGCTGGAGGGTGTAAGGTTGGGTGTGCGGCCGCACACATGGGTGTGTGGCCGTACACACAAGAGTGTCACCGCACACACCTCTTTTGGTGTGTTTGATCCGATTTTATGATGCAAAGCACTCTCCAACCCTTCCTAAGACTTATATTTAGATTGTATTAAGTCTAGAGCACACACATAAAGAACCTCAAGATTGACAAAACGATGATGAATTCAATATTAAAAGCTAATAGATGGACCAATTACATTGGAGGAAAGTTTCGGGTTGTCACACTCAACTTTGTTACGCTCGAGACATTTGCTAATGTGAAGGACCGACTCCATGCTGTCAATCCACTTTAGCAACCCGACCGCACGTTCCTTTCCATGGAATTCCTTAGGTTTACAGGCCATAAAGGACTTGTAGTTGCATCCTCTTTCATTGTTTCCCCGGTTTCCTCCACTACTGCCTTGGTTAGCATTAAGTCCTGCAGTTACTTGAGTAACAATGTTTGGGATTGCTTCCAAGAGTTGTTGTGCTACAACTTGAGCAACATCGGGTGTTTCATTCTATGGGCGCCCGCGATTGGGCCTTCCTGACATGGTTCTAAGACATAAGAGAAGAAATACATATAAATACATAAAATAATGTATAATATTTAGTTCACTAGTATTTTGAAAACCGTAAGTGTTGTCAAATTAATGGTTTGCATTAATACTATGCATATAGATTTTAGAAATGAAAGAAAAGAAAAATCTTTTTATTCGACCATTGGCTATGAAAATTCTAAGGTTTGCCCTCATAGTAAAAGTTTTCAAACATAAAATAAACTTCTTCATTACCATTTGAAATAGTATTAAAACCAAAACTACACATCAATCCCAAAATAAAGTTTTTAAATGTTTTTCCCAAAAGACACACAACATGGGTTTTTGTTTCATGACAAAATAAAATACTGAAATCAGAACCAAATACTAATCGCTATCCCAACAAGAAACATCAACACCAAAATCATTAATAGCCCTCCAAGCACATAATATGCGGTCATCGCACGACCTGCCACTCGTCTAGCAGCACTAACAGTGTCAGTAGCCTCCATCGAATGCTGAAATAGGATTTCCATCCCTGTCATCACTTCATCTCGAACCTCCTGATGCCCAGCTATCACAGTGAGACTGTGATGTAGGTCCGCTGCCATCGAACACATTCTCCGGGACTCCTCCGGGGTCATACCTGGTTTCCTGATAGGTATCGCTATGACTGGCAGTAGTGGGTGTGATCTTGGTCCTGCAACACTGGGTCCTACCTTACTGGGTCCTGTCCTGCCAAGTTCTGCTGTACTGGTTGCTATCCTTCCTGGAATAGGAACACTCTTCCTCGCCGTCCTCCGAACACAAATCCCATAAAGTGGTGGTTGTGGCAACACCGATGCAGGCGATGCCTTGCGTTGCTGACTCAGGACGTTGTCATTTCTAATCTCCACCGAGTCTCCGGTATCTTCCGCATCTTCCGAGGGGTCTTCTTCTACCGAGGTGGGGGAATCACGTCGAGGGATAACAGTGACGTAGCCGGACTCATCAGCTAAGGCGGTAGCGCGGGAAGATGACGATGTCGACATAGTGGAGTGAGACATAGTTTCAATGAGATATGAAATAAATGACAATGCATGCCTATAATATGCAATACTTACACACGCCAAAATTAACCTTTTTGAATTTTTGAAATAAAGTTTTCTCAAATATTTTTGTTGAACATATTCCCATTATAATTAGCTCAGGCTTTGTATAAATCTTTCCTTAATTAAACATCGATGATCAGGCTATGTTTAATTGAGGTCCAACAAAACAATTCCCAACCTATTTATACTAGTAGTATGTTTGATGTAAAAAGAATTTTTTTTATAAGTTTTGGTTAAAGGTTGTGTTTTCTTAAAGGAAAACTGATGTTCTTTATAACTTTAGCTCTGATACCATTTCTGTCACACCCCGCTAAAGCGGAAACACAAGATATGACAACGATAAAGGTTTCATTGCAAAAGATAAAGATACATCACCATAGCAATATTTAAAAGTTTACAACCCATAGCTTAAACAAAACAAAGTACAAGTTTTCCAAAATAACATTGTTCAAAATATAACTTCATAAAATAACTTCCACACGATGCAACATGCTCTATGATGATGAATCTTTATATCCACTTACTAATTATTTCCTGAAAAAGCATGTAAAACGAGCGTCAACTATGAAAATAGTTGGTGAGTTCACAAGTTTATAAAATCAAGATTTGGAATAAGGCTTTTCATAAATACAAGTACATTGCTATAATTGATAAACGAGTTTATTGCCACAATAAATAACAAGTTTATTGCTATAATGAGTAACAAGTTTGTATGTGTATGAGCAAACAATGAGTTCTCAACCAAATCTATGACAGAAGCCCTATCAAGATCTATGCTTATCGCTCCATAGATGAATATCGTAACATGCACTCTAGCAATAGGGCGAGTGAGGAGTTGTCAATTCCTAATAACGCTATCCATAATGACTATTGGCTCAAAGAGTTAATGGTTAGAGATAAGGGAAGGGCCTTAATACGATAAGTTCTCATGTTCCATGTTGCATAGACATACATAGAGAGACATAGCAATACAATAGCAATCATGTTTGATACAAATCAATTTAAATACAACATGCAAATAATAGTTTTTCTGGATATGCTTTTCCACCCCAAAAACATAAAAACTGAAAATAGGGGAGTGTGTGAATACTCACAATGTTTCGTGTAGGTACAAATGGTGCCTCAGAATACACCAACGTCTTACTACCATGATCCTACGACATCAAACACACACTAGTGAGTTTCCATGTCGAAATCTAATGCTAATATATTAAACTCTACATATAGTGAAATGCCAATTTATGTTATAATATTGGATTTTATATTAATTGGTTACACTTTTCTAAAATGATGAAATTATACAAGTCATGTGATTAATTACAACTTTGGGATATTAACTTTCCAGATTTAGTAATATAAATTAAAGGTATTTCAACACATTTAAATGTGTTTTATATTCCTAAAAATGTAAAATATTATCAAACAGTTGCCAAAAATTTTCAAACCTTGTATTTTCATTCTAAATACAATAGAGGTTTTCCAGAAAATTTTCCTTGAATTTTTGATATGGTTAACTATTTTTCCAAATTTTTAAGCCTTCATAACCACATAAATTCACAAAAAATAGCATTCAAGGGATGAAAATTCTCAAAATTTTTATTTTACTGTTATTACACATTACTAAGCTAGGAAAAATATAAAAATGGATTTTCAAGCTGTTTAATTATACTTTATGATTTTTAAGTATTTATTCCAATAAAAATTGAAATAAATAGAAAACTGTTTCCAAAATTACCCAAACTTTTTATTTAACTGTTATTGTATGTAACTAGGTTAGGAAAAATATAAAAGATGTTTTTCAGAGGGAATTTCTATTTTTCCTTGTTTTATCCCCTTAAATAATCATTAATTGAAGAATAAATAATAAACAGTTAAAATAAATTACCAAAAAAAATTTGTAACATCATTTACAGTGTAAGTAATCTGGGAAAAATACCAAAAGGGGTTTTCATATTGTATAATCCGGTTTTGGGTATTTATGTGTATTTAAGTGTATTTAAGTGTATTTATGCTTAGAAAGTAGGCGAAAAATAGTATACAGTGGAGAAAAGTCATCAAAATTTTTATGTAACCTCCTAGTGAACAACATGATGTTCTGGTAAATTTTGATGAATTTCGGATAATCTGAACTATTATTCCTATTTTTAGGCCATTATAATTACCAAAAATTGGGAAAAATAGGAAGGCGTGATGAAAAATTCTAAAATTATTTTTCTGAGTCTCCCACCACAGGTAAGAGCAGCGAAAATTGTTAGATATAATTTTCACAATCCCTTAGGTGGTTTTGTGATTTACTAGACCCAAACAAAAAGAAAATCGAGAAGGTGTGACGAGGTTGCGAAGGGATAAGATCCAAACTCATCACGTGAACAAGGAGTTTTTCACGACGTGAGGAGTCACATGGCCACCTTCCGAAGTTAGGGACGCAAATGGCAAGTCTACGGGATGAACATGCAAGACTCATGACGTGAGCCTTATGAAACTCACGACGTGAGTTTCTAAAAACCTTACTATAAATAGCAGGTCTGACTTCAGCCATTCTTACACCTAAACTTCTTCTCTTTCTGACCTTTGCTGAAGCCATCTTGCATCCCGAGCCCCAACGACTTTGTACGCTGACCGTTTTTGCTTAGATAACATAAAATCACGCTACTAGGGTGAGTTTCACGGCCCCACTTTTTAATATATTCAGGGGAAAACGCATGCTAAATATTGTATATACGTTACTATTATGTCTATATGATAGTATATTAGTATCAACGTATATATTTATATTAACCGGGATATAGTTGTTTTGAATATAATATTTTTAATATATACAATTACTATCAACTTGTTAGTATATTATTATACTAATATAGAACTTGAGTTATACTTAGGATTCTATATATATGTTGTGTGCGATATAGTTCCGAAGTTATATTCGGAAGTTCTATATATAAAGTATGTTGCTATTATTGGTTTTATGTCAAGGTAAAACTGGATATATGTTGTCATTAGTTTTATGGTAATATAAAACTTGGTATGTTATATATTGTTGTTGTTATTTGTTTTATGTCAAGATAAAACCTGGTTTTTCCTTCAACTTATAGCTGTTATACTGCCTAAATTTTATGAAGTTAGGAGTAATGTTTAAAACATAGTCTAGTAACTTAGGGTTTTAGACATGAAAATGCTTTTGTTGTTAGAGCTATAGGAAGCCGTTGAAGTCTACATGACTAATTGTATTCATCGACTAAGATTGGGGATCTTAGCAGAAATCCTATGAACTATAACCGTTAATCCCGTGTGAGCGAGAAAGTCGTGTATAATTAGTATACGGGTTGACTACCCCACTTGTGATTGTTAGCTATAGTCAACCATAAACGAGTTTCAAACTTCCCTTTTACTTGTCATTGTTCCGGCATCGATGAAGCGTGCAGTGTTCCTCATGGTAATCATGAGTGGGTTGTCCTCATGGAAGTCATGAGTGGGTTTTTCTCAGAGGTATTATGTCATAGCAACGGTTATAGGCTCATGGTAGCAAATTGTTAGAAACATTACACTTTGTCGTATACAAGTATCAATGTTAAGTATAAGTTTCCCCTACTTATACCCTAGGTTCAAGGAACGTTTAGGTTTAACGCTTATTTGATAAGTAAATTATCATACCTAATATATATACTAAATGTTGGAGCATCAAAATGATACTTTCAAAACTATACTTTTAAACTTAGAAAAAGTATTATTTTATATGGAGTAAAAACCTGTGGACTCACCAAGTTTATCTTGACGTATTTTAAAATGCATGTATTTTCAGGAACTTGAAAAACTCGTATGTATTCGAACGGAAGAAGTTTTACTATTATCTTTCTGTTGATTAAGAAGTATGCCATAGTCGGACATTATTTAATAAATACTAGGAAAAACAATAATGTAACTTTCAATTATCAATAAAGGTATTTATTTTGTTTAGTACTTTTCAATGTATGTTATATAACTGTGATACAAATAATGACGTTACATCACCCGGTGTTTCCACCGACGGCCGCGGTGTGACACCTAGCCCATGTGATTAACGAGAAACAGGAAGTTAAGGACCTCGAGAGCATATTCGAAGTGTGTAATTTCCTGATGTCTTTCCCGAAGAGCTTCCGGGAATTCCTACCGAACGCCAAGTTGAGTTTCACATCAACTTTATTCCTAGAGCTAATCCTGTAGCCAAGTCTCCATATCTCTTAGCGCCAGCAGAAATGCAAGAGTTATCCAGTCAGCTCAATGAGCTACTCAGCAAAGGATTTATCAGACCGAGTTCCTCATGCTGAGGAGCCTCAGTGTTATTCGTGAAGAAGAAAGATGGATCCTTTCGAATGTGTATAGACTACCATGAATTGAACAAGCTGACTGTCAAAAACCGTTATCCTCTTCCTCAGATAGATGAATTTTCGATAAACTTCAGGGAGCCAGTTACTTATAAAAAAATAGACCTTAGATCAGGGTACCATCAGCTATGAGTTCATGAGAGTGATGTTTCCAAGACAACATTCAGGACTCGATATGGTCACTACGAGTTTGTAGTGATGCCCTTTGGTCTAACCAACGCACCGGCAATGTTCATGGATGTGATGAACCAGGTGTGTCGTTCATTTTTGGACAAGTTCGTTATCGTGTTCATTGATGATATACTTGTCTATTCCATAAGCGAGGAAGATCACAAACAACACTTGAGATTAGTTTTGGAGACACTTAAATCAGAGAAGCTGTACGCAAAATTCTGCAAGTGCAAATTCTGGATTCGGAAGGTAACCTTCCTAGGTCACGTGGTAAGCGAGGAAGGCATATACGTTGACCCTTCCAAAATCAAGGCGATAGAGAATTGGTCGGCACCAAAGACACCCACAGAAATCCATCAATTCTTAGGTCTTGCTGGCTACTATTGTAGATTCATCCAAATTTTTTCTAGAATTGGCAAAACCCTAACCACTCTAACTTAGAATGGTGTACCCTTTTGTTGGAGTGGAAAGCAAGACGCCACGGTAACGGTCGAATATCAGAAGCCCTAAAACTAGTAAACATATCAAATGAAGCCATGAGGGGAATGGTTTAGAATCTTGAGATCAGAAGAGACGGAGTCTATTATTTCATGGATCGGATCTGGACCCTAAAGTTCGATGGTTTTAGGGAGGTTGTCATGAATGAATGTCACACCCCAAAAACCAAAGGCGGAAACATTGCCGAGGTTGACTCCACGTTGATTATCAAATCCAATGCACATAGTAATCAAAGTAAACAACCATTACATTACATATATTTGAAAGTTTACATTTGTTTCAAAAGTAAATTGTACAAGTGTGATACATAATATAGATATGAACAAAATGAGACGAGTCTTCACCAAAAGAGATCTCCAAGTACCTGTCTAATGAGGACCTGAGAATACAAGCGGTTTGAAAATCAGCATAAAGCTGGTGAGTTCATAAGATGTTTGTTTTCCGAAAAATGTACCACTTTTCTTTTGTTTTCCGAAAAGGTTTGTTATTCAAGAAAATCCCATATTTTCTTATGTAAAACAATTTAGTTATCCTTCATTACCAGTTCAATTACGCGTTATATGTTACCCCCGGAAAATCCCATATTTTCCTAAATGCAAGATCGATGGAATATCACATAGTATAGTTTGATACAGAAAACTATATATTGAAAATCATGGGATTACTATCCCGAATTAGATATAAAATACTTTGATATACGTGAACTGTAGATGGAAAGTAGTTTGAAAACCTTGGGACTAATATCCCGTACTAGATACAAGATAGTTTGATATACATGAAAATATAGATCGAATACCATGGGACTACCATCCCGGACTAGATACAACATAATTTGATATACATGAAAATATAGATTGAATACCATATCTAAGCTCCAAAGGTCGATTGGAAGGGTTTTTTGGGCTCTAAAACCCAATTTATGTGAGTTCACGGCCTAGGACTGTTCTAGGGCCGTAAACTCATGAATATGGTCCTATTCCATGATTTGAACTCGAATTTGAAGGCCTAAGATGTTATTCTAGTAGTTAGGGTAGTTACCTTGGTGATTTGGAGCTTAAATTTGATGATTTTGGACCCTTAAACTTGGTTTGAGGAGAGAGGTTACAGAGAGAGTAGAGAGAGGAAGAAAAAGCTTCAAATGAAAGTTTGAACACGTTTAAATAGGTCTCAAAACTTGGACACGGTGGAATTCTACCCGATGCCGGCATTAAATGGGGCTTTTGGTCGCACCCGATTAAGTTTCCGTAACCCGGCAGGGACGTTTTCTATAATTTCTGAAATGAACATTTTGGGCTAATTTCATGAGTTCTTAAGGGGTTTGGACACTCATTAGATTATAATAAACATATAAGTTTAAATAATTTAACCCAAAACAAAATTGGAACGAATTGATAAATAGCGCATTTTTACGGGTAGAACGGGTTTTCGGCGATGGACAACTTCGGGTTGTTACATTATCCCCCCGTTAGAGGGAATTTCGTCCCGAAATTTGAAGATTAAGATACATATCATGAATTGGAATGAGTTATGAATGGATTTGTTGCCTCGGATCTTCACGCTCCCAAGTGGAATCGGGTCTCCGCTTGGCGTTCCACCGAACCCTCAATATCGGGACGCGACTTGGTTTCGCACATTGACTCTCTGAATCCATGATCTCAATTGGTTCTTGCATAGAGGTTCCAACCCTCGATGACTTCGGTCTCCTTAAAGGAATCACTAGGGTTTCGTTGGGTAGATACTTCTAAGGATTCGATACGTGAAGTATCGAATGGATGTTACCAAATTCTAAGGGCATCTAGAGTTTGAAGATTGTAGAATCGATTCTACGAGGATCACGAAGAGTCTAATGTATCATGAGGGAAGTATTTTACACTTCCCAAAGCATATCATGCTTTTCTAGGAATATGCCTTCAATAGGACATACACTCCAACAGAAAGGCACATCTTCGTAGAGCAGAGTAGCTAAGGGTCTGATGGCTTTCAGAAGAAATTTATAGGTAGGTCTACGATAATAGTCGATGGGACCCAAGAATCGGCATGTTTCTATTGGTATCTTTAGTGCCGACTAATTCCCTATCGCCTTAGTTGTTGGAAAGGTTCATGGGTATGACTGCTTTGCTTAGCTACATGATCAAGGAAAATGATTTGACCGAAAGGTACCACTACTAACCCGTAGTGATCATATCAATTCTTGGTCACCGTATTGGACATGTTACTCTCGCTAAGGTTTGGTGACGAGGTAGTTCTAGGGATTAGTCCGGTGCGAGACTAGACTAGACGTTCGGAAGGAATTCTCGGGAATCCTTCGGGAAAGAAATTGAGGGAAAAGAGCTGCAGACTTCCCGTTTCCCAATGATCACAGGAACAAAGAATGCGCGGCGACTCCTACAGGGAAAACTTTTTGAGCTTTAATGCATGAAATGATGCGAAGGTTTGATGCTGAAGATCACAAGAGTCGGGTCGGGGGACACTCATCTATCATTGGTTGAGTTCTCTTATAACAACAATTACCACACCAGTATCAAGGCTTCCCCGTTTGAAGCCCTCTATGGTCGCAAGTGCAGATCCCCTCTGTGCTGGGCCGAGGTGGGGGACATGCAGCTAGCCAAGGGACGAGTCCCCGACAGTACTCTAACTATCCCGAAAATCATCCGCAAAACCAATGAAAAGATCATTCAAATCTGAGAATGACTGAAAGCTTCACGAGACAGGAAAAAGAGCTATGCCGATAAGAGACGAAAACCCTTGGAACTCCAGGTTGGTGACCGCGTCCTTCTAAAAATCTCACCATGGAAAGGCATGATACGCTTTGGTAAGCGTGGAAAACTAATCCCAAGATACATCGGACCATTCAAGATCATTGCTAGGATTGGTCCCGTAGCCTATAAACTTCGTCTACCGCATGAACTCAGTAACATTCACCTTGTCTTCCACGCTTCAAATGTTAAGAAGTGATTATTTGATGAAACTCTTTTGATCCCTCTCGACAAGATTGAAATCAATGAGTACCTCAACTTCGTGGAAGAACTGGTTGAAATCATGGACAGAGAGATCAAACTGTAACAACCCGAAGTTGCCCATCGCCGAAAAGCCCGTTCTACCCGTAAAAATTTGCCGTTTATCAATTTGTTCCGATTTCGTTTTGGGCTAAATGATTTAAACTTATATGTTTATTATAATCTAATGAGTGTCCAAACCTCTTAGGAAATCATGAATTTAGCCCAAAATGTTTCTTTCAGAAATTATAGAAACGTCCCCGCCGGATTAACACAACTTTATCGGGTGCGACCAAATGCCCCGTTTAATGTTGGTATCGGGTAGAGTTCCACCGTGTCCAAGTTTTGGGACCTATTTAAACGTGTTCAAGATTTCATTTGAAGCTTTTGCTTCCTCTGTCTACTCTCTCCCTAACCTCTCTCCTCAACCAAGTTTAAGGGTCCAAAATCACAAATTTAAGGCTTCTAATCACCAAGGTACCTTCCCTAACTCCTAGTATAGCATCTTTGTCCTTCAAAATAGAGATTAAACCATGATTTAAGGCCTTTTTCATGTGTTTACGGACCTGGAGCATGCTTGGGCCGTAAACACATATTAATGGGGCTTTTATGCCCTTAAACACTTCCAAAACTCCATTGAGGCTTAGATATGACTTATAGAATATTGGAATTGGCCTTGGAACACCTTGAACATTAATTTAGAGTAGTAAACATGAGTTTACTTCCCAAGAACATGCTTGGGCCGTAAACTCATTATGTTGGGGAGTAAACTCCTTCTAATGTGTTAAAATGCCACTTACACACACCATAAGCCTTGGGATAAATTCTAGAAGTGACCACAATCAAGATTTGGACCTTAAAACATATTAAAACACCCTTCCAAGGAGTTCACAGCCATGAGGGGGTTCATGGGCCATAAACTCCTAAATCCATGCCAAAACCTTGGGACTAATATCCCGTACTAGATACAAGATAGTTTGATATACATGAAAATATAGATCGAATACCATGGGACTACCATCCCGGACTAGATACAACATAATTTGATATACATGAAAATATAGATTGAATACCATATCTAAGCTCCAAAGGTCGATTGGAAGGGTTTTTTGGGCTCTAAAACCCAATTTATGTGAGTTCACGGCCTAGGACTGTTCTAGGGCCGTAAACTCATGAATATGGTCCTATTCCATGATTTGAACTCGAATTTGAAGGCCTAAGATGTTATTCTAGTAGTTAGGGTAGTTACCTTGGTGATTTGGAGCTTAAATTTGATGATTTTGGACCCTTAAACTTGGTTTGAGGAGAGAGGTTACAGAGAGAGTAGAGAGAGGAAGAAAAAGCTTCAAATGAAAGTTTGAACACGTTTAAATAGGTCTCAAAACTTGGACACGGTGGAATTCTACCCGATGCCGGCATTAAATGGGGCTTTTGGTCGCACCCGATTAAGTTTCCGTAACCCGGCAGGGACGTTTTCTATAATTTCTGAAATGAACATTTTGGGCTAATTTCATGAGTTCTTAAGGGGTTTGGACACTCATTAGATTATAATAAACATATAAGTTTAAATAATTTAACCCAAAACAAAATTGGAACGAATTGATAAATAGCGCATTTTTACGGGTAGAACGGGTTTTCGGCGATGGACAACTTCGGGTTGTTACATTATCCCCCCGTTAGAGGGAATTTCGTCCCGAAATTTGAAGATTAAGATACATATCATGAATTGGAATGAGATATGAATGGATTTGTTGCCTCGGATCTTCACGCTCCCAAGTGGAATCGGGTCTCCGCTTGGCGTTCCACCGAACCCTCAATACCGGGACGCGACTTGGTTTCGCACATCGACTCTCTGAATCCATGATCTCAATTGGTTCTTGCATAGAGGTTCCAACCCTCGATGAATTCGGTCTCCTTAAAGGAATCACTAGGGTTTCGTTGGGTAGATACTTCTAAGGATTCGATACGTGAAGTATCGAATGGATGTTACCAAATTCTAAGGGCATCCAGAGTTTGAAGATTGTAGAATCGATTCTACGAGGATCACGAAGAGTCTAATGTATCATGAGGGAAGTATTTTACACTTCCCAAAGCATATCATGCTTTTCTAGGAATATGCCTTCAATAGGACATACACTCCAACAGAAAGGCACATCTTCGTAGAGCAGAGTAGCTAAGGGTCTGATGGCTTTCAGAAGAAATTTATAGGTAGGTCTACGATAATAGTCGATGGGACCCAAGAATCGGCATGTTTCTATTGGTATCTTTAGTGCCGACTAATTCCCTATCGCCTTAGTTGTTGGAAAGGTTCATGGGTATGACTGCTTTGCTTAGCTACATGATCAAGGAAAATGATTTGACCGAAAGGTATCACTACTAACCCGTAGTGATCATATCAATTCTTGGTCACCGTATTGGACATGTTACTCTCGCTAAGGTTTGGTGACGAGGTAGTTCTAGGGATTAGTCCGGTGCGAGACTAGACTAGACGTTCGGAAGGAATTCTCGGGAATCCTTCGGGAAAGAAATTGAGGGAAAAGAGCTGCAGACTTCCCGTTTCCCAATGATCACAGGAACAAAGAATGCGCGGCGACTCCTACAGGGAAAACTTTTTGAGCTTTAATGCACGAAATGATGCGAAGGTTTGATGCCGAAGATCACAAGAGTTGGGTCGGGGGACACTCATCTATCATTGGTTGAGTTCTCTTATAACAACAATTACCACACCAGTATCAAGGCTTCCCCGTTTGAAGCCCTCTATGGTCGCAAGTGCAGATCCCCTCTGTGCTGGGCCGAGGTGGGGGACATGCAGCTAGCCAAGGGACGAGTCCCCGACAGTACTCTAACTATCCCGAAAGTCATCCGCAAAACCAATGAAAAGATCATTCAAATCTGAGAATGACTGAAAGCTTCACGAGACAGGAAAAAGAGCTATGCCGATAAGAGACGAAAACCCTTGGAACTCCAGGTTGGTGACCGCGTCCTTCTAAAAATCTCACCATGGAAAGGCATGATACGCTTTGGTAAGCGTGGAAAACTAATCCCAAGATACATCGGACCATTCAAGATCATTGCTAGGATTGGTCCCGTAGCCTATAAACTTCGTCTACCGCATGAACTCAGTAACATTCACCTTGTCTTCCACGCTTCAAATGTTAAGAAGTGATTATTTGATGAAACTCTTTTGATCCCTCTCGACAAGATTGAAATCAATGAGTACCTCAACTTCGTGGAAGAACTGGTTGAAATCATGGACAGAGAGATCAAACTGTAACAACCCGAAGTTGCCCATCGCCGAAAAGCCCGTTCTACCCGTAAAAATTTGCCGTTTATCAATTTGTTCCGATTTCGTTTTGGGCTAAATGATTTAAACTTATATGTTTATTATAATCTAATGAGTGTCCAAACCTCTTAGGAAATCATGAATTTAGCCCAAAATGTTTCTTTCAGAAATTATAGAAACGTCCCCGCCGGATTAACACAACTTTATCGGGTGCGACCAAATGCCCCGTTTAATGTTGGTATCGGGTAGAGTTCCACCGTGTCCAAGTTTTGGGACCTATTTAAACGTGTTCAAGATTTCATTTGAAGCTTTTGCTTCCTCTATCTACTCTCTCCCTAACCTCTCTCCTCAACCAAGTTTAAGGGTCCAAAATCACAAATTTAAGGCTTCTAATCACCAAGGTACCTTCCCTAACTCCTAGTATAGCATCTTTGTCCTTCAAAATAGAGATTAAACCATGATTTAAGGCCTTTTTCATGTGTTTACGGACCTGGAGCATGCTTGGGCCGTAAACACATATTAATGGGGCTTTTATGCCCTTAAACACTTCCAAAACTCCATTGAGGCTTAGATATGACTTAAAGAATATTGGAATTGGCCTTGGAACACCTTGAACATTAATTTAGAGGAGTAAACATGAGTTTACTTCCCAAGAACATGCTTGGGCCGTAAAATCATTATCTTGGGGAGTAAACTCCTTCTAATGTGTTAAAATGCCACTTACACACACCATAAGCCTTGGGATAAATTCTAGAAGTGACCACAATCAAGATTTGGACCTTAAAACATATTAAAACACCCTTCCAAGGAGTTCACAGCCATGAGGGGGTTCATGGGCCATAAACTCCTAAATCCATGCCAAAATCCCCCAAAAATTCATACAAGGCTTGGAAAAATCATTTTGAATCACATGTGATTGATTAAGGAACTAAAACATTAAGGATTGGGTGTGAGGGGGAGTTTACGGCCGTAAACTCCATGTTTACTATCGTAAACCCCAATAATTGGTCTTTAAGTGAGTCTAAATTCATCCCAATGCCCTAGATAAAATCCTAGCTAAATTATCCTGGTGTTATGAAGCCATTTTGCACCCAAAAGTACCATCCATGAGTTCACGGCCGTGAACTCATACAGATGAGGTAATAAGGGCCGAAAACTCCTCTATGATTTTACTCTTGAAGAGTAAACTCCATATCCAAGCCTTATGTGACTTCAAATGCCACCCGAGTCCTTCCAAACACTTGTAAGGGAGTGTTTCCGCAACTAGAAGTGTTGTCTCTATAAATTAATTAATTCAAGTCCTAATTAGATAAAAATATGTATCTTTTCATAATTCATAGGAACCCTCGTGCGTTTGCAAACCCAGGACTGACGTTTAGGATCCAATTAGACACGTTCCTCGTCCGGTGAGTTCATACCCCTACCCTTTTTCAATGGTTTTTCAATGTTTTTAGGGGGGGAATACAAGCAAATTACAAATGTTTTCAAAACATAACATGGATGTATTTCATTAAATATCTGGCAAACTTATAAATATATTTACCCCTTATGTATTATCCTGAGCATAAGGGATGATTTATCAACTACAATTATATGAAATTCAGTAAAGAAAACCATCTAACTAATCAAATTATTATGGGAATAATTTGGGGTTCTTTAGTTCTCGCTTAATTACATACTGATGTATATAAAGATATTCGATAAACTATGTCTGATTTAGTTTATCTCCGTTTCACTTAGTGTATATATTGCCAGATAATTTCATTACATATAACTGTTTTCACTGTATTATGTTTCATATCATTTAGTATGTTTGATATCGTTTGAGAATTCCATGAATACATAGTACTAGTTTGTGAGATTTGTCATTACCCTTTTCGGTTATTAGTAAATCCTCCCCGGAAGTGTAACCAGAGTCTCCTGGAGGGAGAACGTGGAATTTGTGAATAGATCTATTCAGGACTGACAATCCCACACCTTAAATGTTAGCTACAGTTAGGCGGGCACGCCTGGGGTGACAAATTTCGGATATCGTCCGACGTCTGACAAGCATCATTGAGGTCTCGTTGTCGTATCAGCATGGTTACCCGACTCACAATACGTATTAATATAAGTTTATTCACGGTTTGGGTTTGGTTTTGGATTTGATTCGATTTCATATCTACTTTCTGTTTATAGTTTTTATATCTAGTACGGGAGGTTAGTCCCATGGTTTTCAGTCTGTTGATCTTATATCTAGTACGGGATGATAGTCCCATGATTTCAAGATATATCTTGTATGGGATGGTAATCCTATGGTGTTCAACTTATACCTAGTACGGGATGCTAATCCCATGATTTCAACATATATCTAGTACAGGATGGTAATCCCATGGTTTTCAACTTATATCTAGTACGAGATGCTAATCCCATGATTTCAACATATATCTTGTACGGGATGGTGATCCCATGGTTTTCAACTTTTATCTTGTACGGGATGGTAATCCCATGGTTTATCAACTTATATCTAGTACGGGATGATAGTCCCATGATTTCAATCTATATCTTGTATGGGTTGGTAATCCCAGGGTTTTGAAACTATATCTAGTACGGGATGATAATCCCATGGTTTTGAATCTATATCCAGTCCGGGATGGTAGTCCCATGGTTTTCAATCTATATTTACATGTATATCAAACTATCTTGTATCTAGTCCGGGATGGTAGTCCCATGATATTCAATCTATATTTTCATGTATATCAAACTATCTTGTATCTAGTCCGGGATGGTAGTCCCATGGTCTTCAATCAATATTTCCATGTATATCAAACTATCTTGTATCTAGTCTGGGATGGTAGTCCCATGGTATTCAATCTATATTTTCATGTATATCAAACTATCTTGTATCTAGTACGGGATGTTAGTCCCATGGTTTTCAAACTACTTTCCATCTACAGTTCACGTATATCAAAGTATTTTATATCTAATTCGGGATAGTAATCCCATGATTCTCAATATATAGTTTTGTGTATTAAACTGTACTCTATGATATTCAATCGGTCTTGCATTTAGGAAAATGTAGGATTTTCCTGGGGTAACATATAACACGTAATTGAACTGGTAATGAAGGATAACTAAATTGTTTTACATAAGAAAATATGGGATTTTCTTGGATAACAAACCTTTTCGGAAAACTAAAGGAAACTGGTACATTTTTTAGAAAACAAATATCTTATGAACTCACCAGCTTTATGCTGATTTTCAAACTGCTTGTATTCTCAGATCTGCCTTAGACAGGTACCCGGAGATCTCTTTTGGTGAAGAAGGAGTGTGTAGAAGACTCGTCTCATTTTGTTCATATATATATATATATATATATATATATATATATATATATATATATATATATATATTATGTATCATAGTTGTACAATTTACTTTTGAAACAAATGTAAACTTTCAAATATATGTAATGTAATGGTTTATTACTTTGATTATTATGTGCATTGGATTTGATACTCAACGTGGAGTCAACCCCGGAAATGTTTCCGCCTTTGGTTTTCGGGGTGTGATAGATTGGTATCAGAGCCCTTGTTTATAGTGAACGGAGTATACCAAACCATACATGGTATAAAACTATAAATACTATAGGGCCTAAGTGCTCTGAACTAAAAGTATACCTCAAAATACAAGTATTTTCAAAAGTATACAAGTGTACCGAACCGTCGAGATCCATAACTACAAGTAGAACAAAACATAAGTAAATGGGTGTTGTACGTCGCGGTTAAACCTGGGCAGTTATGTAGTCGTGTCTAGGATCAATATAGCCTGGCAACCTATATTCATTCGAGACACGGCCAACATGTGCTTGGGAGTGACTGTGGTATGCGGCATACCTAAAACTTACCCAATACCCCAAACAACGAGTCGTCGTTGTAGTGAATCATGAAATACTATGGGAATATTTCTCAAGTCAATCCTTTGTAGAAAATCCTCATATACGCGTTGTTCCTTGATCATTCCTCTAGCGATCAAATTATCTTCCTTGATGACTGTTTCCTGCTTTATCGCTTAATATGATGCTATATTTGTCTTGATGAGATATCCTCTGTTCCATATCTCTTGATCCAATTCAGGGAACTTATGATCCTCTCTTTCCTGATCTTTTTAGATCATGATGCCTCCGAGGAATAGACCCAGCTCGAAGAAAACCAACAACCCTCCGCCGCCACCTCCTCCTGAAATCGACCCCGTGGTATTTCAGGCAGCTGTTACCGCCGCGGTGGCAGCTGCTATGTCCCAATTGAACACTGGTGGTTCTGGTGGTTCGGGAGGTGATACCCAAACCTAAAACCAAGAGAACAGTCAGGAACACCGAAAAGAGGGTTCCTATAAGGACTTCATGAACGCGAAACCCACATCCTTTGATGGCACCAGAGGTGTCATTTCCCTCACCCGATGGTTCGACAAAATCGAATCAATCTTTGAAATATGTGCTTGTTCGGAGTCTGACAAAGTAAAGTTTGCCGCCTGCACCTTCCTTGACGAAGCCCTGACTTGGTGGAACGGCCGAGTCAACTCCTTAACTCTACCTGTAACAAATGCTATCGGTTGGGAAGCTATGAAGGAACTTCTGCTCGTAGAGTATTGCCCTCGGGGCGAAATACAGAAGCTAGAACACGGACTCTAGAACCTTAAGATGAAGGGTTCCGACATAGCCGCTTATACTTCAAGATTCGACGACCTGACATTACTCTGTCCGGGAATTGTTACCCCGGAGAGTAAAAAGATTGAGAGATTCATCTGGGGGTTGACCCAGTTAACAAAAGGGAATGTCTTGGCTGCGAAGCCAGACACCTATGACAGCGCTAAATGTCTTGCGCAAACCCTAATCAATCACGAAGACAACTCTGATGAGGAGGCTACCACTCTCGAACTAGTCACAATTGGAGGTGGAAGTAAAAAGAAATTCTAGAACAAGCGGAAGGCCCAAAGTACGCAAGGTTCTTCTAAGAAACAACAAGCTACTACCCCTGTTGCTGTTTCAGCTATAGGGCCTACAGCCCAAACTCCTACCAGTGGATACACCGGTACCCTTCCTTGGTGCGGTAAGTGCAACTACCATCATCGTACTCCTGGTCCATGTCGCGAAAGAATCTGTGACAACTGTGGCAAGAAGGGCCACCTTGCTCGAACCTGTAGAAAACCAGCCAAATCAACAAACCAATCATCCGGAACAGGAATCAGTCTAGCCTGCTACAGTTGTGGCGAAGTAGGGCACTTCAAAAGAAATTGCCCCAAAGCAGCAACAACTGGCAACACTGGAAGAGTCCTAGCAATAGGACGAGAGGAGACAACCGCTGATCCCACTGTCGCAGCAGGTATACTCCTCTTTGACAACTCTTATACCTGCAACTCTTTTTGATTCTAGTACTAAAAGGGGAACCTGTTATCTGTCCATTCGAACATCTTTCTAAACTTAATCCTTCGATTATAATCGAAATTGTGTACCATCGAGACGGCTAACCAGTGAGATAGAGAACACTAACTTCGTACCTATAGATTGTATTCTCAATCCGGAGGATTATTCCGTTCCATTCGATTTAATGGAAAACTTTTCACGAAATGCTTTGATGCTATGTTTGACATGAAATGACCGAGTCCCATTCATGACGTTATTCTTGGTTTCGAAAGAGTCGCCCGTCTAGATCTTTCCCCGACCCGACTCTCGTGATCTTCGGCATCAAACCTTCACATCATTTCGTGCACCAAAGCTCAAGAAGTTTTCCCGATAAGAATTGCCATGCATTCCTCGTTCCTATGATCATCGGTAAATGGGAAGTCTGTAGCTTTTTTCCCTAAATGTTTTTCTCGAAGGATTCCTAAGAAATCCTTCCGAACATCTAGTCTAGTCTCGCACCGGCCTAATCTCTGGAACTACCTCGTAACCAAACCTTATTAAGAATGACGTGTCCAAGACAGGTGACCAAGGATTGATATGATCACTACAAGTTAGTAGTGGTATCCTTCGGTCAAATCATTTTCCTTGATCATGTGGCTAAGCAAAGTAGTCATACTCGTGAACCTTTCCAAAAGCTAAAGCGATAGGGAATTAGTCGGCACCAGAGATACCCATAGAAACCTGTTGATTCTTGGGTCCCATCGACTATTATCGTAGACCTACCCATAAATTTCTTCTAAAATCCATCAGACCCTTCGTGATCCTCGTAGAATCGATTTCGTAACCTTCAAACTTCGGCTACCCTCAGAACTTAGTAGCATGCATCTGGTACTTCACGTCTCTGTCCTTAAGAAGTATCTACCTAACGAAACCCTAGTGATTCCTTTGATGAGACCGAAGTGATCAAGGATCGGAACCCCAATGGAGAATAAATTGAGATCATGGATTGAGAGAGTCAATGTACGAAACAAAGACGCGTCCTGATAGTGAGGGTTCGCTGGAACGTCAAGCGGAGACCCGATTCCACTTGCGAGCGTGAAGATCCAAGGCAACAAATCCATTTGTATCTCATTCCAATTCATGATCTGTTTCTTAATCTTTGAATTTCGGGACGAAATTCCCTCTAACGGGGGGATAATGTAACAACCCGAAGTTATCCATCGCCGAAAAACCCGTTCTACCCGTAAAAATTCGCCGTTTATCAATTCGTTCCGATTTCGTTTTGGGCTAAATGATTCGAACATATATGTTTATTATAATCTAATGAGTGTCCAAACCTCTTAGGAACTCATGAAATTAGCCCAAAATGTTTATTTCAGAAATTTTAGAAACGTCCCCACCGGATTACGACAAGTTTATCGGGTGCGACCAAAAGCCCCGTTTAATGTCGATATCGGGTAGAATTCCACCGTGTCCAGGTTTTGGGACCTATTTAAACATGTTCAAGCTTTCATTTGAAGCTTTTTCTTCCTCTCTCTACTCTCTCTCTAACCTCTCTCCTCAACCAAGTTTAAGGGTCCAAAATCACAAATTTAAGGCTTCTAATCACTAAGGTACCTTCCCTAACTCCTAGTATAGCACCTTTGGCCTTCAAATTCGAGATGAAATACCCTGAATAATGGTTTGGTCTAGGCATAAAAGTTAGTGGTAGTGATTGTGTAGGATAACTAATTTTGTCTAGTTTACGGTTGTTATGTGTTTACAGCCGTAAATTCCTTACGGCCGTAAACACCTCACGCTTGTAAGTCGGTTGTAAATCAAGTCTATAAATTGGGTATTGTGTCAGACTTTAAAGGTTGTTGATGCTTTCGTGTTTTCTCCAAGTTGTATCTGACGTTTTATTTCTTTAAGGCGTATGCAAGCTTGGTTAGTTTGTTATTTGCTTATTGTTTCATCTTTTTCTTATGTTATCTGTCTTTGATCATTGGTAGATCCGTTTTCGGGCTTTACAATTGGTATCAGAGCGAGACCAGTGTCGAAGACGTCCTACAGTTGTGTGAGAAACCAAAAATTTCCAACGCTTTGTAACGCTCAAAAGTCAAATACAACGAAACCATTTGGAATCAACGGAATTAACCCCAAACATAAAGTATTCAAAAATCTAAATAGGGGATGCACCAAATGTTAAATATCATGCCAAAGTTTCCAAAAACATAAAGAACATTCAAAACCAAGTTATATTGAAGAAAGTATAACCACTCGAATATTTACGACACACTGTTTAAGACATCATTTAACATAAAAAGTGAAATTACAATAAAATGTGATTTAGCCTTAAGTATCTAAACAAAAGTTGTAGAGTTCGTTAAGCTGTAAACATGCATAAAAGGATCGCCCAAATTGGACCTCGTATGAAGAAGTTACGAATTTTCTAAGTTTCGTAACAGTATTAGAGGGCTAAAAACTCGAATTGAAGATGGAACGTTATTTAGCTATTGCAACCTAAACGAAAGTTGAAGGTCTCTACAATAGGAGTAAAATGATAAAAAGACAAACGAAAACCAACGTCGAATAAAGAAACTATGAATTTTTAACGGACTTTAGCAGTCCCGGCCTATTAAAAACATATCATTAAAAATAAAGTAAAAAATAGCCGACAAAGTCTAAATGAAAGTTGTAGAGCATAGTCTCACCTACGCAGGGATATAAAGAATGCGAAAAGCGGAACTCGTACGCGAAAGTTACGGAAATTAGAAGATGGGAGACTGGATTACGCCCAGCGTAATCCAAGATTACGCCCAGTGTACTAGACCCAGTGTCGAGTCCCATTGGCTCGAGTGCTCTACGCTAGCTAGACCGGAGTCGTAAGCTATGACGCATTTTCATGCCCAGCGTAACCAAAGTACACTCCGCGTAAGTGAGTACGCCCAGCGTACTCCAGAGTTACGCCCAGCGTACTCAAGATTTCCACCCTATAAATAAAGGACATGAACTCCGGGTTTTGGCACATATCTCTCATATCCTCTCTCACTTTCACACACCCTAGAGCTCCAGAGACCATCCCGACACTCTCGATTTCCGCACTCAAGCCTCCGACGAAGTTTCTACGCTACCGAGATCCCCGAGAAGCTTGAAAATGCAACTTTCCGCAGTTGAAGTTCTGCTCAACTCTAATCTCATTCTCATCAAACTAAAAAAGTGAGTTTCATACCCCTATCTTTCAAGTCTTTTCATGTTTTAGGGGGGGAAATACAAGTACAATACAAGTAAAAGTATCGTTTTATAAGCATAAGTGTAACATATATCTTATTGATTATCGATACCAACAACTTACTTTACGTATAAAGGGCTAGTATATCATCAAATCATTTTCACCAAATGGAACATACTTTCTGAAAAACTATAGTGCGTATAGTTAACAAGTTATTCATACATTCTTACTTATACAATTGAAAAAACGAAATACTTTCAAACAAAGTGAAGTAAAGTCTTTCGTATCGTAAATCTATTTATACCAAGTAATGTGAGATATTCAAACTTCAACGTACTCTTATGTATGCATTTCAAGTCCTATATTATATACCATAATCTCTTGGAGGGAGAGCGTGATACTTGTGTATAGATCTATATGGGATTGACAACCCCGCACCTAAACTGTTAGCTACAGTTAGACCGACAGGTCTGGAGTGACAAATGTCATAACACTACAACACATGAGGAATGTTGTTACAGGTAGTCAGTGTCAATGGTATGGTTATAAGGCTCACATAAAAGTATAAAAACAAGTTTGATTTACGAGATTCATATATGCATTCAGTTTTCTACACTATTTTGAGCACAAAGTTATCTTTACCAGTCAAGTACGAAAAATACTAATGCACTCCAACTTTAGGAACATTTCAAACTATTTATAAAAAATATTAGATTTTCTGAAAACCTCGTTCATTGAATTTCTACCAACAGGACATACTTTTCAATACAAAACACTTATGAACTCACCAACTTATTTGTTGACACTTTTTCGAAACCACTTGTATTTCTCAGGGAATCAGTAATAGTTTTCAAGTCCTGTATTATTTAAACATTTATATCATCATATTGTAATATTCTTTTGATAATATGTATAACGCAACAATATACGTTTTCATTATATATATATGATGGTTGTGTTACTTTCTTTGCAATATTCAATTGTTATGGTACTACGTGAAGTCATCCACCCCCGAATGTTTCCGCCATTCTGGTTTGGGGATGTGACAGATTGGTATCAGAGCATTGTTTATAGTGAACTAAGTATATCGAACCACATAAGATATACAAACTATAATAGTACAATGAAAAACTTGAACACCGTGATATATAGTTAAACGTAGGATGTCGTTAAATAGAAATTTCTTTTCTTACAAAATTCTCATACCTCTATCCTAGTACAGACAAATAGCTGGATTCCATTTACCGGGAGATCCCTACTACCCAAATCAAGTCAACGGCGGCTGGATAGAAGAAGACCCAGAGGAAATCATAGAGGAAATCGAAGAAGAATTCGAAGTCGAAGTCGGAGAGGAATTCGATGTCGACGAAGAGGTTGAGGAAATTTCTAGTGGAACAGACTCCGAGCCAGAAGTGATCGACCCTCCTGCTCCTCATCATCCCAAAGTCCGACCATATCAACCAGGACCCATCCCCATCTAGGGAAGCCATCTCTACTACTGGAGCCGCCAACTTGGTGTACGCCCTCCTTTCGGCATGTGCCGAAATTTTTACAATGTCAGTGAGGGAGGCTCAGCTGATCGAGCACTTCCTGTTATTGTGGGGACTATAGCTACCCAGAACTGCCATGCGGACCAGCAAGCAACCAGAGTTCGCGAGATCAATGCTGCCACTCAGGGCAACGCCGCCGACATCCGTCGTTTGGGAGGACTACATGAAAATACTCAAATCTACACGGGGACGCTTCAGAGTCAAATGATAACCGCACTGGCAGAGATAAGAGAAATGAAGGAACATCACGCAGATCTTGAAAGGCGCCTGATGGGAGTCAAGCAGTCAGATGCCGAAACCAGCTCCAAACGTACCACACACCGCAAGTAGAACTTGCTCAACTCCAACAAATTTTGATATAGATTAGGACATCGGATAAAGTTTTCTCATATTTCCTTTGTATTTGTAATCAGATACCTCTAGAGAAGTCAGATTTTCCTAACCTAGAAGCATAATGTAACACACCTTGGGTGTGACACATACATATATATATGAAATATTTCCTTGTTTATCTCCCAAAGCTTATAGAATCATCTAAATTGCTATGTCTACTTGGAAGCCATTAACTAAAGTCGAAACAAAATTTCAAGATATATCTAACCCTCTAGTCAAAACGTTAAAAACTTATAGTCTTCATTATTATTTCTCTACCAGAACATGCCTCCTCGCAGATCATCACGCAGGAACTTAGATCCAACACCACCTCCACCACCTCCTCCAACTATGGATGCAGCTATGTTCCAAACTGCTGTAACAGCCGCTGTAACGGCATCAATGGCTCAACTAAGCAACAACGGGTCAGGGGGAGGAACAAACAGCTTTACAAATGGCCAAAGCCAAGGCCGTTCTGGGGTATGTACTTACAAAGACTTCACCAATGGAAAACCTATTCCCTTTTATGTGACTGGGGGAGTATTGGCTCTATCCCAATGGATAGAAAAAATAGAAATTGTATTCGAAGTTTGTGCATGCCACGAGGAAAGCAAAGTAAAATTTGCAGCTTTTACCTTTTCTGAACGCACCGTGACATGGTGGAACGGCCACGTCAAGACACTAACCCTAGTGGTGGTAAACTCCATGGGTTGGGAAAACCTGAAATGAATGCTCCTGAGGGAGTACTGCCCAAGGGGCGAGGTTCAGAAGCTCGAACAGGAACTGTGGGGCCTTACGATGGTAGGCTCGGACATCGCAGGCTACGCCAATAGATTCAGTGATTTGATAACACTTTGCCCAGGGATGTTGATCCTGGAAAGCCAAAGGGTGGATAGGTACATCTGGGGACTATCACCCCAACTTCGAGGAAGTGTGTTAGCTTCCAAACCCATGACCTTCGACAGTGCCAACGAACTGGCGCAATCTATCGTTGATCATGGTATCTGTCAAGGAGTCACTACTATCATGGTTGAACCAACCAAAGGGAACAACAACAACGATAACAATGCCAACAACAACAACAACAAGAAATTCTAGAACAAGAGAAAGGGGAAAACTGTTGGGTTTTGAGCATTCTAACACTCCTAAGTGTACATGCAACCCTAAATACCTTGGATCTATGTTTTCTCTATTATACATGCAAATAAGAACTACCAAGGTATTATCCTAATCTAGCATATAAAATAAAGAATATAACAAGATAGAATACATACCTCTTTTATGTAGAAAGTCTTCATGAAGCTTGAGTGCCTAGTGCCCCAAGTGTGACACCTCAAATGGAATCACAATCACCAAAACACTTAGAATAACTTGAGAGAATTCTACAACTTATGAAATCGGCTAGCCCTTTTAGTTCACACACTAGTGACCGATTTGGTCAAGAATAAGATGCTTATATAGTTAGGGTTACACCATGTAAACCCTAATTGACATGGCCTTTCATTTCCATGATCCATGGGTACAAATACACCATGGAGCATCCATGGACCATCCTATGGGTTTTAGCCCAACTTGATTATCCATGGAGCATTAGCCCACTATACAAGTATGGATGATTTACACAATCAACCCATATATTTAATTAGTCTTCTTTTGATCACTTAATTAATCCTAGATTAATTCTTGATCAATACTAATTAAATAATCTTATTATTCTTATTATTAATATACTAGAACTTATAATATATTAATAACCATAAGTGTCTTATTTCTCTCATTATAGTCTATCCAAGTGCATGATGGTATGCAACCCAAATGGACCATGCCGGGTCGGGTCAAGTCTTACCAATTATAGTTATGGACTTAGACATTAATCCAACAGTCTCCCACTTGGATAAGTCTAAAACTATTATTGCGTATGACTTCAGGAACCAACTGGCAATCGTAGCTCTCAAAAGCTTCTGTCGAACTCTGACCTTGTAGATGAACTCTGACCTTTGTCAATGACTTGTCCATTAGATAAGGGATCATATATTCCTCCATTCTAGATACCATATGGACTGAGACATGGATTATAATCATTCTCTCCGTCCATTTGTTGTTTCCTGATTTCCGATTTATGACGACTGACTAATTGAACAAATCAAATCAGTCCTGGCCCGGCCGAGCACTTCCATTTGTCATCATCAAATCATCGAGGGGCCCACAGATATCGCTTTTATCCCGAAGGTAAAAGGAATGGATAAACTTCGACTCATATGGCTTGTTCTACTACTTGTTGAATCATACACAAAGGCACGTTTTATCACACCGAGTTACCATATGCGTTTTCGTGCAATCAATGTACAACCAACTCATAGTAACAACTCATATCTCTAGGTTTGAAGAATAAAATCCATGAAGTGATTCCAATGAGCGCGGGTCGAATCCAATACTCAGAACTTATGAGCACTCATGAGTGTTGTAGCCCTTTGTCCAATACCTTAGACCTCTACAAGCCAACCCATGACAGTCTTAATTCATATCTACTTCCAACATATGACCGACTGTGGATGGTTTGAATAACTTAGTCATTCCGGAAGAATAACCTAGTTTATTCGGGAAGTCAAAACATGCAAAATGAAACACAATAATAATTGAATCCAATATGGTATCAACTCTTTGAACACCTTTTATTTATCACCATATGATTACACATTATTCATTGTATACTGTTTCAGCTATCAACTTTATTCGTGAATTTAAAACAATAGTAATCCCATGCTCCAAGCATGTACACTATGTTTTCTAAACACTAGTCATGACATACACCAAGTATGCATACTATGTTTGTCTATGATCTTTACTTTGTGAACTACAACCATTCACACTCCCAAATCCTTACTGCAAATACAAGAATTCCAAATTCATGTCATTTACTGAAATCTGTTAGATTCTAAACTTATATGCATTGGTCCTCTTGTAACGATTATGCACAAACTCACAAAGACTTGGCAACAATCATTACAAAGAATTCCAAAGGAGATCAACTCCTTGGAAACATCCTTCTTGCATTATGTTTCCTTAATCTTACACAGATTGAAATTTCTAACTTTGAAACATTTCCAGATTCCATTTTAACTATCACTTCTGACCAAGAGTTGCCTCCTTACAGACTATGTCAATATGGTCCTTCCAGAATTATCACTATACTTCCAACTGTCCTTGAGCAACCAATCTTTGGTAAACCTTAGATTGTCCTCGACAATTGTTTAATCCTTTTAGTCATATCCAGTTCTAAACCTTTTCCCTTCTTAATGCCCTAGGCATTTGGAAAATTTTAGAAAGGATGAATATAGCACATGTAATCGATCTTATATCCGAAGCATATGGGACACGATTCATGATGTCTTACATAAAGACTAAACCAGTCTTTTGCTATAACATTTCCATTTTTAATTTGCCAAGTTCTCATAATTCAGATTATGAAAAGGGATGCCGTAATCATAATCAAATTTAAGAACGCAAATAATGGACTCCTATACAAAATTTCCTTATGTTGAGCCATTCCAACATGAAATTCATATATATCCTTGACTAAATGATTAAAACCTCACGATCTAAGCTTATAGATTTAAGAGGAAGTATAATTTCCTCTCCCTTAATTATAGCAAAACAACTCTTTCCCAATTGAAACTTTTGTTTTCTATAATTAACATTGCTAACTTGCAATACTTATCATAATTATCATGCTCCCACTAACATGATGATTATTAGCATAACACTTATGCTCCCACTAGCTTTGACATGTACTCAGAAATCAGCTGACTTTCTCACCAAAGTTCAGATTTCTGATACAAGATTGTTTTGATAGAACTTTATCAAAATCATACACCTTTCCTTAGATAGCTCATGGGTGTGTCTAAACAATTTCAAGAACTATGAAAAGGGATGCCATAATCATAGTCTTGATTGTTTTGACCTTTTCCATTTCTCACAAGTCCAGGTTAGTGTGCCGGTAAACCACACACGCTCCACTAACGACTTTGAGAATGCAAATATCACAATTGCTATCTAGCTAAAATCTACTTAGTGAAAGTGTTTCCTCACCATCATTTTCATGAATCGGAGAGAATCCTTATGACACTTAGATATAATGGTGTATGTGTTCTTATCCAGGTGAATTGTCAAAATCATAGTCACAAGACAAGGATAATGACAAATCCAAACTCATATGGACTGAACTCAATCTTAATTTCTTGCCACCTGGCAGCTCAAGGGCCTGCCATTGCTTCCAAGTTGTTGTGCAACAAATTGAGAACTCTAAGAACTAATATGCAAAGCCAACTTTAACTGGAATGGGCACAGAATATGTCAACACGATAGGTTATAAACCTCAAGTCGTGTGCTAGTGAAGAACTTCAGGTTTATTCTTGATTAGTTATTAAGACTTTCAAGACCTTTAAGACTCCCACTGTCCTCTTGACCTATAAGACTCCCTTGTCAAACATCCAAGAGACAGTGAGGATTCTAATCAAGACAAACACTTCACATAATTGGTCTTAGTTGGTCTTTGTTTTATCCAAAACATCACAACTTACCAATTTCAAATGTACAAGAGTAGAAAACTTTTACTCTTACATTTGACAAGTGTTTTTAACCTTCTTTAAGACATGTCACTCAAATTACAATCTTGGAGTATGACTCTAAGACTTGTAGTATGACTCATCTTCTTGATTTAACCATTTCAACAATTCAAGTTCCTCTTCTTAGTCATAAGAATGCACTAAGATTTCCTTAGAGAACTAATTTTGATATGGTTTCTTAATCATTAAGATGATCACAAAAACTGATACTAAAGTACTCTCCCATCTTTTCAGATTTGAGAACCTTTTATCCTTCCGCCTAGATTGATTCTTCTTATTTGGTCTGCCTTACATTGGAACCTTTTTCCAATGTCTCAGAGTTACACTTAAGCTTGTAAGTATAATCATATTTACTGAGCTTTAGTAAACTATGACGAATAGTCTTATCAAACTTTTTGTGGTAGACTTAATTAGTGCACAAGAATGTGTACTCGATCCCTTAGTCCTTTACTTGACTCACACATCTATGTGAACATGTAACTATTCTTAATTTTCCAAAACTTGAAAGTTCTCATTCATCATGCTATATAACTTGCACGATTCCAAGTTCCGGTCCAATTGAAACTTGGGTGATGAGAATCTTTCCTTATTTGGTAAATCTAGACATTACCACAAATGAAAGAATCAATTTCATATTTCCACTCTTGCTCTTAATGGAATCATATAAGCAACAATTTTTCCTCAAATGCCATTGTAAGGATATTTTAAAATAAATAAAATCAAAAACTTTCCTTTTATTTTAAACTTTGCGGAAAACTTATCCTTACAATCCATATGAAAACTTGTTGTTACCTATTCCTAAGCGATATCTCATAACTCCTAAGAAGTAGCTCAAGAATCCGATCTTCAAACTATGCGATAGAAATCCATCTACGCGATCAGATTCAACATATTCTTCCTTTAAGTTTCCTTACTTTTCTTTGATCCTTAAAACATCACCATGTGACCCAGTCACATCATGTATCAAGAATCTCAGAATAGAAACTTAACAGAGTTAGATAGTGGACTTTACCTGAAGTAGAGTCAAACTTATTGACTTTAACATCCTTAGGTAAATTTGCCAGCTTCGCAACCAATGCCCCTTCCTTTAGCAATATAAACATATGGACCCTTTGATAATGGTACACGAGACTATCATAGACTTAACTTTTCTCTTTACCATTTGGTCAACCAAGTTGACTATGGCCGATCCCTTTCCATTGGGAAGAGAATGCTTTACTAGATATCTAATGTCATCATTGTCAATGTCCATAAAGTTTTAGGAAGTTGATCTTAGCAAATAGATAAGATCATTAAGGGTCTTGTCATAGTCTGTTTCATAGGTGTCCCAAAGGAACTCACTATGTGACTTAGAAAGTGATTGAACCACCAACTTTCTCAAGACTTTGACACCCAACTCTCCCGGCTTGTCAATATGTGACTACATCTCCAAGATGTGATCACACCTAGACCTTGCCTTGCCAATAGGGCTTGAGTGACCTTAAACTTTTCAAGAACTTGTGGGTTAGGGAGAATAATTGGAGGAGGAGAAAGAAGTATGATATCCATGGGACATCATCTTCATTAGGAAAGCTTGTTTCAAGAGATTTGGGAAGATCATATATGTCTAAACCAGACATCTTTTGGGAGATATTCAAGATAGTTGATTTTAAAGTTCTTAATATGACACCCAATATGAAATATTAAGGCTAGGACCCAACAAACTATTTTATAACTTAGAAGAGGTATGCCGTAATCCAAGCTATAAAATATTTGAAGGTAGGTGAATGACGATTCACCAATTTCCACCAAGATAAACGAAATGTATTATTAGGTTTTAATTGGATTTGAAACTCCTAGATCTTTGAGATTCATTGAACTGTTCAATGGCATGTTTCAATCTCGAGTGTGCCCTTCAGGTTTTGTGACTGGGATGCCGAGGATCACAAAACAAGGTGTGAAGTAACCATGCAAATCACTTGGTACCCTTAATAAATTACCCCTCAATCGATGTGTCGGTTAACCACACACGCTCCATCGATACTATGATAAATATTAAGTCACCCTTTACCTACCTTGTTAAGTCCAAGTTAGTGTGCTGGTTAACCACACACGCTCCACTAACGACTTAGACAAAGTGTAAAGTGTAATTTCATGGGTTAGCACCTTATTCACATTTTTCCTAAGTAACTAAGATTGGGTATTATTAAGTAGTTTAGTTACTTAGTATTTATCATTGATACTTTTAATGAAAGGAGAATTATAGTCTTGTCAAACCCGTTCGGCTAACGACCCTCCACCAGTCAAGCAAGCGGTGGGTGAGAGTGGACACCCATTAAGTTGCCATTTTATAGGCAACAACCTTATACCCACCTTATAGACCGGCTTCGTGAATGAGGCGTACTAGCGGTAAGACTGACTTTACTCTTATACATATATATATATATATATATATATATATATATATATATATATATATATATATATATTATTAACTTATAATATTATAAAGTATAAGGGTTGAATATTTACTTTTAAAATTCTAAGGGCTAACTTGGAATTAAAGGATTCATACTTGAAAACTTTTTCAAATTCCAAAACTTGAGGGCAAGTTTTGAAACTATTCAAAACTAATTAATTCCATAACTTATGTGTTTAAAGTAGTTTTAATCCAAAAACTCTTCAAGTTCCATAACTTGAGGACAAATTATGGAAGACTTTAAACTAATAAAAGAAGTAACTTTTCCTTTATTTTATAACTTATGGATTTAATCATGGTTACATATTTTTCTTTAATGAATTGACTCTTGAATTTCCATAACTTGAGGACAAGTTATGGAGTCATAAAAAATTATTCAATGACACAAGACTCTTCATTTTGTAACCATTGCCAACTTCTATGAATTTTATGAGTCTTTAATGTGACTCTTCATGTAATTTGAGGACAAGTTACACAAACACATTTTATACTCAACTCTTAGATTAAAATGGATTGAAAACAATTATTTCAATTAACTTTTTTATTAATCTAAGCAACTCATAAGAACAAGATAATTCAAATCAAAATTTTTCATGTAATTAGTCTAAACCTTAAACTAATACAAAACATGAATCTATTGACAATTATCTTTGAAAATGGATTAGCATGAACATTACCACATAAAAAATAAGTTTATAAGTTCAAAAAACAACTTGGGGTAATGTTCCTAGTCCATTTCAAGCCAAAAACGTCGAATATATGCTGTCTGGGGCTCCTACTCGGCGAGTGCATGAACCTACTCGGCGAGTAGGATGATTTTACTCATGGACTCGACGAGTTCATCAGATGGACTCGGCGAGTCTGATGATCAGACAACAACAAATTCGTTTTTTTCAGCTTCTATTGCAGGTATAACATGAAAACAAGCCTAGGCTCTGATACCACTGTTGGGTTTTGAGCATTCTAACACTCCTAAGTGTACATGCAACCCTAAATACCTTGGATCTCTGTTTTCTCTATTATACATGCAAATAAGAACTTCCAAGGTATTATCCTAATCTAGCATATAAAATAAAGAATATAACAAGATAGAATACATACCTCTTTTATGTAGAAAGTCTTCATGAAGCTTGAGTGCCTAGTGCCCCAAGTGTGACACCTCAAATGGAATCACAATCACCAAAACACTTAGAATAACTTGAGAGAATTCTACAACTTATGAAATCGCCTAGCCCTTTTAGTTCACACACTAGTGACCGATTTGGTCAAGAATAAGATGCTTATATAGTTAGGGTTACACCATGTAAACCCTAATTAACATGGCCTTTCATTTCCATGATCCATGGGTACAAATACACCATGGAGCATCCATGGACCATCCTATGGGTTTTAGCCCAACTTGATTATCCATGGAGCATTAGCCCACTATACAAGTATGGATGATTTACACAATCAACCCATATATTTAATTAGTCTTCTTTTGATCACTTAATTAATCCTAGATTAATTCTTGATCAATACTAATTAAATAATCTTATTATTCTTATTATTAATATACTAGAACTTATAATATATTAATAACCATAAGTGTCTTATTTCTCTCATTATAGTCTATCCAAGTGCATGATGGTATGCAACCCAAATGGACCATGCCGGGTCGGGTCAAGTCTTACGAATTATAGTTATGGACTTAGACATTAATCCAACAAAAACTTCGCAAGAGCCCTCAAAGAAACAAATGGTAGCGGTTCATGCTGCTACTGCTCCCACCACAACCCGTGTTACCCCTACGCCAATAAAACAATATGCGGGGAACCTGCCCAAGTGCAGCAAATGCAACTACCATCACCACGGTAATTGCCGCGAGATGCATTGTAGGAACTATGACAGGAAAGGGCACACAGCCCGTTTCTATAAGGCACTAGCACGACCGGTCACTCAAGTTCCTGGTGCTGGGATAAGCCAGTCATGTTATGGGTGTAGAGAAACTGGGCACTTCAGGAGGGACTGCCCCAAGTCAAGGAATGTTGGCGGTGTTGGGAGAGTGCTGGCGATAGGTCAGAATGAAGCAATAGCCGACCCAACGGTGGTTACGGGTACGCTTCTCCTCGACAAAATTTATGCATGCATACTCTTTGACTACGGTGCGGAGAGAAGTTTTGTGAGTCATAAATTTAAACACCTACTTAATCAAAAACCCCAACCACTCAGTAAAATTTTCACTGTAGAAATGGCTAACAGTAAAATGGAAAGCACAAGCGATATGTACGTAGGGTGCACTTTAAATTTAAACGAACATTTATTTCAAATCGACCTTATGCCCATTTCGATAAGAAGTTTTGATGTAATCGTCAGTATGGATTGGTTACATCTTCACCATGCTGATATTCTTTGTCACAAAAAAGCCGTTCGTCTCAATCTACCCAACGGCGAAACTCTTGTTATATATGGAGACAAACCTAGTTCAAACCTGCAAATCATTTCCTGTGTTAAAGAACAAAAATTTCTTTGCAAGGAATACCATGCCTTTCTAGCCCACGTAGTAGACCAGAAACATGAACCAAAGAACATTAAAGACATTCCGAAAGTCTGCAACTTCCCTGATATTTTCCCAGAAGATCTTCCAGGAATCCCACCAGAACGCCAAGTCGAGTTCAGAATCGACTTAATCCCTGGAGCTACTCAAGTAGCAAGGTCGCCATACTGTTTAGCCCCAACCAAGATGCAGGAACTGTCCAGCCAATTAAAGGAACTGCTAAGCAAGGGCTTCATCAGACCGAGTTTCTCACCATGGGGAGCACCGGTCCTATTCGTGAAAAAGAAGGACGGATCTTTTCGCATGTGCATCGATTACCGGGAGCTGAACAAACTCACGATCAAGAACCGATATCCCCTACCGCGCATAGACGATCTGTTCGACCAACTACAGGGAGCAAGCTACTTCTCAATGATCGATCTAAGATCTAGTTATCACCAACTGCGAGTATTGGAGGGAGACATCCTCAAGACGGCCTTCCGAACACGCTATGGCCACTACGAGTTTGTAGTAATGCCTTTCGGGCTGACAAATGCTCCAACAGTATTCATGGACTTGATGAACCGAGTATGTTGTCCTTTCTTGGATAAATTCATGATCGTGTTTATAGATGATATACTCATCTACTCAAGGAGCCAGGAAGAACACAACCAACATCTCCGCCAAGTTTTGGAAACATTGACGGCAGAGAAGCTTTATGCAAAATTTTCAAAATGCAAAGTTTGGATTCGAGAAGTGGATTTCCTAGGTCATGTAGTAAGCAAAAAGGGGATACACGTGGATCCTTCTAAGATCAAGGCAATAGAGAGTTGGATGACTCCAAGAAACCCTACAGAAATCCGACAATTATTGGGACTCGCTGGTGATGGGATTAAAAACAATAACTTTTAATCTATAAAGATCGATTAGATCGAGAACAGGTATATGAATATGAAACTGCAAGAACACAATATAAATAACAAGGCAGAACGCAATAAAAAGAACAAACAGCTTGAATCAAACGGGTTGAATGATTAAACAAAATCCTTAGAAGAGCTCGATTAAGAACATCAACTGTAAAGGATTGGAAGATTACAAGAGAATAATATCGTAAACTCTGAAATGCTTAAACAGCAATCTTGAATCTTAAAAACTTGACCTAATATGCATGCAAGCGATAACTTATATACTATACATAAAAGGCTCTCGGTTGGACAGGCCCAAACCGGAGAATACTAGGCTAATCTACGAGCCCAAAAGACGCAATACAAAACAGAACTTCAGCCCAACAATCTCCCCCTTTGCGTCGATTTGGAGCGAGACCATCACTTCGTACTTGGGCCGGCAGCTGAAGCTGGTACCTTCTTCTTCACGGTACTAAACAGACACTTGGTTATGGAAAGGATGGTCTGTCTAAACCGGATGTACCAGTTGATCATATCTTCAAAATATTTGATGTCATCAGCCGAATTGTCCTTACACCGCTTGACGATAGATAGAACGTGTTCCAAGCAGGGAGTGGTGTAGAGGTGCTTGTCAGCTAACGCGAACAGACATTTCTGTCCTTCGGCTCTGGTGAACATCACAGAGTTTCGCCTCGAATCTATCTTGCCCATTTTCATCGTGTTTAGATCACTGGCCGATCCCACAGGCTTGACTTTCGGTTTCTTCTTAAACACTGTGGCAACCTCCTGATCCATTAGGGCCACCTCCATGATGTAGCATGCCAGCATCCTTTTGACATGGTCTAAGATGGGACCATATTCAGCTTCGTTTGTCAGCAAGATGTTGTACAAGACTATCCAATCATGAGGGTTCAGATTGGGCAGATCCGCCAGAGAGATCATGTGAGCAGTTCTTGCAGATCCTCGGATTAGCTTGAACTTGACGTTCGTGAATCTCCCCACGGTAAACGGCTTCATCACCCGAACATTGACTATCTTCTGGGCGCTCCATGTAAGGAATTGAGGACGAGCGGCCTCCAGATAAAAGTCAATGAGCTCCCTGTCAAGCTCATCGTTCGGATGCGGGACTTCGAAAATGTTGGAGAAGGCGTGGAAGATGAACGCCTTTCGAGTCAGCGGCATATCAAATTGAGAATCGACCGAGTTGTTGCAGTCGAATGATATCACCGGCTCGAGCCATAGTATGCTTGGAGTCTCTATGGCCTCCTTTATCAGTCGATCCCTGGTCCAGGCAGGGAAGAGCAGCTTTCGGCTCTCAAGGAGATCGTTGGCTTCTTTTTGTTTACGTTCGGCTTCTTCAGCTTCACGTGCCACACGACTGACATCGTCATCAGTATTGCGACTGTTCTTTCTCTTTAACATGTCCGCAATAGTCTCCTTGTCTTCATCTTCATCTTCATCTCCTCCCTCTGCAATGTTTTTGCCCTTGTCCTTCACACCCGAACCCGAGGCATGACCAGTTGGGGTTGGTTCGGTTGTGTGAGTTGCATTTGAGGAAGGAGGTGGTTTCGATCCTTTCTTCTCATCTCCCCCTTGTTTCGGAATGGACACGAAACTGGGTAGGCCTTCAATTTTACTCAAGAGAGCCATGGCCGGAGAGAGTTTCTCAGCAAGGGTACGCCTCACCGAGTGGTTCAGAATGGGGTCGTGTGCTTCCAGGATGTTGGATAAAGCGGCGTGGACATCCGAAACACACGTCTTGATGATTTCCCTTTCGGATCGAAGAGCCTCCAATTGTTGTTCGGAGTGGGAAAGTTGGGTGCTCTTGACCTTGAGGGCAGTAGTCTTACTCGCCAGGACGTCCATCAGTTTATTTTCAGCCGCAAGATCCTCTTGTAGCTTTGCCAAGCGGGCTTCAATGGAGGCACGGAGTGCCGAGTTGTCGTCGCTAAGGTTTTGTCTGAGGGTAGCGAACGAGGATAACTCCGTCTTCACAAACTGGGCCAATTGATGAACAAGTGGTTCCAGTGTTGTTTTGGTGGCGTCGGCGCTTTCCTGCATAGACTGCAGCAGGATTGTAGCGTCATGGAATAGTTTATCGACTTTTTCGGTCGCCGCCTCACAAGCTCGGGTGGAGGCGTCTATTGCAGCAGTAGCAGAGGCCACTGAGTCATGTTGAGCCCTAGAGAAGGCATCAACAATTTTCTGAAGGGCTTCTTCAGATAAGGAAGACTGCTGATTGGAAGAGGAGGCGAGAAGTTGATCCACCTTCTCGTTCAGCTCGCGGAGATGCTTCTTGGTTACAGGAGCATCATCCTCCTCATCACTTTGAACTTGAAACGGACTATAGTAGACCGAATCAAAGTTCAGGTGGTCACCACCGAGATATTGATCATCGCCATCGGAGGCGTCTTCTGGAGATTGAGGTGGTGGGGAATGTGGGGGTGTTATCGGTTTGGTTGGTGCAGGTTGAGTAGGTGGGGGGTTAGTTTCGGGTGGTGGTTGTGTATGGGTTTCGGTTTGTGGAGGTTCGGTTACAGGAGGGGTTTCGGTTGAGGTGGTGAATATGGGTGGTGGTATAGCGAATGAGGTTGGTGGTATAGTAGGGGTTATGGTGGGAATGGAAATAGGAATTGTGGGTGGAGGGGAAGGAACTGGGGATTGGTGAAGTTCCATCTCCGGGGTTGGGGACCGAGGGGGTGTGTTGCCTCTTTGTGGAGATTCGTCTCCTTGTGACCCCTCAGAGTCCGAACTCCTACCTTCGGATTCACTGGAGGATGACGAAAGGACGAGCGTCCGTTTCCGTTGGGTCTTTCTCCTTTTCGGTTTTGGAGAGGAAGCAGCCTTCGGTTGTTTGCATTTCTTGGGAGTGGGTTTTGGGGCTTTTGATGGTTTCTTCCCCTTGTCTGCCTTCTTACCCCGTACCATCGGTTTGTCAGCATCATGAATTGATCGCAGCATGTCCGGTGTCAGTTCCCTCGGACCAGATGGCCCTAACTCCTTGATTGCCTTGATGAAACTGCTCTCTGATGGCACACTACCATACATCGACTCCGGGATAGAGCCAATGAAGGAGAATTTCGCTGCAGCAGATACGATGATCTTGGTGGTGTGGAACGTACCAACCGAAGACATCGGTGCACCGTCAGCAGTTTGGACGTCAAACCTGTCCATGGCCCATCTTGTGATCAAGATCCAGAACCGGGCCAGCGACACTTCAGAGTGTCGAGAAGTGGAAGAAAGGCTCTGAATCAGCTGCTGCCAGAGGACAAACCCGTAGTCCAGATTGATCCCGTTGTATACCGCATACATAATCGACAGGAAAAGACGACTGGCCCCGTCCGATCCTGAGCTTCGTTCTGACAGTCCCTTGAAGAGAACTGTGAATAACCCATTCCATTGGGGCGGTAGGCATGACTTCTTGAATCTGGCAACGGAGGTGAGAACTTCCGTGTAGCCCATGTTGTAGAACATGCTGTAGAGCATACCAACCGGAATTGTTTCCGGGTGAACACGCGATGGGTCAGCAGCAAACCCAAGCATAGAGCAGAAGCGGGAACGAGAAATCGACGTCTTGTGTTCCGCCACTTCGAAAAAGATCCTGTCGACGCCCTTGTCGTAGTAGGCCGTCGCATAGACCTGAGAAAGAGCCACCATTGGCACCGTTTCTATCTTGGACAATGCCGGAGCAAGTTGGGAGTACTTGAGGCATTCAATAATCGGCGACATGTAGGGATCATAGGCTAGTGGGTTCAGATCAATGACAAGGCATTGTTGAGGTCTGATGGGGAGAATCTGAGAAGTAGCATGGACGGAAGAGGATTCAGCCATTGTTGCAGGTTAGAGAAGAAGATAACCGGGAGAAAGTTTGGAAGTATTTTTGCTTTGGAAATTATGGGGCAGTAAAGAGGTAAAAGGTGGTCTGGATGGGTTTTTATAGTAGGTGAAAGGAGAGAGAAAGATCGATTCAAATCTTTTATGGGAATATGGAAGGGTATTTGAGTGACAGATTGATGACAGTTGGGACGTGCGATGATCACGTAGGAGAGAGAGTGTCAGTTTCCTAGGATCACGCCGCCCAATAAGCGCCGGTTCAGAGAGATGAACCGTTTCCATTTCCACACGCGCCATTAATGCCTGATGGATGACGCTTCAATATTGTACACGCGTCCAATAGTGTCAGAAAAAGCGCGGCCTCTTCAAATTCACGCGCGCCTTTTTACCGTCGTTTGAATTTCTATCCTTTGAACTTCCGCCGCGTCAGCATCTTGTGTCTTTTCCCTTTTTTTAACCTGCTGTCTTTTGAAGAAAACACCCACGTGGATTTTTGGTAACCACAACTTCATTATGAACCACCCATTACTTATCCAGCCTGTAAAATAATTAGTAACGGAATTTTTGAAAATCTAGGATTTTCGTGCAAAGAGTGTAAAAGATAAGGAAATAAAGCAACTCTTTTTGGAATAATCTGTGATGTCAATTATGACACGAAACTGATGATCCCGGGCACGAATCTCTTCCTTCAAGATCAAGAGAGACCTTAAAGTGTTAGTGTGGAATCCCGTTGAAGTACGATCAAACATTTATTAATAAATGTTGAAAGGCTTCTTTTAATAAGATAAAAATAAGGGTGGTTTCGCTTTGATTCGTGAATTCAATTCTTGATATAAGAACGAATGTGAACAAAGTACTTGTGAGACCAGTGTAGTCTGTTGAACAAGTAGGTTGGAGTTGATTTTTAAGTGACTTGGATGAATATGAAATCTCAGAGAGAAAAAAAAATTAAAACTGGATCCCTTGGGAAGAAATGTTATGGTGTGTAACAATTTCATTGGAACCACGCAAAAAGAAAAGAAATTGAGATTTCATGAAGGTACATTCGTCAATGCATTGGGAAAAACTTGATCAAATTAATTTGTCACCGTCAATTCTTTGGTGTTGAATTTTGGGTTTCACTCAGCTCGTAGTGGCACGAAACTAAGATCATAAACACAGATGTTGCGTAACCATAAACCTCAGTGGTAGTTTCTGAGAGTCTCTAGGGTTACAATGATGAAACGAATGTTATGGAGAAGTGTAATGGGGATGGTGAAAGAAGACATAGTACCTCTGCTGTGAAAGAAAGGACCAAGCAGGAGACTCTTAACTCATGTGAGAAGAGTGTGAGGTAGCTCACGATTAGAATAAATAAGTTAGCCTTATTGGGAAGACAAGGTCTGTGTATACCAAGTCATGAAGGCAATTATTCAAAATCTTATGAGGCTTGGGACACATACAGCAGCATGCTTCTAGGGACACTTAAGTAAGTCAGCAAATATATCCCCATAAGTAAACGAATCATAAAAAAAATATATATTTGGAGTGTTTGAAATGTATATAAAAAATAATAAAAAAATATAAAAATAGAATAAAATAAAAAAAATGAAAAGAAAAAAAATAAGAAAAAAAATAGAAAAGATAAAAAAAAATAAGACAAGAAAAAAAAACTTTTGATTAAAAAAAATGGAAAACCGAACCCGAACGTTCAGTTGGTTTCGGTTCAGGAAAAATTTGAAAAACCGAACCCGAACCTTCGGTTGGTTTCGGTTCAGGAAAATTTTGAAAAACCGAACCCGAACCTTCGTTTGGTTTCGGTTCAGGAAAATTTTGAAAAACCGAACCCGAACCTTCGTTTGGTTTCGGTTCTTGAAAATTTTGAAAAACCGAACCCGAACCTTCGGTTGGTTTCGGTTCTTGAAAATTTTGAAAAACCGAACCCGAACCTTCGGTTGGTTTCGGTTCTTGAAAATTTTGAAAAACCAAGAAGTTTAGATATGCAATAAAAAAAAATTTTTACATAAAGAAAAACAAATTTTGCACAAGAAATATACAACTTAGAAAATCTACCTTTGAATTAATGAGCGAGTGAAATGGTTGAACCGAACCCGAACGTTCGGTTGGTTTCGCTTCTTACGTTTGAGATTGAGAGGTAGTGTGAGGTACTGACTCTGATTCCATCATACCTAGGCCTTGCAAAATTTTATTGAATGAGGCTTCTGGAAGAGCTTTGGTGAAGACGTCAGCCAGTTGATCAGTGGTTCTTACGAAGTGAACTTCGACATTTCCATCTTCCACATGATCTTTGATGAAGTGATACCTCAGTGCTATGTGTTTGGTTTTAGAGTGTTGCACCGGGTTATGACAGATCCTAATAGCACTTTCAGAGTCGCAATATAGAGGGATCTTCTTCATATTGAGTCCATAGTCTCGAAGCTGACTCTGGATCCAAATCACTTGTGATGTGCAGGATGCAGCGGCAATGTATTCCGCTTCAGCAGTAGACAGCGACACACATGTTTGTTTCTTGGATTGCCAGCTGACCAACTTCCCATCAAGAAATTGACAGCCACCAGTTGTGCTTTTGCGGTCGAGTCCACATCCGCCAAGGTCTGCATCAGAATAGGCTTGAACGAAGAAGCCAGAGTTGGATGGATACCATAGACCCAAGGAGGCGGTTCGCTTGAGATAGCGTAGGATGTTCTTCACTGCCAGCATGTGAGGTTCGCGTGGGTTAGCCTGAAATCGAGCACAATAACATACTGAAAACATGATATCAGGCCTGCTAGCAGTTAGATACATCAGTGAGCCTATCATTTGACGATAGAGCGTGATGTCGACAGCCGGTTTATCCAGTGAAGGGGTAAGTTTGGTGCCGAATGCCATAGGGACTTTGACTTTTGAGTCTCCCATCATGCCAAACTTTGCTAGGAGAGTCTTCGTGTAAGCTTCCTGGTTGATAAAGATGCCTTCGGGTCCCTGTCTTATATTTAAACCAAGGAAAAAATTAATAGGACCCATTGAGCTCATTTCAAACTTAGTCTCCATCAACTTTCTGAATTCAGCTGTTAAGCTGGGATTCGTAGAGCCAAAGATGATGTCATCGACATAAATTTGAACTATCATAAGGTGGTTACCTTCCTTTTTGCGAAAGAAGGTTGGGTCAACCGAGCCTTGTTTGAATTTGGACATCTTTAAAAATTTTGTAAGCGTTTCATACCAGGCTCTCGGAGCTTGTTTGAGGCCGTACACAGCTTTGTCCAGAATGTAGCAATGATTTGGATACTTTTCATTCACGAACCCAGGAGGTTGCTCCACATACACCGTTTCTTCAAGTTCTCCATTGAGAAATGCGCACTTGACGTCCATTTGGAAGACCTCAAAGTTTTTGTGAGCAGCATAGGCCAGAAATATTCTAACCGATTCTAGCCTGGCTACGGGAGCGAACGTCTCTTCGTAATCTATCCCTTCCTCCTGACAGTATCCCTTGACTACCAGACGAGCCTTGTTTCTTATGACATTACCTTCCTTGTCCATTTTGTTTCTAAAGACCCATTTAAGACCAACAACCGAAGCATCTGGAGGAGTTGGAATGAGGCGCCAGACTTTGTTCCTTTCAAACTCATTCAGTTCGTCTTGCATAGCTTGAACCCAATCAGAGTGATCGAGGGCAGTGTTCACTGTCTTCGGTTCGACTTTTGATACAAATGAGTTAAACATACAAAACTCAACTTTTGAGAATAAGGATGTCTGTTTTGCCTTCAGTTGAGATCTGGTCAGAACCTTTTCAGATACATCACCAACTACTTGAGAGATAGGATGATCTCTGGTCCATTTTGTAAGAGGAGGGTAATTCGGATCAAAGGATGGATCTAGTTCAGCGTTGATCATCTCTTCAGGTTCAGATTGGCTATCAAAATCAAGCGTCATATCATCATGCTCCCCCTCAATTGATGAGTCTTGAGAGACATGAGTTTCAGGGGTTTCTTGTGGTGCTGGAGTTTCAGGCATTGAAGCACCTTCGTTTGGAGAGGCACCTTCGGTTGATGAAGGACCTTCGGTTGAAGTAGTAGAGCTTGGCTCCCCCTGGACTTGTGAGCTAGGCTCCCCCTCGATAAGAGAATTTGGCTCCCCCTCAACTGAAGCATTGTTGGTTGGAGATTCATCAGTAGGCGATTCTCCTTCATGCATTCTTCTTGCAGCATCTTCGACAATCTGCTTCATATGATCTATTTTGTTGTCGGCTGCACCTGCTTCTGAGAGAGAAGCTTTTTCCGGTTCGTCAAAGAGATCCAGAAAATTCTCGTACATATTGGAGATTGAGACTGTGACTTGACCAGTTTGAGGAAAGATTTCCCTGGCAGTGTTATCTATGGCCTGTAGCTTCTTGACATAGCTATCGTCGAAGGTCACATAGTAGGTTTCTTCAATCCTTCTTGATCGTTTATTTAGGACCCTGTAAGCCTTTGAAGTGAGTGAGTAACCCAGAAAGATTCCCTCGTCGGCTTTGACATCAAACTTGTTGCGGTGTTCTTTAGAGTTAAAGACGAAACACCTTGAGCCAAAAACGTGGAAAAATTTCACATTGGGCTTCCTGTTGTTTAGTATCTCATATGGTGTGAGCGTGAATCGCTTGTTGAGATAGGACCTGTTTTGTGTATAACAAGCAGCAGAAATAGCATCAGCCCAAAAATAAAGAGGTAAGGAAGCGAAACTTAACATAGTTCGAGCAACTTCACACAGAGATCGGTTTCGTCTTTCGACTATCCCGTTCTGCTGTGGTGTGTAGGGAGCTGAGAAATTATGGCTAATTCCCTTTTCTGCAAGAAACTCTTCAAATTCCCTGTTCTTGAATTCGAGACCATTGTCGCTCCTGATGTTGCGAACGACCTTCTTGAGCTGGACTTCAATTTGCTTGATAAACACTTTCAGCTTTTGAGTCGCTTCAGATTTGAGCTTTAGAAAGAACACCCATGTAAATCTAGAGAAGTCATCAACGACAACAAGAATGTACTTGCTACCACCGATGCTTTCAATAGATGAAGGACCACATAAATCGATATGAAGCAATTCGAGTGGTTCAACAACTTTTGTGTTAACAATGGATGGGTGACTTTGACGACTCTGCTTTCCCATTTCACATGCAGCACATAAATGCTCTCTGTCAAACTTGAGCAATGGAAGACCCCTAACATGACCTCCAGTGACAAGCCGGTTGATATCTTTGAAATTGAGATGAGAGAGTCTTCTGTGCCACAACCAGCTTTCGTCGGATTGAGCCTTTGATAGCAGACAAATAGCTGGGTTTCCTTTGATGGGTTTCATGTTCAACGGAAACATTTCACCCTTTCGCTCTGACTTTAGAATCACCTTCTTTGTTGTTTTCTCTATGATTTCAGAACCTTCATCATCGAATGAAACTTTGAGACCTGTACCTCCAACAAGCTGAGATACACTGATGAGGTTGTGCTGAAGTACTTCCACATAAGCCACCTTTCTTATGGTAAAATCACCATTCGTTATCATCCCATATCCCTTTATAGTGCCGAAAGAGTTATTTCCAAACTTAACGTTGCCACCATTTGCAAGAGATCTGTATTCCCTGAGTTCCTCCTTCCTCCCTGTCATGTGACGCGAGCAGCCACTGTCAATGTACCATTCTTCGTCAAACTGCTCGTCACTTATAACCTGCAAAGATTAAGCGGATTTAGGAACCCAAAGTTTCTTGGGTCCATGTGAGGTTTTCATGGGAACAGGAATAGTTAGAGAGATATCAACAAGATATGTTCTTTTAATTAATGTTGTTTCATCTTTCTTTTTAATGGTGAAAACTTTTATTTTGGTAGGATTGGATTTGTTCGCTTTAGACTCAGGTTTGAATTCACCGACTTTCTGCTTTTCCTTCTGTTCAGCGGATGGACGTGTTTTTTGAGAACCCATGGAATTAGAGTTAGTGCAAGATGGAGATGTACAAGAAGAATTAGGAATAGAGGATTTGGATTTGGATTGAGGTGTCTTCCTTGCTGATGACTCTAGGTGACCCTTTTGCTTTTGATCGTTGGTGGGTTCAACTTTTGAGTCTTGTTCTCTTCTGACTTCAGAACCGAACCTCTGCGTTCGGTTGGAGTTGTTCTTGGAACCGAACCTTTGGTTTCGGTTGAACCCCTTTTCAGAACCGAACCTTTGCTTTCGGTTAGAATTTTCTTGCGAACCGAACCTTGGCTTTCGGTTGGTATCTTCTTGCGAACCGAACCTTGGCTTTCGGTTGGTATCTTCTTGCGAACCGAACCTTGGTTTTCGGTTGTTGGAATTATCATTATTTTCATACCTCAGATTCTTGTCCTTGTGTGAATAGTATGCATTTTGGGAGTGCCAGAATTGTTTCCTTTCAGAAAGGTTTTTCCTGTATCTTAGGTTCCTTTCTATCTTTTTATCCCTCATCTGTTTAGGTTGATGATGAACGTTCGCTTTCGTTTTTGATGTATCCTTTGCTGATTCCTTTTGAACTTTAGGAGTTTTGCTTTGAAGCGAGGGAGCAGAGGGAATATCTGAAGAAGATTCAGTTTGTCCTGAGGAAGTGGAAGGAGTATCTGATGAAGTTTCACTTCGAGCTGTTGGCGTTGAAGGAATGTCTTCTTTTACTGAATGATCAACCTCTTGAGGAGTGTCTTTGGTACCACTTATGCTTGGTTCACTGAAATTATCAGGCTTGTTCAAGGGTTCAGGTATGTATCTCCCTTTCTTCATCCAAGAGGTTCTTTCAGATAGGCCAACGGTTTCATTTCCATTGTCAATAGGAGCTTCCCAGAAGAACTCATCACAGCCATCAGCATTGTCTTCGTTAACAATAGCCGTGAGTTCAGCTGTCTGATGTTCGGTTACTCCTGTCACTTTGTATACCTGATTCGGAGTGGTTCTGACCTTTTGATAGACAACAGCCTTTTCTACTAATTTCGGGGACTTTTGTTGGGACAATCTAGCGAATTCCACAGAATTTTCAGAAATAAGATTTTTGTGGTTTTCAGTTTCGCTTTTCACAAATTCTGAGCAGTCAACCGTATCCTCTACAGAAATTTCACTCATGTTTTCGTCCTCGTTAAGCTCAGATGCATTTTCAACATCAATTTTATTTTCTGAGCTTACTTTGGCATTTAGAGAGTCAAATTTTTGTATAGTTTCGGTTCTCAGTTTAAGTCTATCATTTTCGTCCAACAGATTTTTGAGCATGTCCTTATGGTCTTTGGATTTAATGAAGGACTCAATTTTGTCCAGTCCGATTTGATAAGTTGGGTTGACATCATCAGACGAAATCACACTCTCACAATTGTAAGCTTCGGCATCGATTTCATCCTCCTTAAATTCTAGGAATGGTAAAATCATACTGTGAATCTTTTTGCCTATCTCACAGTCCAAATGCAGTTGAGTAATATTGGAATATAAACGTTTAGCTATTAAACAAAAAACATTTCGTTGTTTTAACAATTTCAAATTGTCTCTCTGCAAATAAATGTTTTCGTCTTTGACTTTAATTAATTCCGACTCTTTTAATTCAATCCACATACGCCGCTCCTCACTCTTCGACGCCACCCTGCTTAATTGATCAGTCAGGTTAGAATTGGTGACTCTAGTTTGAGTTAAGCTACTATCTAAATGAGAAATTCTTGTGTTAACGTTTTTTAGTTCTTTCTCATATGAGGATGATGGTACTTTAGATGAAATAAAAACAGATTGTACCTTCTTTATCAGTTCATCAAGCTCATTGAACTGTTGGCTGAGTGGTTTGGCTGTGAAGCACATATCTTCTTGCGCTTTCGGTCCATTGCTTCCTCCATCGGTATTGTATCCCCTCATTTGAGATGCGCTTGACACCATGAAGCATTTTCCACCACTGCTTTCCTCCTTAGCCACATAAGCCTTTCCATGAGTAGGCTTCCTCACTTCTTCGTCTTCTGAGTCAGTAGACCAAACTTCGGTGCTACCGAACTCATCGTTATTAACCGAACCCTGCACAATAAGAGCATTAATAGAAGGGTTACCGGTAGACTTTTTCTTCCTCAACTCATCCAATCTCTTCTGCAGCACAGCTTCCTCATCCTTTCCATCGTCCTTTTCAGCCATCTTCTTAAGAACACAGTCCTTAGCATAGTGGTTCTTGCCACCACAGTAGAAGCAGCTTACTCCGGAATCGCCATCTGCCTTCGGTTCCTTCTTGGACTCATCAGCCTTCGGTTCACTGTTTGCCTTTTCAGAGCTATAACTCCCCTGCCAATTTCGGTTTTTGTTGCTGGGGAATCTCTTCTTTATGAACCTCTTAGGATTGGATACCATCATGGCATAATCCTCAGTTGTGAGGTCATATTCTTCCAAGTTGAGCTCTTCATCCTCCATCACGGCTTTACTTTTAGATAGGAGGGCCAACGAACCAAGACTGGACACCACGTTCTTCTCTTGAACAACAATCTTCTCTTGGGACTTTAGAATACCCACCAGTTTCGCCAAAGAGTATGATTTAAACTGTTCATGGGCTTTGACTGTAGACACTACTGCTCTCCATTCCGATCTCAGTCCGTTCAAGAAAGTAACCTTTTGTTCGATGAGCTTCCTTTCAATGTCGTGTTTGATCATCTTGCTGAGAAGATGATTGAAGCGATCAAACGTCTGGGTCACGGTTTCTTCGGCCCCTTGCCTGAATTCTCCAAACTCAGATAGAAGTAAGGTTTGGATGGAGTGTTCAAGATCTTCGTCTGTTGAATACAGTTCGCGAAGTCTATCCCACACTTCCTTCGCCGTAGTGCATGAGCTGACTAGTCTGAATGTGTCGGACTGAAGGGCGAATCTGATCAACCTTAGTGCCTTAATATTGCACTGGAATTTATCTTTCTCATCCTGCGCAATATTCGTCACGTCCTTGAGCAAATCGTTGTAATCTTTTTGCGTCTTAATAACTCTGGATGTCGCGGAATGAGAAAACGGTCCATTGATAATGGCTTCCCATATGAGAAAACCATTGTCCTCCGATCCAATCACGTAATCTTCAAAATGATGTGCCCACACTTCATAGTCATGGGTGTATAAGATTGGAATCTTTGTCGTCGAACCAATGCTGTTGGAAATGTTAATAGGGTTTGATTGCGTTGCGTCCATAATGATCGAAATAACCTGTTCAAAGATCAGACTTGTAATAAAGCAGATTAGGGCAAAACAATAAATACTAAGATACGTCAATTAAGATGACGGCTCAATAAATATCGATGATTGCGGAAAACCCTAATGAAAATCTTTTTCACAGAAAAGAAGTGTATCGATTACACAGCCTCCTGCTCTGATACCAATTGATGGGATTAAAAACAATAACTTTTAATCTATAAAGATCGATTAGATCGAGAACAGGTATATGAATATGAAACTGCAAGAACACAATATAAATAACAAGGCAGAACGCAATAAAAAGAACAAACAGCTTGAATCAAACGGGTTGAATGATTAAACAAAATCCTTAGAAGAGCTCGATTAAGAACATCAACTGTAAAGGATTGGAAGATTACAAGAGAATAATATCGTAAACTCTGAAATGCTTAAACAGCAATCTTGAATCTTAAAAACTTGACCTAATATGCATGCAAGCGATAACTTATATACTATACATAAAAGGCTCTCGGTTGGACAGGCCCAAACCGGAGAATACTAGGCTAATCTACGAGCCCAAAAGACGCAATACAAAACAGAACTTCAGCCCAACAGCTGGGTATTACCGAAGGTTCATACAAAATTTCTCCAAGATTGCCAAGCCACTCACCACCCTAACTCAGAGTAATGTGACCTTCGACTGGGGAGAAAAACAAGGCACCGCGTTGCAAACACTAAAGCGAGCCTTATGTAGTGCGCCCATCCTAACCTTACCAGAAGGAACGGAGGACTTCGTGGTCTATTGCGATGCATCAAACCAACGACTCGGGTGTGTCCTGATGCAACGATGGAAGGTCATCGCCTACGCCTCGAGGCAACTAAAGACACACGAAGTGAACTACACAACGCACGATCTTGAGCTGGGAGCAGTCGTCTTCGCTCTAAAGATATGGAGGCACTACCTCTACGACACGAAATGTACAATCTTCACCGACCATAAAAGCCTCCAACATATCCTCAACCAGAAAGAACTGAACACGAGACAAAGACGGTGGGTGGAACTACTAAATGATTATGAATGCGAGATTCAATATCATCCCGGAAAGGATAATGTGGTAGCCGATGCACTCTGCCGGAAGGAATACTCAGGCCGTAGAGTGAAGTCTTTAACCATGACAATCCATTCACACCTGTCCCCACAAATCAAGGAAGACCAAATATAAGCCTTAACATCTGAAAATGTGGCAGGGGAAGCCTTAATGGGAATGGATAAGAAACTTGAAGTCAAGAATGATGGAGTTCATTACTTCATGGACAGAATCTGGACGCCGAGATTTGGCGGATTCAGAGATGTCGTCATGAACGATGCACATAAGACACGATACTGCATACATCCCAGGTCGGATAAGATGTATCGCAACCTCAAGAAATTGTACTGGTGGTCGAACATGAAGGCCGAAATTGCTACCTACATGAGTAAATGTCTGACGTGCGCCAAGGTCAAGGTAGAATACCAAAAGCCCTCAGGATTGTTGCAACAACCAGAAATACCCGAATGGAGTGGGAACGTATAACCATGGATTTCATAACCAAACTACCCATGACGACAACCGGACTCGACACTATCTAGGTGATCGTCGACAGGTTAACTAAATCTGCGCACTTCCTACCAATCAAAGAAACGGATAAGTTGGAGAATCTAACTAGAACCTACGTCAGAGAGATTGTACAATTGCATGGTGTGCCAATATCCATTATCTCGGACAGAGATAGTAGATTCACCTCAAGGTTCTGGAAGTCACTGCAAAGATCTCTAGGAACGAGGCTAGACATGAGTACTACTTATCACCCACAAACAGACGGCCAGAGTGAGAGGACCATACAAACCCTAGAAGATATGCTAAGAACCTGTGTAATCGATTTTAGCAAAGCATGGGACACCCATCTACCCTTGGTCGAGTTCTTGTACAACAATAGCTACCACACTAGTATCAAGGCTGCCCCATTCGAAGCCCTCTACGGCCGCAAGTGCAAGTCGCCTCTGTGTTGGGCCGAAGTGGGGGACACACAACTAAAAAAAGGACAAGCAACAGACAACACGCTCACTGGACCAGAAATCATAAGAGAAACCACGGAGAAGATTGTTCAGATCCGGGAACGACTTAAAGCATCAAGGGACAGACAAAAGAGTTATGTGGATAAAAGACGGAAACCTTTGGAATTTCAGGTTGGAGACCGTGTCCTACTAAAAGTCTCGCCCTTGAAAGGATTAATACGTTTTGCAAAGCGTGGAAAGCTGAACCCAAGGTACATAGGACCATTCGAGATCCTTGCCAGGATTGGTCCAGTGGCTTACAGGCTTCAATTACCTCAGGAACTCCACAACATACACCCTACCTTTCACATATCAAACCTAAAGAAGTGTTTGTACGATGAGACACTTGTCGTCCCTCAGGACGAAATTGTAATAAATGAGAACCTCCAATTCATGGAAGAACTGGTAGAGATCATGGATCAGGAAATCAAAAGAACGAAACAAAGCCGCATACCCATCGTAAAGGTCTGCTGGAACGTCGAACGAGGACCTGAGTACACCTAGGAACGCGAGGATCAGATGAAACAAAAGTACCCGCATAAACTCTTTTATATATTAAATTTCAGGACGAAATTCCCATAACATGGGGATGATGTGACAACCCTAAAATTTCCAACGCTTTGTAACACTCAAAAGTCAAATACAACGAAACCATTTGGAATCAACGGAATTAACCCCAAACATAAAGTATTCAAAAATCTAAATAGGGGATGCATCAAATGTTAAATATCGTGACAAAGTTTCGAAAAACATAAAGAACATTCAAAACCAACTTATATTGAAGAAAGTATAACCACTCGAATATTTACGACACAGAGTTTAAGACATCATTTAACATAAAAAGTGAAATTACAATAAAATGCGTTTTAGTCTTAAGTATCTAAACAAAAGTTGTAGAGTTCGTTAAGCTGTAAACATGCATAAAAGGATCATCCAAATTGGACCTCGTATGAAGAAGTTACGAATTTTCTAAGTATCGTAACAGTAGTAGAGGGCTAAAGACTCGAATTGAAGATCGAACGTTATTTAGCTATTGCAACCTAAACGAAAGTTGAAGGTCTCTACAATAGGAGTAAAATGATAAAAAGAAAAACGAAAACCGACGTTGAATAATGAAACTATGAAATTTTTAAAGGACCATAGCATTCCCGCCCTATTAAAAACATATCATTAAGAATAAATTCAAAACTAGCCGACGGAGTCTAAATGAAAGTTGTAGAGCATAGTCTCGCCTACGCGGGGATATAACGAACGCGAAAAATGGACCTCGTACACGAAAGTTACGAAATTTAGAAGATGGGAGACTGGATTACGCCCAACGTAATCCAACATTACACCCAGCGTACTAGACCTAGTGTCGAGTCCCATCGGCTCGAGTGCTCTACGCTAGGTAGACCAGAGTCGTAAGCCATGACACACTTTTATGCCCAGCGTAACCGAAGTACGCTCAGCGTAAGTGAGTACGCCCAACGTACTCAAGTTTTCCACCCTATAAATAAAGGACATGAACTCCGGGTTTTGGCACATATCTCTCATATCCTATCTCACTTTCACACACCCTAGAGCTCCAGAGACCATCCCGACACTCTCGATTTCCACACTCAAGCCTCCGACGAAGTTTCTACGCTACCGAGATCCCCGAGAAGCTTGAAAACGCAACTTTCCGCAGTTGAAGTTCTGCTCGACTCTAATCTCATTCTCATCAAACCAAACAAGTGAGTTTCATACCCCTATCATTGAAGTCTTTTCATATTTTAGGGGGGGGGGGGGGGGAATACAAGTACAATACAAGTAAAGTATCGTTTTATAAGCGTAAGTGTAACATCTATCTTATTGATTATCGATACCAACAACTTACTTTACGTATAAGGGGCTAGTATATCATCAAATCATTTTCACCAAACGGAACATACTTTCTGAAAAACTATAATGCGTATAGTTAACAAGTTATTCATACATTCGACTTATACATCTAGAAAAACGAAATACTTTCAAACAAAGTGAAGTAGAGTCTTTCTTATCGTAAATCTATTTATACCAAGTGATGTGAGATATTCAAACTTCAACGTACTCTTATGTATGCATTTCAAGTCCTGTATTATATACCATAATCTCTTGGAGGGAGAGCGTGATACTTGTGTATAGATCTATACGGGATTGACAACCCCGCACCTAAACTGTTAGCTACAGTTAGACCGGCAGGTCTGGGGTGACAAATGTCATAACACTACAACACCTGAAGAATGTTGTTACTGTTGAGTTTTGAGCAATCTAAGACTTCCTAAGTGTGCATGCAACCCTAATAAACCTTGAATCTATGTTTGTCTAAATACATGCAAAATAATAATTTTCCAAGGTTTATAACCTATCTAACATGGCATGGGGAACATTTTAACATAAAAGAGTTAGAAGAGATTACATACCTTTTTGATGAGTTTGGTTCTGTTGGGTAGCAGATTCGTTTATGTATTGCGTCTTTGGGCTCGGTTAATAGTCCATTATTTTGATCTCCGGTTTGGGCCTGTCCAACCGTGAGCTGTAGGGTTTAGTATATAATAATATGCTTGCATGCATATTAGGTTAACGATCTAGAAGACGATAGAATTACGATAGCTTTGCAGATTTCTTTATCGTTCCTGTAAACCCTTTAATCCTCTACAGTTGATGTTCTTTATCGAGTTCTTCTGAGGATTCTTTTATAATCATTCGACACGTTTGATTCATTCTTGAGTTGTTTACTATTTTCGTGTTCTTGATGTTTACTCTTTATTTTACCTGTTTAAGATCTAATCGATCTTCAAGTTTAGTTTTAAACTTATCAATTGGTATCAGAGCAGGAGGCTGTGTAATCGATACACTTCTTTTTTGTGAAAAAGGTTTTGATTAGGGTTATTCCGCAATTATTGATATTTATTGAGCCGTCATCTCATTATTGACGTATCTCAATATTTATTGTTTTGCCCTAATTTGCTTTATTACAAGTCTGATCTTTTAACAGGTTATTCGATCATAATGGACGAGTCGTAGTCGAATCCCATCAATATTTCCAACAGCATTGGATCAACCACGAAGATTCCCATCCTATGCACCCATGCTTATGAAGTCTGGGCGCATCACTTTGAAGACTATGTAATAGGATCTGAGGATAATGGATACCTCATCTGGGAAGCAATTGTTTCTGGACCGTTTTCTCATTCTGCAACTTCAAGGATTATTAAAACTCAAAAGGAGTATAATGATCTTCTGAAAGATGTTAAAGATATTGCGCAAGATGAAAAAGTTAAATTTCAGTGCAATATCAAGGCGCTAAGATTGATCAGATTCGCCCTTCAGTCCGACACTTTCAGGCTGGTGAGTTCATGCACGACGGCAAAAGAGATTTGGGACAGGCTACGTGAATTATACTTTACAGACGAAGACCTTGAACACTCAATTCAAACCTTACTCTTGTCTGAGTTTGGTGAATTCAGGCAAGGAGCCGAAGAAACAGTGACCCAAACGTTCGATCGCTTCAATCATCTTCTCAGCAAGATGATCAAACATGACATCAAAAGGAAGCTAATTGAGCAGAAGGTTACGTTCTTAAATGGTCTCAGATCAGAGTGGAGAGCAGTTTTTTCCGCAGTTAAAGCCCACGAGCAGTTTAAATCATATTCATTGGCGAAACTGGTGGGCATTCTCAAATCTCAGGAGAAGATCGTGTTGCAGGAGAAGAATGTGGTTTCAAGCCTAGGTTCGTTGGCCCTCTTGTCAAAAAGTAAAGGTGTAGTGGAGGACGAAGACCTCAACTTGGAGGATTATGACCTCACGTCTGAGGATTATGCTATGATGGTGTCTAACCCCAAGAGGTTCATCAAGAAGTGATTCCCCAACAACAAAAACCGAAACTGGCAAGGGAGTTATAGCTCAAAAAAGGTTAAAGATGAACCGAAGGTTGAAGAGTTAAAGAAGGAACCGAAGGCAGATGGTGATTCTGGAGTGAGCTGCTACTATTGTGGGGGAAAGAACCACTATGCAAAGGATTGTGTCCTCAAAAAGATGGCTGAAAAGAATGAGGAAGCTTTGCTGCAGAAAAAGCTTGATGAGATCAGGAAGAAGAAATCTAACGCTAACCCTTCTATGAATGCTTTAATTGTGCAGGGTTCGGTTGCTGATGACCAGTTTGGTGGCGTGGAGGTTTGGTCAACCGACTCTGAAGATGATGAAGTGAGGAGGCCTTCTCATAGAAAGGCTTGTGTGGCAAAAGAAGAAAGTAGTAGTGGAAGGTGCTTGATGGTGTCTGACGTATCTCAGATGAGGGGATACAACACTGATGGTGGGAGTAATGAACCAAAGGAGCAACATGATATGTGCTTTACAGCCAAACCGCTAAGCGTGCAGTTCAACGAGCTCGATGAACTGATTAAGAAGGTACAATCGGTTTTTGTCTCATTTAAAGTCCCACAATGCTCATATGAAAAAGAACTAAAAAGTGTTAATTCAAGAATCTCTCATCTAGATAGTAGTTTAACTCAAACTCGAGTCACCAATTCTAACCTAACTGATCAATTAAGCAGGGCGTCTTCGAAGAGTGAGGAACGGCGCATGTGGATCGAACTGAAGGAGTCAGAATTAGTCAAAATAAAAGATGAAAACATTTATTTACAAAGAGACAATTTAAAGCTTGTGAAACAACGAAATGTTTTTTGTTTGATTGCTAAACGGCTTTACACTAATATTACTCAGCTTCATCTAGATTGTGAAATAGGACAAAAGATTCATCGCATGATTTTGCCCTTCCTAGAGTTTAAGGAGGATGAAATTGATGCCAAAGCATATAATTGTGAGAATGTGATATCATCTGAAGATGTTAATCCGACCTATATGTATGGACTGGACAAAATAGAATCTTTCATTAAATCCAAGGACCATAAGGACATGCTTAAAAACCTTTTGGATGAAAATGATAGACTGAAACTGAGAACCGAAACCATACAAAAATTTGACTCTTTAAACGCCAACTTGAGCTCAGAAAACAAGATTGATGTTGAAAATGCATCTGAGCTTAATGAGGATGACAATATTAGTGAAATTTCTGTAGAGGACACGATTGACTGCTCAGAATTTGTGAAAAGCGAACCTGAAAACTACAAGAATCTAATTTCAGAAAATTCAGTGGAGTTCACTCGATTGTCCCAACAAAAGTCCCCGATTCTTGCAGAGAAGGCCGTAGTATATCAAAAGGTTAGAACTACACCAAATCAGGTATACAAGGTCACAAGCGTAACCGAACATCAGACTGCTGAACTCACAGCAATTGTAAACGAAGACAATGCTGATGGCTGCAATGAGTTCTTCTGGTCAGCTCCAATCGATAATGCTGATGAAACAGTAGGCTTATCTGAAAGGACCTCATGGAAAAGTAAAGGTAGATACGTGCCATAACCCTTGAACAAGCCTGATAACTTTGATGTGCCAAGTACTAGTGGTACGAAAGACATTCCTCAAGAAAAAGAAAGTCCGGCAAAAGAAGTCACATTTTCAAGTGAAACTTCATCTGTTAGAGTGAACCAGCTATAGAAAAACCAAAACCGAAAGCCAACATCCATCATCAACCGAAGCAGATGAGAAATCAGAAACGTCAAAGGAATCAGAGATACAAGAAGAATCTATCTGAAAGAAAACAGTTCTGGCAATCCCATAATGCTTATTTCTCACATCAAGACAAGAACCTAAAGTATGAGAAAAATCCTGTTGAAACGCACGAGAGCCACAACAACCGAAAGCAAAGGTTCGGTTCGGAGAAAATCATCAACCGAAAGCAAAGGTTCGGTTCAGAAAATGATTCCAACCGAAAGCAAAGGTTCGGTTCTGAGAATGACTTTAACCGAAAGCAGAAGTTTGGTTCAGAGAACGAAACCAACCGAAAGAAAAGGTTCAGTTCTGAAATCAAAAGAGATCAAAACTCTAAGGTTGGTCCCTCCAATGATCAAAAGCAAAAAGGTCACCTAGAGGCTCCAGCCAAGAAGTCATCTCAATCTAAGCCCTCTCATTCTCACTCATCTAATTCTTCTAATTCTTCCAATTCTTCTCCACCTCGTTCCAAAATCCATTCTGTTCCTTCTCAAAAATCTCAATCATCAACTGAACAAAAAGGTAAACAGAAGGTTTTAGCATCCAAACTAGAATCTAAACCGAAAGCACCAAACCCTAATAAAATTAAAGTTTTTACCATCAAAAAGAAAGATGAAACAACACTAATAAAACGAACATATTTAGTTGACATCTCTCTTACTATTCCTATTCCTGTGAAAGGCTCACGTGGACCCAAGAAACTTTGGGTTCCTAAATCTGCTTAATTTTTGCAGGTTATCAGTGACGAGCAGTTTGACGAAGAATGGTACATTGACAGTGGCTGCTCGCGTCACATGATAGAAAGGAAAGAAGAGATGAGGGAATACAGGTCTCTTTCAAATGGTGGAAACGTCAAGTTTGGAAACAACTCCTTTGGCACCATAAAAGGCTATGGAATGATTACCAATGGTGATTTCACGATAAGGAAGGTTGCATACGTGAAATGGCTACAACACAACCTCATCAGTGTATCTCAGCTCGTTGGAGGTACCAGTCTCAAAGTCTCATTCGACGATGAGGGTTCTGAAATTATTGAGAAGAAGAAGAAGAGAGTTATTCTCAAATCGGAGCGTAAGGGTGAAATGTTTCCTCTAAACCTCAAACCCATCAAAGGAAACCCAGCTATTTGCTTGTTATCAAAAGCACAATCTGAAGAAAGCTGGTTGTGGCACCGAAGGCTCTCTCATCTCAACTTTAAAGATATCAACAAACTTGTCATTGGAGGTCATGTTCGAGGTCTTCCACTGCTCATGTTCGACAGAGATCATTTGTGTGCTGCATGCGAAATGGGGAAGCAGAGTCGTCAAAGTCATCCATCTATAATAAACACTAAAGTTGTTAAACCACTTGAATTACTTCATATTGATTTATGTGGTCCATCATCTATCGAAAGCATCGGTGGTAGCAAGTATATTCTTGTTATTGTTGATGACTTTTCGCGTTTTACATGGGTGTTCTTTCTAAAGCTTAAATCTGAAGCGACTCACAAGCTAAAGGTGTTCATCAAGCAGATTGAAGTACAGCTGAAGAAGGTCGTTCGCAACATCAGGAGCGACAATGGTCTAGAATTCAAAAATAGAGAATTCGAAGAATTCCTGGCAGAAAAGGGAATAAGTCACAACTTCTCAGCTCCATACACACCTCAACAGAACGGAATTATCGAAAGACGAAACCGATCTTTGTGTGAAGCTGCTCGAACCATGCTAAGTTTCGCTTCCTTACCTCTTTATTTTGGGGCTGATGCTATTTCTGCTGCTTGTTTTACACAGAACAGGTCATATCTCAACAAACAATTCACGCTCACACCTTATGAGATTCTCAACAACAGGAAGCCCAATGTGAAATTTTTTCATGTGTTCGGCTCACGGTGTTTCATCTTTAACTCTAAGGAACACTGCAACAAGTTTGATGTCAAAGCCGACGAGGGAATCTTTCTGGGCTATTCTCTCACTTCTAAAGCGTACAGGGTATTAAACAAGCGTTCGAGGAAAATCGAAGAGACTTACTACGTGACTTTCGATGATAGCTATGTCAAAAAGCTAAAGGCCAATGAAGACACTGCTGGGGAAATCTTTCCTCAAACTGGCCAAGTTACGATCTCGATCGCTAATCTATACGAGAAGTTTATGGAGCTATTTGACAAATCAGAGAAAGTCACTCTCTCAGAAGTAGGTGCAGCAGACAATAAAGTAGATCACATGAAACAAATTGTTGAAGATGCTGCAAGGAGAATGAATGAAGGAGGATCATGTTCTGACGAACCTCCATCAAACAATGCTTCAGTCGAGGGGGAGGATCAACCATCATCATCTCAGCCAACCTCAGATGTTGAGGGAGAGCCAAGGTCTCCAACTCCTCCCGAAAGCACTTTGCCAACCGAAAGTGTCTCACCATCCGAAGGTGCATCAACGCCTGAAAGCCCAGCGCCACAAGAAACCTCTGAAGCTCAAGATTCTCAAAGCATTCCTGAAAGCTCATCTATCGAGGGGGAGCAAGCTGATATGTCATACGACTATGAAAGCCAGTCCGAGCCAGAAGAAATGATTAATGTTGAACTGGATCCAACCTTTGATCCAAACTACCCTCCTCTCACCAAATGGACCAGAGATCATCCTGTCTCTCAAGTTGTTGGTGATGTCTCTGAAAAGGTTCTAACCGGATCACAACTCAAGGCAAAACAGACATCCTTATTTTCCAAAGTTGAATTCTGCATGTTTAACTCATTCGTATCAAAAGTTGAACCGAAGACAGTTAACACTGCTCTCGATCACTCCGATTGGATTCAAGCGATGCAAGACGAACTGAACGAATTTGAAAGGAACAAAGTCTGGCGCCTCATTCCAACTCCTCCAGATGCCTCGGTTGTTGGTCTCAAATGGGTCTTTAGGAACAAAATGGACATGGAAGGGAACGTTATAAGGAACAAAGCTTTGAGGTTTTCCAAATGGACGTCAAGTGTGAAAGGATATTGTCAAGAGGAAGGGATTGATTATGAAGAGACTTTCGCTCCTGTAGCTAGGCTGGAATCTGTAAGAATATTTCTAGCCTATGTTGCCCACAAAAACTTTGAGGTTTTCCAAATGGACGTCAAGTGTGCATTTCTTAATGGAGAACTCGAAGAAACAGTGTATGTGGAGCAACCTCCTGGATTCGTGAACGAAAAGTATCCTAATCATTGCTACATTCTGGATAAAGCCGTGTATGGACTGAAACAAGCTCCAAGAGCCTGGTATGAAACGCTTACTAAATTCTTAAAGATGTCCAAATTCAAACAAGGTTCGGTTGACCCAACCTTCTTTCGCAAAAAGGAAGGTAACCACCTTATGATTGTTCAAATTTATGTCGATGATATCATCTTCGGCTCAACGAATCCTAGCCTAACAGCTAAATTCAGAAAGCTGATGGAGACTAAATTTGAGATGAGCTCAATGGGTCCTATTAACTTTTTCCTTGGTTTAAATATTAGACAGGGACCCGAAGGCATCTTTATCAATCAGGAAGCTTACACGAAGACTCTCTTAGCAAAATTTGGCATGATGGGAGATTCAAAGTCAAAGTCCCAATGGCGTTCGGCTCCAAGCTCACTTCATCCCTGGACAAACCGGCTGTTGATATCACGCTCTATCGTCAAATGATAGGCTCTCTGATGTATCTTGCTGCTAGCAGGCCTGACATCATCTTTTCTGTGTGTTACTGTGCTAGATTTCAGGCAAACCCACGCGAACCTCACATGTTTGCAGTGAAGAACATTCTACGATATCTCAAGCGAACTGCCTCCTTAGGTCTATGGTATCCTTCCAAATCAGGCTTCTTCGTTCAAGCCTACTTAGATGCAGACCGTGGAGGATGTGGACTCGACAGAAAAAGCACCACAGGTGGCTGCCAATTCCTTGACGGGAAGTTGGTTAGCTTGCAATCAAAGAAACAAACGTGCATGTCTTTGTCTACTGCCGAAGCTGAATACATAGCAGCTGCATCCTGCACCTCTCAAGTGATTTGGATCCAGAGTCAACTTCGAGACTATGGACTCAATATGAAGAACATCCCACTATATTGTAACTCTGAAAGTGCAATTAGGATCTGTTATAACCCAGTGCAACACTCCAAAACCAAACACATAGCACTGAGGTATCACTTCATCAAAGATCATGTGGAAGATGGAAACGTCGAAGTACACTTTGTTGGAACCACCGATCAACTGGCCGACGTCTTTACCAAAGCTCTTCCTGAAGCGTCATTCAACAGAATTTTACAAGGGTTAGGTATGATGGAATCAGAGTCAGTACCACAAACTACCTCTCAACCTCAAATGTAAGAAGCGAAATTGACCGAACGTTCAGGTTCGGTTGAATCATCTACACTCGCTCATCACTTCAAAGGTAGTTTTCTTGGTTGTAAATGTCATGTACAAACGGGTTCGGTTTTTCAAAAATTTTCAAAACCGAAACCTACCGAAGGTTCGGGTTCGGTTTTTCAAAATTTTTCAAAACCGAAACCTACCGAAGGTTCGGGTTCGGTTTTTCAAAATTTTTCAAAACCGAAACCTACCGAAGGTTCGGGTTCGGTTTTCCAAAATTTTTCAAAACCGAAACCAACCGAACGCTCGGGTTCGGTTTTTCAAAATTTTCCAAAACCGAAACAAACCGAACGCTCGGGTTCGGTTTTTCAAAATTTTCCAAAACCAAAACCAACCGAACGATCGGGTTCAGTTTTTCAAAAATTTCTCTCAACCGAAACCAACCGAACGTTCGGGTTCGGTTCCAAAATTTTCCAAAGTTTTTTTTTTCTCTCAATGTTTTTCTTTTCTTTTCCAAAGTTTTCTTTACTCTCTCTATTTTCTTTCTAAGTTTTTTTTTTTTACTTTCTTATTTTATTTTTATATAACAAAAACTCCAAAAATATTTTTTTATCTTTCATTTTATTTGTGTGTTCGTTTGTTTATGGGGATAAAATTGTTGGAATAGTTAAGTGTCCCTAGAAGCATGCTGTTGTATGTGTCCCAAGCCTCATAAGATTCTAAATAATAGCCTTATTGACTTGGTATAAACAAACCTTGTCTTCCCAATTAGGCTATAACATTTATTCTAATCGTGAGCTACCTCACTCTCTTCTCACATGAGATAAGAGTTTTCTGCTTGGTCCTTGTTTTCGTAGCAGAGGTACTTTAATTTCCTACACCATCTCCATTACATTTCTCCATTACATTCATTTCATCTATGTAACCCTTGAGACTCTCAGAAATTACCACTGAGGTTTATGGTTACACAACAACTGTGTTTATGATCTTAGTTTCGTGCCACTACGAGCTGAGTGAAACCCAAAATTCAAAACCAAATCTGAATTGACGGTGAACAATTAATTTGATCAAGTTTTTACCAAAGAATTGACGGATGTATCCTGATGAAATCTTAAATTTTTATTTTGTGTGATTCCTATGAAATTGTTACACACCATAACATTTCTTCCCTTGGGATCCAGTTTTTAATTTTTTGTTGAGATTTTATATTTTCCTAGCCACTTTAAAATTAATTCCTACCTACTTGTTCAACAGACTACACCGGTCTCACAAGTACTTTGTTCACTTTCTATCTTATTTCAAGATTAGGACTGCTGGATCAAAGATAAAGCCACCTTAAGGAGCCTAATTAAAAGAAGCCTTTCAACACTTATTAATAAGTGTTTGATCGTCATTCAACGGGAAACCACACTAACACTTTAAGGTCTCTCCTGACTTTGAAGGAAGAGATTCGTGCCCGGGATCATTGGTTTCGTGTCATTATTGACATCACATTTATTCCTAAAAAGATTTGCTTTATTTCTTTTCTTTTTACACTCTTAGCACGAAAATCTTTGATTTTCCAAAATTCTGGTACTAATAATTACAGGCTGTTTTATTGCATCGGTGGTTAATTATAAAGATGTGGTCAAAATTCATCCACGTGGAAGTATCATTCAAAAGATGCCGTTACAAGGATAAGATGAAGGGTTGCTGACTCAGGTGGGAGTCTAATGGATTGAATTTCAAACGGCGGTTAAAAGGGACGCATGCGAATTTGGAACGTCCATTCTTGAACTGACGTCGTGGATGCGTGTGCGAATATGAAGCGGTTCCTCTCTGGCACAAAAAGGCGCGTGTGGATTTGAAACGGTTTCTTCAGAAACGGCGCTTGTTGGGCGGCGTGTTCCAACGAATTTGACACTCTCTCTCATGCGTGATCATCACAAACCTTAATGGTCACGCATCTGTCATTCCGGGAAAACCTTTCATATTTCGATAGAAGATTTGAACAGATTTTTCTCTCTCCTAAAACCCACTATAGAAAGAGACGTCTTCTCCCATTTACCTCTTTACTGCATCAGAATTCCCAAGTGTGCAAAAATTCCCTGAAACCCTTACTGTTCATCTTCTTCTTCCCAATTTCAACAATGGCAGATTCATCATCCGTTCATGCTACCTCACACATCCTTCCGATTCGCCCTCAACAGTGTTTGGTGATCGATTTAACCCCTCAGTCGTAGGACTCCTACATGTTTCCGATCATCAAGTGCCTGAAGTACTCGCCAATCGCTCCTGCACTTTCTAGGGTGGAATCTGTGCCCATGGAGCTCCTATCGCAGGTTTATGCGACTGCACATTACGATAAAGCAGTCGATAGGGTTTTCTTCGAGGTTTCTGATCACAAAGCCTCGATTTCAAAGCAACGATTTGGCGCACTGCTAGGGTTTGCTGCTGACCCTTCAAGGGTTAATCCGGAGACGATTCCGATTGGCCATCTCTACAGTATGTTCTATAATATGGGGTACACGGAGGCGCTCTCCTCCGTCGTGAAGTTTAAAAAATCATGCTTGCCGCCATAGTGGAACGGTATATTCACTGTCCTTTTCAAGGGTTTGTCAGGAAGGAGCTCAGGATCGGACGGATGCAGTCGACTCTTCTTGTCGATCATGTACGGCGTCTACAATGGAATCAACGTCTACTATGGGTTGGTTCTCTGGCAACAACTCATCCAAAGCCTCTCTTCTTCTTCACGCCATTCTGAGGTGTCGTATGCAAGGTTTTGGACTCTCATCACTAAGTGGGCGATGGATAAGTTCGATGTCGCCACTGTTGTCGGTGCATCGATGTCTTCGATCGGTACTTTCCATACCACGAAGATTATTGTCTCCGATGCATCAAAATTCCCCTTTATCGGTTCTATTCCGGAGACAATGTATGCTGATGTCCCAGCAGACAGTAGAATCATCCGGACTATCAAGGAGTTTAAGCAGTCTGGCCCGAGGGATCTCACACCGGAGATGCTCAAGTCTATTCACGATGCTGATAAGCATGTTCATAGAGGAAAAAAGGTAGACAAAGGGAAGCAAGTGGCCAAAGGGGCTAAAGGTCCTTCTCCCAGGAAGAGGAAATCAACCAAAGCTACACAGTCCCCGCAGCCAAAGAGGCGAAAGACTCAACCGAAGCGAAAGCTTATAATTGCTTCCTCTTTGAGTGAATCACAAGGTGAGATTTCGGATTCGGACGGCTCTCAGAGAGGCAAAACCCCTCCAAAAGGCAATATCCCACCCCGATCACCTACCCCAGACATGGAAATCCATATCTCACCCATTCCCTCTCCAACTCAAACAATTCCCACTTCCATTCCCACCATAAACCCCTCCACCACCATTCCTAAAACTTCTTTCCCTATACCACCACCCATTTTCACTGATACAACAACAACAACCACTACAAAGGTTACAACCAACGTATCTGATATGGGGGTTCATACCGATGCAACCGAACCACCACCTGTAACCGAACCCTTACATACAACCGAAACCCAACCACCACCCGAACCTACCCATACTCAACAACCACCCGAAACTACCCCCACTCACACTCAACCTGAACCTACTCATACCACCACACCCCCATCTTCACCACCCCCAACATCTCCAGGTCATGCCTCTGATGGAGATAACCCTTTCCTTGGAGGGGACAATATGACCTTCGATTCGGTCTACTTCAGTCCGTTTCAAGTCCAAAGCGACGACGATGAGGAAGCTCCAGTAACAAAGAAGCATCTTAAGGAGCTGCATGAGAAGGTTGACCTGCTTATTGCCTCATCCTCCAACTCTCAATCCTCTCTCTCTGAAGCTGCTCTTTAGAAGATTGTTGATGCCTTCTCCAGGGCTCAGCATGATTCCGTCGCTTCTGCCACTGCAGCAATTGACGCCTCGACGAAAGCTTGTGAGGCAGCGACCGAAAAAGTCGATAAACTATTTTCCGACGCCTCTTCCCTATTAATGTCCTTACAGGAGAGTGCCGATGCAACCAAGACAACGCTGGAACCGATTGTTCAACAATTGGCCACGTTCGTCTCCACAGAGTCGAAGTCGTTCGCTACCCTTCGCCAATCAATCAGTGACGACAACTCTGCCCTTCGGACATCTATCGATGAGCGCCTCTCTAAACTCCAAGAGGATCTTGCTTATGATAACTCGTTGATGGATGCTCTAGCAAGGAAGACTACTGCCCTCAAGGTCAAGAGTGCTCAACTTTCAAGTTCTCAACAACAACTTGACGCTCTTCGATCCGAACGCAAGGTAATACGGACGTGTGTTTCGGATGTACACTCAGCAATATCTAACATCCTGGAAGCGCACGATCCCATTCTGAACCACACTGTGAGGTGAACCCTTGCAGAAAAACTCGCCCCTGCCCTGGATCTTCTCAGCAAAATTGAAGGGCTACCCAGTTTCGTGTCCACTCCGAAACAAGGGGGTGAAAAGGAGTTCGGATCTCAACCACCTCCTTCCTCAAAAGCTGCTCACACAACCGAACCTCCTCCTACAGGTCAAACTTCGGGTTCGGGTGTGAAGGATAAAGGAAAGAAGATAGTTGAGGAAGAAGATGAAGATGATCAAGAAACCATTGCTGACTTGCTGAAACGCAAAAATAGTCGCAATGTTGATAATGACAACATTCGTGTGGCGCGAGAAGCTGAAGAAGCTGAACGCAAAAATAAAGAAGCCCACGATCTCCTCGAGAGCAGGAAGACTCTTTTCCCTACTTGGACTCGAGAGAGAATGATAAAGGAGGCTATCGATACTCCGAGCATCCTATGGCTCGAACCGGTGATCTCCTTCGACTGCTACAATTCTATCGACTCGCAGTTCCACATGCCCTTAACCCGAAAGACGTTTATCTTTCACGCCTTCGCCAACATTGCCGAAGTTCCTCATCCTCATCTTGAGGTTGATCGTGAACTGATCGAATTCTATCTGAAGGCCGCTCAACCCCAGTATCAAACCTGGAGCGCTCAGAAGATCGTTAACGTTCGGGTGCTAAAGCCATACACTGAAGGGAGATTCATCAACGTTCGGTTCAGGGTGATCAGAGGGTCTGCAAGAACCGAACATCTCATATCCTTAGAAGATCTACCGAACCTCAACCCCCATGACTGGATCGTTCTGCACAACATCCTCTTGACGAATGAAGCTGAATATGGTCCGATTATAGACCATCTCAAAAGGATGTTAGTATGCTATATCATGGAGGTCGCCTTGATGGATCAGGAGATTGCCACTGTCTTCAAGATGAAACCGAAGATCTCTCCTGTTGGCTCGGCCAGTGATCTCAACCAGATGAAGATGGGAAAGATTGACCCAAGGCGAAACTCGGTCATGTTCACTAGGGCTGAAGGACAGAAATGTCTCTTTGCCTTAGCGGATAAACATCTTTATACCACTGCTTGTCTTGATCACGTGCTAGGGATCATCCATCAGTGTAAAGAGAATACAGTGGATGATATCAAATACTTTGACGATATGATACAGTGGTACATCCGATTCAGACAGACGATACTTGCCCTTATTTCGCGTCTGTTTCAGATTGTAAAGAAGAAGGTTCCTGCTGCTGCTGGCCCAAGCAAGAAGTAATGATCTCGCTCCAATTGACGCAAAGGGGGAGATTGTTGGGTAGCAGATTCGTTTATGTATTGCGTCTTTGGGCTCGGTTAATAGTCCATTATTTTGATCTCCGGTTTGGGCCTGTCCAACCGTGAGCTGTAGGGTTTAGTATATAATAATATGCTTGCATGCATATTAGGTTAACGATCTAGAAGACGATAGAATTACGATAGCTTTGCAGATTTCTTTATCGTTGCTATAAACCCTTTAATCCTATACAGTTGATGTTCTTTATCGAGCTCTTCTGAGGATTCTTTTATAATCATTCGACACGTTTGATTCATTCTTGAGTTGTTTACTGTTTTCGTGTTCTTGTTGTTTACTCTTTATTTTACCTGTTTAAGATCTAATCAATCTTCAAGTTTAGTTTTAAACTTATTAGGTTCTTAAGGAGTTTGAGGGCCAAGCACCAATAGTGTCATTGCCTCAAATGGAATCACAAAACACCACAAACTCTTGGAAATCTTTGAGAGAGTATACACACTTGTATATTTTGGGCCACACACAAGCACACACACACACACTAGTTCACTAGTTGCCATTTCATGCTCCATAAGCATGCTTATATAGTGTGCATGGTTAGAGTGAAACCCTAATAACCCATGACTTTTCCTTTCCAAGGATCCATGGGTTAAAAGCTCCATGGATCATCCATGGACTTCCATATAAGCATAGCCCATTATCAAATGAGTGTTAGCCCACACCATATAAAACCAATAGCCCATAATCTAACATAATTAAATTAAGACTAAGACTAATTAAATAACATAACTACATATTAATATATTATAACTTATAATATATTAATAAACATATGTGTATAACTCTCATAAAATTATCCATAAATAGTTTGGATGAGATGCAACCCAAATGGACCATGCCGGTCGGGTCAAGTATATACCAAATAAGTTATGGACTTAGACATCTTATCCAACAGACTCCCACTTGGATAAGTCTAATAATTGAATTTGCCTATATAACTTCAGGAACCAACCAGCAATCGTAGCTCTCGAAAACTCCGTCGAACTATGAAGCGCCATTTTAAGACAAGTGATCATATAATCCTCTGATCTCATGATATCAGCCGGACAAACACATGGAACTATGTCTTACTTATTGTCTGGCAGTTGTTTCTCGATTTCCGATTTGTTTGACAAAGAACTTCACTGAACACATTAGTTTAGTTTTGATTGGGCCCGGTACATGGGTCAACACAAAATCATCGAGGGGCCCAAATATCGCTTCTATTTCTAGAAGGAACAGATAAACTTCGACTCATATGCTTGTTCTATTACTTGTTGAATTGTACACAAAGTTACTGATGCGTTTAAGTGCAATCAATGCACAACCATCTCATAGGTGGCAACTCATATCTCTAGGTTTGAAGATTTATATGATATTATCGTCTCACGATCACTCGAGATAAATTCCATGAAGTGATACAAGTGAGCGTGGGTTTATACAATACTCATAACTTATGAGTACTCATGAATGTTGCAGCAACCATTGCCATGTCTAAACACCTTTAGCCATCTACAAACCCAATTCATGACAATCTTGATTCATACCTACTTCCGACATATGATCGATTGTGGAGGTTTGAATAAATTAATTATTCTAGAAGTCAAAACATGCAAAACTGAAACAGTAGTAAATAATTGACAATGACAGTAACACTTTACTCATAAATAAATCACAAATTTTATTCATCATCAAACGTCGATTACATTTTACAAGTTTCAGGAAAACTATCGAATCTGAAAAACTAATATCGTCCCTCAGCCTGATGCGCCTCGCATGCTGAAAATGCTTAACCCTCGTCAGTCCCTTCGTAAGGGGATTTCCAGGATTCTCATCCGACGATATTCTCCTTGCCACGAGGAGTCCTTCTTCAATCTTGTGTCTTATGAAGTGATATTTTCTGTCAATGTGTCGGGATCTGCCATGATCTCTTGATTCCTTGGCTAAGGCAACCGCACTATTGTTGTCACAGAAAAACTCCATAGGTTCCTTAATAGCTGGTACAACTCCAAGGTCTCCGATGAAGTTCTTTAGCCATATCGCCTCTTTCGCTGCTTCACTCGCTGCTATATACTCTGATTCACAAGTCGAATCAGCCACCGTCTCCTGCTTGGAACTCTTCCAAGAAATTGCCCCTCCATTTAAGGTAAAGATCCAGCCCGACTGAGAGCGGAAATTATCCCTATCAGTCTGAAAACTAGCATCACTATACCCTAATACTCTCATGTCATCACTCCCACCAAGGGTAAGGACCCAATCCTTAGTCCTCCGCAGGTACTTGAGAATGTTCTTTACTGCGGTCCAATGAGCCTTGCCAGGGTTCCCCTGATACTTGCTGACCATGCTCAAAGCAAATGCCACATCAGGGCGGGTACAAGTCATAGCATACATGATCGAGCCAACAGCGGAAGCATACGATTGTTGGCTCATCTCAGCTATCTCTGCCTCTGTACTCGGACTCTGTGTCTTACTCAGTTTGGTATTGCTTTGGATCGGTAAATCTCCTTTCTTGAAATTCTCCGTGTTGAACCTTTTCAACACCTTATCCAAGTAGATACTCTGACTAAGTCCAATTAGTCTTTAACTCCTTTCTCTTAATATCCTTATCCCTAGGATATAGGCAGCCTCCCCTAGGTCCTTCATAGCAAAGCACTTCCCAAGCCAAGACTTAACCTTCTGCAAGGTTGGGATGTCATTTCCTATAAGTAGTATGTCATCCACATACAGTACCAAGAAGCTAACTATACTCCCACTAGCTCTGACATACACGCAAGACTCATCTTCGCTTCTCGAGAAGCCAAACTCTTTTACCTTCTCATCAAAACAAAGATTCCAACTACGAGACGCTTGTTTTAATCCATAGATGGATTTCTCAAGCTTGCATACTCTATTAGGGTACTCTGCACTGACAAAACCCTCTGGTTGATTCATGTACACATCCTCAGCCAACTTTCCATTAAGGAAAGCGGCTCTGACATCCATTTGCCATATTTCATAATCATGAAATGCAGCAATGGCTAACATAACCCTAATAGACTTAATCTTTGCTACCGGCGAGAAGGTTTCATCATAATCAATACCCTGAGTCTGAGTAAAACCCTTCGCAACCAGTCGAGCCTTATAAGTATGCACTTTTCCTTCCATGTCGGTCTTCTTCTTGAAGATCCATTTGCACCCGACTGTTTTACGGCCTGGTACATTATCAACCAAGTTCCAAACTTGGTTGTCATACATGGACTGTATCTCGCTGTCCATAGCCTCCTTCCATTTATCAGACTCCGGGCCTGCCATGGCTTCCTTAACACTGCTAGGTTCATCCAAATTTACCAGTGTACTATCACTAATAAACGTGTCACCTTCTGTAGTAATATGAAAGACATAATAAAACAAAGGTGTGTTCCTAACCCGTGTGGAACGCCTCGGAGGTACGGATATGTCAGCTTGCTCAACAGAATCTTCCTCCTCAGGTTGATTGCTAGTGTCTGAGGTTCCTTCACCAATTGCTTCTTGAATTTCTTCAAGATCAATTTGCCTCCCACTGTCTCCTTGGCTTATAAATTCTCTCTCACGAAAGACCCCTCTTCTTGCTACAAAGACCACATTCTCACTGGGTCTGTAGAAGAGGTAACCGGAGGATTTCTGTGGGTAGCCGATGAAAATACACCTTTCACTTTGGGGTTCGAGCTTATCATGAGTCTCACGCCTCACGAAAGCCTCGCAACCCCAAATCATGATGTGGCTTAAATTGGGAACCTTCCCAGTCCACATCTCATGAGGTGTTTTGGCAACCTTTTTTGTAGGGACTAAATTAAGGATATGGGCGGCAGTCTCTAAGGCATACCCCCAAAAAGAGATTGGTAACGAAACTCAACTCATCATAGAGCGAACCATGTCCAACAAGGTCCGATTACGCCTCTCAGCCACACCATTCAGCTGTGGTGTCCTGGGAGGAGTCAATTGTGAGACAATCCCACACTCCTGAAGATAGTCAAGGAACTCGGTACTAAGATACTCACCACCTCGATCGGATCGAAGCATCTTAATGTTCCTGCCTAATTGATTTTCTACTTCCTATTTGAATTCCTTAAACCTTTCAAAGGTTTCTGACTTATGTTTGATTAAGTAGCCATACCCATATCTACTAAAATCATCAATAAAAGTCACATAATACCGATTAGCATCTCTTGTGGCGGTTTTGAATGGCCCACATACATCAGTATGTATTAGGTATAACAAACCCTCACCCCTTTCACAAGTACCAGAGAAGGGTGATTTTGTCATTTTTCCAAGTAGACAAGATTCACAACTATCATCCGATTTAAGGTCGAATGATTCCAAGACTCCACTCTTTTGGAGTTGGCCTATGCGTTTCTTGCTTAGATGTCCAAGACGACAATGCCACAATGATGCTTTATCTAGGCTAGTAGAAGAATCAATATACAATACATTATTTCCTAAGTTGTCTACAATCGACACAGTTTCATACACACCATCACAAGGTAACGCTTTAAAATAAAACACATTTTTATAGAAAGCATTAATACCACCACATTCATTATCAAACGAAAAGGTAAAACCTTGTTTGTACAAACCATGAAAAGAAATAATATTCCTCGCCATTTCAGACGAGTACACACATTTATTCAAATCTAATTTTAACCCATTATTAAGCAACAAAGTATAAACTCAAACCTTGGAAACAAGTGAAGCCTTTCTATTCCCCATGATCAAGTTTATCTTCCCGTGCTCCACATCCTCACTTCTTCTTAGGCCCTGCAAATCAGAACATATGTGGATACCACATCCTGTATCAAGCACCCAAGAGTTAGAATGTGTTGAGTAATTAGACAATATAGTGTAAATACCTGCATGGGTGGGTTTCACTTTCCCATCCTTTAAATCCTGCAAGTGCTTAGGGAAGTTTCGCTTCCAGTGTGCCTTTTCATGGCAATAAAAGCATTCAGCATCCTTGGGAATGGCAGAAGGAGTGACAGAACCAATCTTGGTCTTCGATGAGGAGCCTTCAAGAGACTTTCCCTTGGTACCCTTCGAAGGGTGCTTCCTCTTTTTCCCTTTGCCTTGCCCGATAGCTAAAACGGGGGTAGATGTTGGAGTAGAAGTAGGAGAGGTAACAACCGCCTTGCCCTTAAGACCGGATTCTGCGGTCTTCAAGAGTCCTTGAAGCTTGCTGAGGGTAACTTCCTCCTTGTTCATATGATATGTCATACGAAATTGGTCATAACAAGAAGTTAAGGAGTGCAAAATGATGTCAATTGCCAACTCCTCAGGGATGTTCACATTCAGCTTCAGCAAACGGTCCACATACCTTTGCATCTTTTGCATGTGGGCCGTGATGGAATCACCGTTCTTCATGCGGGTAGTTATTATAGAGGAGATTATTTCATACCGCTCCTGACGAGCACTCTGATGGTACCTTTCCATCCAGTCCTGGTGCATCTCAAAAGGGTAGTAATCTTCATAAGACTTTTGGAGCTCGACTGTCATCGTGGCCATCATGATACATGCTACCTTAGTATCATCTCTCTCATGAGTCCTGAATTTAGCGATCTCCTCAGGAGTAGCAGTAGACTCATCAAGTTCTTTTAACTCCTTATCGAGGATATATTCCTTGTCCTCATAACGAGTAACTATCCTGATGTTCCTAATCCAATCCATGAAGTTGGAACCATCAAAGATGACCCTCCCACAAAGATTCATGAGAGAGAAAGAACCAGTTGGGTTAGAGCTTGAAGCATTAGTGTTGGAAGACATCTGAAAGAAGAAAGCAAGTTTAGATTAGATATATAGGATCCTTAATAAGACACCCAAACGTAATATTAAGGCTAGGACCCAATCACAATATATTATACTTAGAAGAGGGATGCTGTGATCTAAGTAATAATATATTTGAAAGGTAGGTGAATGACGATTCACCAATTTCCACCATGAAAAACAAAATGAATTATTAGGTTTTAATTGGATTTGAAATTCCTAGATTCTTTAGAGATTCATTGAACTTTTCAATGGCATGTTTCAATCTCGATTGTGCCCTTCAAGTTTTGTGACTAGGATGCCGAGGATCACAAAACAAGGTGTGAATAACCATGCTAATTCACTTGGTACTCTTAATATTATCACCTAATCAATGTGCCGGTTAACCACACACGCTCCATTGATCTATGACAAACATTAAGTCACCCTTCGTGGTCCTTACTAGTCCAAATAGTGTGCCGGTTAACCACACATGCTCCACCAACGACTTCGTAAGGTACAAAGTGTGAATTCCATGGACTAGCACCATGTTCACATTTTTCCTAAAATAACTAAGATTGGGAATTAAAATGGGTTTAGTTACTTTATAATAATCATTATACTTTTAATGAGGATTTAAAGTCATTGTCCTACCCGTTCAGCTAACGACCCTCCACCAGTCAAGCAAGCGGTGGGTGAGAGTGGACACCCATTAAGTCACCATTTTATAGGCAACAACCTTATACCCACCTTATAGACCGGCTTCGTGAATGAGGCCTATTAAGGGTAGAACGACTTATTCTTATACATATATATAATAATTAACCATTAATGTTATAAATAGTATAAGGGTTAAATTTTAACTATTAAAACTCTAAGGGTTGGAATTAAAGTTGATTAAAGTGTGTGAAACTTTACAAATTCCAAAACTTGAGGACAAGTTTTGTAACTATCCAAAACTTTCCATTTCATAACTTATGAATTAAAGGTTCATAAAAATGAAGACTCTTCACTTTCATGTAACTTATGTGTTTAAATGTGTGTGTTAAAGAAAGTGGCCTTTGGATATCCATAACTTGAGGACAAATTATGGATTCCATTAAAACACATAAATGATCAAGAATTAATTCCAAACAATTTAGCAAATAATTCCTATCATCTTCTAAATTCATAAGAACATGAACATGAACATCAAAATTTCAAGAACTATATGAACACATAAAAATCATGGAATTTTGATATATGCTATCGTAAATGGATTAGAACAACCATTACACCAACTAAAACAAGTTTTAAAACACCAAAACAGTTTAGGGTAATGTTTCTAGTCGATTTCCATCAGCAAAAGTCGAAAATCTACACTCTGTCGCTCCTACTCGTCGAGTGCATGAACCTACTCGGCGAGTAGGTTGAAGATACACATGGACTCGGCGAGTCCCCCCATGGACTCGGCAAGTTCATCAGTCAGACAGCAAGTTTTTCGACTTTTTCAACTATTTTGCATCAAGTATCAAACAAGCAAGCCCAGGCTCTGATACCACTGTTGGGTTTTGAGCAATCTAACACTTCCTAAGTGTGCATGCAACCCTAATAAGCCTTGGATCTATGTTTGTCTAAATACATGCAAAATAATAATTTTCCAAGGTTTATAACCTATCTAACATGGCACGGGGAACATTTCAACATAAAAGAGTTAGAAGAGATTACATACCTTTTTGATGAGTTTGGTTCTTAAGGAGTTTGAGAGCCAAGCACCATTAGTGTGAATGCCTCAAATGGAATCACAAAACACCACAACTCTTGGAAAACTTTGAGAGAGTATACACACTAGTTGCCATTTCATACTCCATAAGCATGCTTATATAGTGTGCATGGTTAGGGTGAAACCCTAATAACCCATGACTTTTCCTTTCCAAGGATCCATGGGTTAAAAGCTCCATGGATCATCCATGGACTTCCATATAAGCCTAGCCCATTATCAAATGAGTGTTAGCCCACACCATATAAAACCAATAGCCCATAATCTAATTAGTCTTCCTTTTAATCTCTAAATTAATTCATAATTAATTTAAGACTAAGACTAATTAAATAACATAACTTCATATTAATATATTATAACTTATAATATATTAATAAACATATGTGTATAACTCTCATAAAATTATCCATAAATAGTTTGGATGAGATGCAACCCAAATGGACCATGCCGGTCGGGTCAAGTATATACCAAATAAGTTATGGACTCAGACACCTTATCCAACAGTTACAGGCAGTCAGTGTCAATAGTATGGTTATAAGGCTCACATAAAAGTATAAAAACAAGTTTTATTTACGAGATTCATATATGCATTCAGTTTTCTACACTATTTTGAGCACAAAGTTATCTTTACTAGTCAAGTACGAAAAATACTAATGCACTCCAACTTTAGGAACATTTCAAACTATTTATAGAAAATATTGGATTTTCTGAAAACCTCGTTCATTGAATTGCTACCAACAGGACATACTTTTCAATACAAAACACTTATGACCTCACCAACTTAATTGTTGACACTTTTTCGAAACCACTTGTATTCTCAGGGAATTAGTAATACAGGTAACCACTAGCTTTTTAAGAAGGAACACTGAGGATGTTTATTATTTAAACATTTATATCATCATATTGTAATATTCTTTTGATAATATGTATAACGCAAGAATATACTTTTTCATTATATATATGATGGTTTTGTTACTTTCTTTACAATATTCAATTGTTATGGTACTACGTGAAGTCATCCACCCCCGAATGTTTCCGCCATTCTGGTTTGGGGTGTGACAAGTTGCGCTTTTGATCAAAACGATATTCACAGTGAAAAGATGGGTTTTATTCCAGTCAAATTACGCGTATTCATAAGTTCATGGTCATAGCTTACGGCCATAAACACCTAGTTCACGGCCGCAAGCTATTGAAGGCTTAATCAGCGCAAACAATTTTCTCCTACAGTCAATCGAGTTCCTGATTTAAAGCTTTAGTAATCATACTTCACTGCATTTAATTCTTAATAAATAAAATAAATTATTCTGTAAACTCAAGGTTTACCGTAAATCGATTATCTGATAATGGATAAATTGCTTTCTTAATTTTCCATCTCAGATTTCGAAATAATTCTTGGGCCTTAAACTCGAGGCTTACGGCCGTAAGCATATCTCGGCAGTAAACTTGTTTTAAAGTTCAATCAATTATCTGATAATCGGAATTTACAGTAAACAGTGAATTTTTTTTTTAAAATCGAAAATTAAGTTTTATTCTAAATAACAATGGAATCACAAAATCCTAATCAATACCAAGAACTCGATGTTGTGATGGGAACAACCACGCGCATTCCACGACTCATGTCTGCTGATGGTTTCCCTGAGTGGAAATGCAGGATCGAAAAGTATATAAAAATGAAGGATTTTAAAGTCTGGAAATGCATAATAAAGGACCCGATCAGAATCAGCACTACAGTTGCAGGACAAGTGGTGGATAAGAAAAATGAAAATTATACCGATGAAGATTGCGAGACCATCGAGGAACAAGAGAAGGCATTGGCCATTTTAACTATGGCTCTCTCACCGGACATTGCACAAGGTTTCAGGGAATACACTTCTGCCAAAGCATTATGGGAGGCACTGATTGAGGTATATGAAGGAAACGAGGATATGCGAGAAAGTCGCCAAGACATGTTAAGGCAACGGTTTAACCTATTCAACTATGTGTCCGGAGAGACTCTTGAAGCCCAGTTGCAGCGATTTACAACTCTCAACACAGAAATGACTGTAGTAGGGATCTTCTATACAAAGTCTGAGATTAACAAGAAGCTACTGAATGCTCTCCGAAAATCTTGGGACATGAATGTGGCCGTAATTAAGAAGACTAAAGATCTCAATCGCCTTACCCTAGCTGAAGTGATGGTTGTCATCAAAGCATGTGATATTGATGACAAGCAAAGAGAGATTAATCATGTTAACTCATACTCGCTGCAAACCATGGAATTTCAACTAATAATGCTCTCTCTTCATTTTATTATTCATCTGCAGGCTTATCCTTCAATGCACCTTCTCAGACTCAGATGCTCTCTCATCCATCTGCTCCCTCTGCCTCAGCCATGCCCCAGCCACAGAACCAATCATTCTTGATAGCTCCTTCAAATGTGGCTTCTTCTTCAAAGGGAAAGGAGCTTGATGAGAACATTGTCTTTGTTGCAGGGCTAATCAATTGCTACAATGCTCTTGTAGCTGGGGAGCTTCCTCCTTAATTGTCGTTTGCAGATCTTGATCAAATCCATCCGGAGGACACTGAGGAGATGGACATCACATGGCAAATTGCCATGGCAGTCTTTAGGGCAAAACAGTTTGCCAAAAAGACAGGAAATAATAATTGGGGGATGAGCGCTAACAGGAAGGTTGGGTTCAATCAAGGAAAGTTTCGGTGCTTCAACTGTCACGAGCCAGGGCATTTTGCTCGTGATTGTCCTCATCCTGATAGAAGACTCAATAATGACAGAACAATTGTTGCAGTGGGAAACAGAAGAAGTAGTGGGCAACCGAACAATGAGAAGGCTATGGTTGCACAATCGTTTTACTGGGAAGATCAAATACAAGCTCTCAACATCTCTGGACCAGAAAATGCTCATTTGGCATAGGTAAGGGATGATACACCAGCAGGGATTGTTGCAGCGGAGGACAGTGTGATGAAGCGTCAGTTTGCCTTGACGGTATCTTCTTCCAGGAAACCTAACTCATCCAAGGTAAGTCTCCCATCATGTTCTCAGGCTTGTATTGATTATGTGAAAACCTTACATGATAAAATTGAAAATTTAGAAAGCAAACTAGATAGCCTTAAAATCCTTGGTGAGTTAAATGACAAATTAAAATGGGACGTAGAAGACCTTAGATATGAAGGATATCAACTTAGGAAAGGTCAGAAACCTCTTAAGTCTCAACTAGAATAAAAAATAAAGGACTTTCGTAAACTACAGGAGGACTACAGTAATAAATGTGAAAACTATGATTATGTAGTAAAACAAAACACAGAACTAGTGGCTGAAATTGAATCCTTGAGTGGCAAATTTGAAACTACCAAGCTTGATGTTCGAAAATATGATCATTCAAGTGAGGTAGTTGCGAATATGATAGATCACATCATGAAATTTAAGAGAAATAAACCAAAAGGTCTAGGATATAATAATGTGCCACCTCCCTTGAATCATTCATATCTACATAAGCCACTATCCAAGGTAGAAATTGCCAATGAATCTTCTATGGTTTACGGCAAATCTAATGGTTTTGTTTCGGGAGGATTTGTTAATGTTGAAAGTACTAACATTTCTACTTCTCCTGCAGATCAATCCTTGAATCAGTCACAACACGAAGTTAAAGGATCCGTGTCTGAACATAAAACTGAGTCTGAACCTGAAGTTTTAGTTTTAAACAAAGACAAATCTTTTTCAAATGTTTTGAGTGAAAATAGTTCTTGTGGTGTTTTTGATTCTTCTGATACTGTTTTTATTTCTTCTGATACAGTAGTTGTGACTTCTGATACTGTTTTGAGTGCTTCTAATATGTTTGATAAATTTTTGAACAATTTGGTTGACAATTTGAATGTTTGTGATAAAAATTTTGAGACACCACTAGTTTCACAACCCTCCACCAGTAAAGCACCCTCACTTGCCTCACAACCTAATATTGTTGCTTGTTCTTGTCAGAAAAGCAAGGGTGTTGGTAGGGAAAACAAATCTGATCAATGCAGTACTAGTTCCAACAATAACAAGCATATTGGTTTTAATTGTGGCACTAGTGGTCATATTGCTAGAAATTTTCTTAATCGAATGTTTCTAAGTCATAATCTTCCAAGAGGGGAGAACGAGTTTAGAGGAAGGTCTTTAAATAGAAACTCCTCTAGAAGTCTTTCTCGAAATGATGATTGGGCAGATGAACGAAATAGAAAAAGGGATATTTTTCATAGACATAAAAGGGTTTTTAATCACCATGTCCCAACCAGTCTACCAAAAAGGAGCATATCCACGCCAAGGTCAAGCTCATCCCAAAGCAGTAGTGGATCTTCAACCAACTCTGGTAGAAGTCACACATGTTGTAAGCAGACTGTCAAGCATAAAATAACAAAGTTAACTGAGAGATACAGAAAACCTAATTATAAATGGAGGCCCAAATCTGTTCCCAATACATCAATTGTGTCCCCTGAGAAGTTTAAGTGCAATAAATCTGAAAACGCATCGGGATCATCCAGGAAGATCATGACCGGGGTGCCTAAATCTAATTAAACCCACACATTTTGTAGGGACAGTTGCAAGGAAATGTCGTCAGACCATGGTTCGTCGACAGTGGCTGTTCCCGGCATATGACGGGAGATATTACCCAACTGCACAACATTCAATCATTTAATGGGGGGTATGTCTCTTTTGCGGGTGGAGATGGAGGGAAAATCACCCAAAGGGGAACTGTGTCAAATGGAGTTCTAAGTTTCGAAAACGTGAATTTCGCTCTCGAGTTGAAACACAGTCTGTTAAGCGTTTCTCAAATCTATGACAAGGGCTATTCTACGCATTTCACTGACAAGGAATGCATGATTTTAAAACCAGGCTTTGTCATCTCGGAAGAATGGATTCTCGTAAAATCAAAAATGGATGGGAACACCTATATCATTCATATGAATAACAATCTCCCAGAACAAGTTACTTGTCTATTCTCCAAGATCTCCGAGCAAACTGCATTGCTGTGGCACCGAAGATTAGGTCATGCTAACGCCAAGAATCTAAATCCTCTTGCGAAGAATCAGATGGTCCGTGGATTGCCTGTCAAAGACTTTATCATGTTTGAAAAATGTGTGTCGTGCGCTCAAGGAAAGCATCATCGAAAGTAGCATTTGCCAAAACTGGTTAACTCAATTAGTCAGGTTCTTCAATTACTTCACATGGATTTGTTTGGTCCAGTGAACGTGCTAAGCATCAACAGAAGCTCTTACTGTTTAGTTGTGATTGATGATTTCTCTCGATTTATATGGGTTTTCTTTCTATCCAATAAAGCTGGCGTCACTGAATTGATCAAGAAGTTAATTATACTTGTTGAGAATCGGACAAATCATAGGGTGAAGGCGCTTCGTACCGATAATGGAACATAGTTTAAGAATTCTGCTCTCAATCATTTCTACGCTGAAAAGGGTATCCTGTGTTAATTTAGTTCAACTCATACACCTTAACAAAATGGTGTTGCTGAAAGGTAGAACCGAACACTCAAAGACGCTGCAAGAACGATGCTGTGTGACTCAAAGCTGCCTGTCTTCTTTTGGGCGGAGGCGATAAACACTGCCTCTTATCTTCAGAATCGAGTGATTATCAACAAAGCTCAAATGAAAACTCCATATGAAATTTACTATGGATACAAGCCGTCAATCAGTCATTTCCGAGTATTTGGCTGTCCTTGCACCCTTCTTCACCTAGATGCCAACCCGAAGTTTAATGCCAAAGCCGATGACTGTTATTTTGTGGGGTATGCTGCTCGCACCGCTTATAGAGTCTACAATAAGAAAACCGAGCAGATTGTGGAATCATATGACGTGCGTTGGTTGGAAGAGAATGAGACAGACGCAAGAGTGGGTCCGGATTGGTTGTTTGATTACACGTCACTTTTCAAATCCTTAAACGTGTATTCAAATGATTTATCTAGAACTGGTTCGCATTGGACGAGCGTCTCTAAAGATGAAGATGAAGAAGTCGTCTACAAGCCTGTATCCAAATCCTCTGCTTCATCAAAAGGGAAAGCTAAAGCTTCACTTGAGGGAGAGACCTCTGGTTCGCATAAGGGAGGATCTCTTGCTGCATCTGAGGGGGAGCCTTATGCTGCACCTGAGGGGGAGTCTTCTGCTGCACTTGAGGGGGAGTCTTCTTCTACATTATCGGGAGAGTCTTCTTCTACTCTTCAAGAGAGCCTGTTCTTGGAACATGATAGTACTTAATCAGTCCATACTGATTCTTTTGATGCTGGAACGACACCCCATATGTCTATAGAGAAAGAGTTCATTCTAAACGATGCTTCCGCTGTCTCCTCAACATTTATGGAATTACTCTTTCCTGATCTTATTGCAGATGAATATGTCGCAGAACCATCAGGTGCTGCCCGACCAGCAAATGAAAGAGGTATCAACATTCACACTCTTCCTGTTTCTCTAAATGATATTAGCCAAGAAATACCCTCAAGAGTTCAACGCGATCATCCGATCGAAAATATCATTGGACAGCTAGATGATGGTGTTAAAACTAGAAGTCAGAGTGGAGACGTAAATACATGTCTGTATTCTTGCTTTATCTCACAAATGGAGCCCAAGAATGTAGAAATGGCTCTAAACGAACCTAGCTAGGTGGATGCAATGCATGAGGAATTGCACTAATTTGAAAAACTCGGTGTTTGGAAGTTAGTTGAGTTAGTGAAGGGAAAAAATTTTCTTGACACACGATGGGTCTATCGTAACAAGCAGGACAATTCAGGGGTTATTATGCGAAACAAAGCTAGACTGGTAGTTCGTGGGTTTCAACAAGTCGAGGGTCTTGACTACACTGAAGTTTATGCTCCAGTAGCTCGCCTGGAGGCTATTCGTATCTTCCTAGCGTATGCCTCGTATATGAACTTTACTGTCTTTCAAATGGATGTCAAGACTGCCTTCTTGTATGGCAAGGTGAAGGAAGAAATCTATGTTGATCAACCTCCAGGGTTTGTCGACTCGAAGTATCCTAATGATGTCTACAAGTTGGAAAAAGCGTTATATGGGCTCCATCAAGCTCCTAGAGCATTGTATGCAACTCTAACAAAGCATTTGCTCGAACATGGTTACACTCGCGGCACTATCGATCAAACATTGTTCATAAAGCACGTCGACAAGGACCAGATACTCGTACAAATATACGTCGACGACATAATCTTTGGATCAACTACCCAACAGCTTTGCAAGGAGTTCGAAAGTGTAATGAAGAAAAGATTTGAAATGAGTTCTTTGGGAGAAATGACCATGTTTTTGGGGCTTCAGGTTAAACTGAATTCAACCAGAATCCTGCTACATCAGGCCAAGTATGTGGAGGATATTCTTGAGAAGTTTGCGCTTCACGATGCTAAATCTGCTTCTACACCGATGGCTGAACGACCTCTCCTGACTCCAGATCCAGAAGGCGAGCCCATAGATCAAACTCTCGATCGATCGATGATCGGATCGCTGATGCATCTTACTGCTAGTCGACCGGATATTATGTTTGTAGTCTGTCAATCCGCACGTTATCAGGCTAATCCTAAACTTTCTCATCTTATTGTTGTTAAAAGAATTTTTCGGTATATCAAAGGAAGCCCTAAATTGGGTCTTTGGTATCCAAAGAATTCTGAATTTGATCTTTATGCTTTTACTGACAGTAATTATGGAGGCTGTGAGCTTGATAGGAAATCAATATCAGGAGGATGTCAATACCTAGGTGATAGATTAGTTTCATGGCAATGCAAGAAGTAGCACACTGTCTCGACTTCAACAGCAGAGGCAGAATACGTTTCTGCATCAGCTTGCTGTTCTCAAGTTATCTGGATCCAACATCAGCTTGTGGACTACGGTTTGAATTACTTAGAAACGCCTATATACTGTGATAATGAAGCAGCAATTCAAATTGCTAAGAACCCAGTCCAACACTCTAAAACCAAGCACATCTATATTAAAATTCACTTTATCAGAGACTGTTATGAACAATCTTTAATTCGAATCGAACAAGTCCACACTGATAATAATGTGGTAGACTTGTTCACAAATCCATTTAACAAAGCTCGCTTTGATGTGCTGGTGGGATTTCTGAAAATGATACATTTTGAGGATTAAGTTTTTTTTTCTTTTCTTAATTTATTTTTGGTTTTATTAGTCTACATTTTCAATTTCTGTTTTAGGATAGTTTAAATTTGCGCATTATTTTGTTTCGTATTCTCACCCATGCACAAATTTAGGGGGAGAAATAAAAAAAAATCCAAAAACACAAAAAAAAATTAAAAAATTAAAAAAAAATCCAAAATAGTGTCATTTCTGTTCTGAGTTTTAAAATTTATTGTTGACAACTTCGGTTGTAAGTACTGTGATGGGAAATGAAATCATCTAGTGATAACGGACAATCTAAATCGGCATAATGTAGCCAAGTTGAATCGTCTATGCTCTGTATTTGATGTGCTGGTAGGCATGAAAGGCTTTAAATGGACCTGACTAGGAAAAGATGAACCTAATAAATTTTATAGGCTTGACAAACTTTGACCTAGTTAGATCCGTTTAACTTGATGTCATGACGCTCGGATAGGTTGAGTAGGGAGATATACATGGGAATCTATCGGTCTCATTAAATAACTCGTATCTGGAACCGTGGAGTCACTTTCCCTCGATGTGCAGATTCTGTCCTTAATTCTGGTTGGATGGGGCGACTGATAAATTCCAATAAATTAGGTCTGTAGAATATCATTTTCTTTCTTTCTTACTGTTAGTCATATGTTATCTCCTCTGTGTGATCGAGAGATCCAACCTGGACTATAACATATGCAGTTCTATTTCTTTGTATCTTCATTCTCTGCAATTCTTTCTATCTGTTAGCCATATATTGTCTCCTCTGCGTGATGTTAAATCCGACCTGGTACACAGTATACACACCATTCTCTTCTCAATCCCTCTGAAATTTCAGTTAGTCATATCTTTCATCCTTTGCGTGATTGGAAGAGATCCGACCTGGATGTAGAACATATGCATTCTAAATCTATCTTCTCTATGAATGGTTGTCTGTTGACCCGGTGTAAGGAGTACTCTGTAAGTTCTTTATGGCTGGAGCATGTCAGGAAGTGGGAAACATGTTCTGGTACACTTAAAATTGAACACATACAGGTTGTCTGTAGATCTCGCTGCTCGATTTAGGTGGACAACAATATCCCTGGTCGTAGTCAGTTAAATGGTCGTAAGGTAAATTTATTTAAGATTTAGGATTTATCATAATGAATCTTGTCATTGGTAAAGTGTCCAAATATGTCAAAAGTTTTTCGTGTTTAAGTGGACAACAATACTGGCAATCGATCAGACGAAGATGTGACGACGAGGGTACTGAGAAGTAAATCAGATTGTCAAATAACTTTGATCTAAGCATCACAAAAGTAATAGTGGTGAAGTTTTTTTTTTCTGTCAAAATTTTATTTGAATTTTATTTTTTATTTTTATTTTAATTTTTATTTTATTCTATTTTATTTTTAATTCTTCGTTTGCAATTTCAAATTTTATTTTATTTTATTTTTACCTTTTACTGTTTTATTTAATTAAATTTTATTTAATTTAGTTTTATTTTATTTTTGTCTGGTTTTATTTTTCTAGCATTTAAATTATTTTTGTTAGGTTTTATTTTTAATTTTATTTTATTTTCGAAATTAAATTAATTCTCAAAGTTTTTTTAATTTTAATTATTGGAAGTTGGAAATACTGGGTAGTTATTAGGTAAGAGGGTAAGGAAAGGTAAGATAGGGTAAAAAGGGTTCACTGCCGGAATCTCCTCACTCACGAGATTTCGGCCGCAAACTAAGTCTCAAACCCTCTCAAAAGGCTGAAATTTTTTTGTTGATTTTCGGAAAAACGAATACATCATCGCAAATGTCTTCTCTTCTAGATCACAAATATGTAATTTGTTTCGTGTTTCACCGTATCATTATGCCTGAAATCTCGAAAAATCAATTTGACGGAGCTTACGGCCGTAAGCATAGGCCGTAAACTCCGAGCACTCGAATTTCCGACTTGTTTTTAATTTATTTTGGTGCTATTGATGTTTACTGTTATGAATCTTCAAGTCTTAGCCGTTAATTCGAAGTATATAATCGATTTTTGGGGGTTTTTCATACCGAAGGTTCTTAGGAGTTTACGGCCTAGGAACCATGTGTTTACTGCCTGTGCTTTGTTTAAAATAATTAAGGGAATATTGTGTGTTGTTTTTACAAGATAATTCTTAGGCCGTAAACCTCGAGTTTACGGCCCAAGAACAGATTTTTCAATTTCATTTGTTTGACATTATATTTCACGATTTCTGTTAGCTTTTTGACTGTAAACTTGATGTTGTCAATAGTTTTTATGAAATGATATTTCATTTTGGTCATATTTTTAATTAGAATATTTTTTTTGGGGTCAAAATAATTTTTTCATTAAAGGTTTCTTACAGTTGTGTTTGAGTACAGACAATGGCGAATCTAAAATTTGCAAATATGCACAACTTAGCGATTGTACTCGCGGATCCTCTGGTTATTCATTCGGACATGCGATCAATGATTCATAGATTGCGTGAATGCTCTTTAGCATCCGCAATCACGGTTAATCCGGTGGTCTATCAAAATTTAATACGAGAGTTTTGGGCGACTGCGAAGACACATATGGATAATGACGACAATTTTTACTGTGAAGGCGAAAGTGTAGGGTCGAGAAATTGTTATTAATGAAGGCTTTATTCGTGAAGCGTTATTAATTGATGATCAACCCAACTACCCGACGGAAATTGGAATCAAGGATGATCAAAGGATCCTGCGAAGAATGAGTTACGATGGAACATTTCTGCCAACACTGAAAAAGCTGCTTCATCCATACTGGAGGTTCTTGGCCCATGTGTTTGTAAGTTGCATCTCGGGAAGAAGATCTGGGGCAGATGACATTTCTCAACGCACAACTGGTGCTTTGGTATCTCTTGCTGCAGGGTTTCGTTTTAATTTCTCAAAGTTCATTCTTGAGGAATTTGTCATTAACATCAGAGCTTCTACACGGGATACTTTTTCTGTTGTATCCCCGTTTTGTACAAATGTTTATCAACATTCAGTTTCCTGAAGTGAGGAAGATGGGTGACACGTTGGATATGAAGTCCTTGGGTCCGCACACTGTGGGACTCATCAAACAGAATAGAAAAGCGAAATTTATATTTCAAGGGCTATATCTATTGGAAAAGTTCGGCAAGTTTACTGAATTGGATGAACCACCAGAGTCATATGAGTCGTCCGAGCAGACTTCCTCGGAGCAGACATCTACTAAAAAGTCCACTCCAACCAAAATTGTGATAGATGTATCCGAAGATGAAGAAACCGAGAAAGAAGACTCACCAACTCCCAAAGCTCAAAATGTCTCAAAACGTGAACAAGAGTTGAGTGAAAATCAAGCTGGTGGAGAAATGAATATCGGTGAAGAGCGAAATGATTCTTTTTATGATCTTGACCTAACTGGTTTTGATCGTGATGATATAGCAGACTCCTTGGGAAGTAGTGCCAATATTGTGTCCCATGAAAATCTTGACACAATTTTTCACAATGTCGATGATGTTGTTTTAAAAACAACTGAGACAAGGAAATCGAGCGAGACGTTTGAGATGCGAACTCCTACTTCTAAGCAAATGGTGTCGACTTCCATTCCTATAGATATGGTTATGGGACGTTCCCCTCCTGTGTCCATTTCTCCTACTTCAGACCCGTTTGTGAGTGTGTCTTCCTACCCTACCTATCATTGCTACTACTACAAGACTCACCACTATAAAGATGTTTTCTGCTGGTCCTAGTTCAACTTTTGATGTTGCTGGTCCCTCAGGACCACACGGTTTCTCGGTTCCTAGATTTAATCGAGATGTCGCTTCTGAAAGGCTGGCGCTACATATGGCAGAAGAACAACTCTTGTCGCCTGGTCCTCGAGGAAAGGGTGTCTCTATAGATAAAGGGGGTGCTCGGGGTGATAATCTTAATCTTGCTAGTCTGCAAAAAGAAATTTCAGTTCTTAGCCAGAAAAACATTAAACTCGATATTCAAGTGGCAGAGCTTCGTGCCGAGAATGTCGACCTTCGTATCCAAGTATCCAAGCTCTAATCAGATAAGACTAGTCTTGGTGGACAATTGGCTGAACTTAAGAAGGATAAAAAACTGAAGAGCAAGCAGATCTCCGATTTACAACATCATTTTAATCGGCTGACTTCAAGTTATTTTGAGTTGAAAAAGAAACTGGAGGTTGATTTTGGTGATAGATATCAGACGACTGTTGAAGAACAAAGAATTAATCTTCACATGCAGGCTTTTCCAGTAGACTTGCCGGTCGATCAGTCTTCTGGTACTGTTGAACGTGTTACAGTTGATCCTCCATTGGCTCCGTATATTTAAGAAATTATCCGACGAGGTCAAGAAGACGATGCTTAGAGGGGGCAATTACTGTTTAAACGAAATGCTCCTCGAAGTGCATCTCGGGGTGAACCTTTGATAACTGTTACTGATCTTGGAATTGTTAGATTTCGAGACACAATTGGAGATAGATCCGGAGTGGCTGCATGGGATTTTCATGACCCTCTCACTCTGTGGATTATCATTCGCAAGAGTGGTAATTCAAAATTGTACAAGGATAACCATGCTTTTGGGTCTTTAACAAGAGTTGATCTAACGGAGTTGTCACATGCTCCGTTTATCAATCTTTTGAATAATCCTCAGGTTACACAACTTAAGCACTTTTTGGATGATCAAGTTAAGAAAGGTTTTCCATCAATGCCGACAGCTGAGTCAGTTATCTTGGAACATCTGGATGTCTTTGAAGAATCTACCGACAAGCCATTACAGTTAGTTATCTGGCCTCCTACGAAGCAAGTCATACAATTTCCAATTCCTCAGGGCTATCAAGATGGATCCCTCAGTTCTTTGGAATGTTGGGTCTATGACGAAAATACATCTGGAGTAGTCATGAAACTTAAAAATGGATGTATCCGTTTGTACGATCGTAGAGACTTGCTGTAATTCAGGAAATGGGATATTCATTATCTAAGCAACTTTCAAATTAAAGTTGTTGATGATATTTACGAGGAAGGAGCCAAGGTGTATACAACAATGGTCGCAGAGATTCTAAGTAAGAGAATATGAAATGGAGCGATGGGCTAGATGGATGTGATGCTTGTCAACAAAGGGATGGGTTCAAGCTAGTCCAAACCAAGGGGGAGATTGAAAGACCCTGAATAATGGTTTGGTCTAGGCATAACAGTTAGTGTTTAGTGATTGTGTAGGATAACCAATTTTGTCTAGTTTACGGTTGTTATGTGTTTACGACCGTAAACTCCTTACGGCCGTAAAAACCTCACGGTTGTAAGTCGGCTGTAAATCAAGTCTATAAATAGGGTATTGTGTCAGAATTTAATGGTTGTTGATGCTTTCGTGTTTTCTCCAAGTTGTATCTGACGTTTTATTGCTTTAAGGCGTATGCAAGCTTGGTTCGTTTGTTATTTACTTATTGTTTCATCTTTTGCTTCTGTTATCTGTGTTTGATCATTGGTAGATCCATTTTCGGGCTTTACACGAGATTAAACCATGATTTAAGGCCTTGTTCATGTGTTTACGGCCCTGGAGCATGCTTGGGCCGTAAGCACATATTAATGGGGCTTTTATGCCCTTAAACCCTTCCAAAACTCCATTGAGGCTTAGATATGACATATAGAATATTGGAATTGGCCTTGGAACACCTTGAACATTAAGTTAGAGGATTAAACATTAGTTTACTGCCCAAGAACATGCTTGGGCCGTAAACTCATTATCTTGGGGAGTAAACTCCTTTTAATGTGTTAAAATGCCATTGACACACACCATAAACCTTGGGATAAATTCTAAAAGTGACCACAATCAAGATTTGGACCTTAAAACATATTAAAACACCCTTCCAAAGAGTTGACAACCATGAGGGGGTTCATAAGCAATAAACTCCTAAATCCATGCCAAAAGTACCCTAAAAATTCATACAAGGCTTGGAAAAATCATTTGGAATCACATGTGATTGATTAAGGAACTAAAACATTAAGGATTGGGTGTGAGGGGGAGTTTACGGCCGTAAACTCCATGTTTACTGCCATAAACCACAATAAGTGGTCTTTAAGTGAGTCTAAATTCATCCCAATGCCCTAGATAAAATCCTAGCTAAAATATCCTTGTGTTATGAAGCCATTTTGCACCCAAAAGTACCATCCATGAGTTCACGGCCATGAACTCATATGGATGAGGTAATAAGGGCCGAAAACTCCTCTATGAGTTGAAGAGTAAACTCCATATCCAAGGCTTATGTGACTTCAAATGCCACCCGGGTCCTTCCAAACACTTGTAAGGGAGTGTTTCCGCAACTAGAAGTGTTGTCTCTATAAATTAATTAATTCAAGTCCTAATTAGATACAAATATGTATCTTTTCATAATTCAAGGAACCTCGTGCGTTTTCAAACCTAGGACTGACGTTTAGGATCCAATTAGACACGTTCCTCGTCCGGTGAGTTCAGACCTCTACCATTTTTCAATGGTTTTTCAATATTTTTAAGGGGGGGGGGGGGAATACAAGCAAATTACAAATGTTTTCAAAACATAACATTGATGTATTTCAATAAATATCTAGCAAATTTATAAATATCTTTACCCCTTATGTATTATGCTGAGCATAAGGGATGATTTATCAACTACAACTATATGAATTTCAGTTAAGGAAATAATCTAACTAATCAAATTATTATGGGAATAATTTGGGGTTCTTTAGTTCTCGTTTAATCAGATACTGATATGTATAAAGTAATTAGATAAACTATGTTTGATTCAGTTTATCTCCGTTTCATTTAGTATATATTGCCATATAATTTCATAGTATATAACTGTTTTCACTGTATTATGTTTCATATCGTTTAGTATGTTTGATATCATTTGAGAATTCCATGAATACTTAGTACTAGTTTGTGAGATTTGTCATTACCCTTTTGGTTTATTAGTAAATCCTCCCGGGAATTGTAACCAGAGTCTCCTGGACGGAGAGCGTGGAATTTGTGAATAGATCTATTCCGGACTGACAATCCCACACCTTAACTGCTAGCTATAGTTAGGCAGGCACGCCTGGGGTGACAAATCCTAGATATCGTCCGACGTCTGACTAGCGTCAAGGAGGTCTCGTTGTCGCATCAGCATGGTTACCCGACTCACAATACGTATTAATATAAGTTTATTCATGGTTTGGGTTTGGTTTTGGATTTGATTCGATTTCATATCTACTTTCTGTTTATAGTTTTTATATCTAGTACGGGAGGTTAGTCCCATGGTTTTCAGTCTATTGATTTTATATCTAGTACGGGATGATAGTCCCATGATTTCAATATATATCTTGTACGGGATGGTAATCCCATGGTTTTCAACTTATATCTAGTACGGGATGCTATTCCCATGATTTCAACATATATCTAGTACGGGATGGTAATCCCATGGTTTTCAACTTATATCTAGTACGGGATCCTAATCCCATGATTTCAACATATATCTTGTATGGGATAGTAATCCCATGGTTTTCAACTTATCTCTTGTACAGGATTGTAATCCCATGGTTTTAAAACTTATATCTAGTACGGGATGATAGTCCCATGATTTCAATCTATATCTTGTATGGGATGGTGATCCCAGGGTTTTGAAACTATATCTAGTACGGGATGAGAATCCCATGGTTTTGAATCTATATCTAGTCTGGGATGGTAGTCCCATGGTTTTTAATCTATATTTACATGTATATCAAACTATCTTGTATCTAGTCCGGGATGGTAGTCCCATGGTATTCAATCTATATTTTCATGTATATCAAACTATCTTGTATCTAGTACGGGATGTTAGTCCCATGGTTTTCAAACTACTTTCCGTCTACAGTTCACGTATATCAAAGTATTTTATATCTAATTCGGGATAGTAATCCCATGATTCTCAATATATAGTTTTGTGTATTAAACTATACTCTATGATATTCAATCGGTCTTGCATTTAGGAAAATATGGGATTTTCCTGGAGTAACATATAACGCGTAATTGAGCTAGTAATGAAGGATAACTAAACTGTTTTACATAAGAAAATATGGGATTTTATTGGATAACAAACCTTTTCGGAAAACTAAAGGAAACTGGTACATTTTTCAGAAAACAAATATCTTATGAACTCACCAGCTTTATGCTGATTTTCAAACTGGTTGTATTCTCAGGTCCGAATTAGACAGGTACCCGGAGATCTCTTTTGGGGAAGAAGGAGTGTGTACAAGACTCGTCTCATTTTGTTCATATATATATATATATATATATATATATATATATATATATATATATATTACGTATCACACTTGTACAATTTACTTTTGAAACAAATGTAAACTTTCAAATATATGTAATGTAATGGTTGATTACATTGATTACTATGTGCATTGGATTTGATACTCAACGTGGAGTCAACCCCGAAAATGTTTCCACCTTTGGTTTTCGGGGTGTCACACAAATGAACAAAAAAAAGTCGCATCCCTATAGTGAAGGTTCGCTGGAATGCCAAGTGGGGACCTGAATTCACTTGGGAGCGCGAAGATCAAATGAAACAAAAGTATCCGCATCTCTTTCAAAATCCATGATTTGTATCTCATTTTCAAATTTCGGGACGAAATTTCCTCTGACGGGGGGATGATGTGATAACCCTAATTTTTCGTTTTCCGTTAACTTCTTGAGCTAAGTAAATCAATTAGGGTTATTGTCGTAATTTCATACGTGACGGAAAACGAAAAATTACCCGGAAAACGCCTTTTGCGGTTGGTGTTTGGTGGACCTCCACCCTGGCCATAAACTCAACCCTATATAAGGGTTGAGTGGTCTTCATTTCCACCTTTTACATACTTTAGAAACTTTCTCTCTCTACTCTCTCTCTCTACAAATTCGGGTTTTTGATCAAGAAACACTCCTTCAAGCTTCACATAAGTAAGTAAACCCATCCTAGCTTGTTGTTTTGCTTAGCAAACTTGCAAATCCATGGACTAATCACCCAAAAACCCAAGAACATGGGTTTACGGTTTGGGAACCTCCCAAAACCGTAAACACCCCAAAAAGGGGTTTTGATGCCCCAAACTCCTTCCAATGCTTGGCTAATGAACTAGGAACTTGCATGAATGATCTAAGAACCCCAAAACACGAAATGAAAGGAGTAAACTTGAGTTTACGGTTGGGGAATCTCCCAAAGCCGTAAACACCTTCTAAGGGTGTTAAAATGCCCTTAACACCTTCTATGGCTTGAATAAGTGGCTAGAACTTTGCATGCTTAACCTAGATTCACCAAAACACATAAGGAAGGGACAAACCTGAGTTTACAGCCGTAAACTCATGTGTTTACGGCAGTAAACTCTCCAAGGAGGGATTCAAAAACTGTAAACTCCAAATAAGGGCCCTTTCAAGCCCCAATCACTTCCATAACCCTTGATTCGAGTCTAGCATAATTCCGTGAGTAGTTTAAGACCTTTGAGCACCCAATAACAGCATTCCCATGAGTTTACGTCCATAAACTCATGGGGGATATGTTCCTTCAACCGTAAACACCCTAAGGACCACCATTTGAGGAGTAAACTCCAAAGTGAGGCCATACACTCCTGGGATGCAACCCGTATCACTCCTTGCACTTTAATCAAAGTGTTTTCACGCATTAGAGTGTCTTTACTTACTTAATTAGTGATTAGATGACTAATTAGATACTTAAATGTATCATTACATGTTAAATAGGATCCGAGTGTGTGTTCAAGTCCTCACTTGACACCTAGCATCCTACCCGACATTTCCATCCATTCCACTCACTGCAGGTGAGTTCATACCCCTACACTTTTTCTGAGTTTTTCATGTGTTCAGGGGGAATACAAGCTAATCGTAACGTAAAAATTGATGTAATTACCATGGTTTTCTATCAAACATTTAGATATATTTATCGCTTTTGTAATATGCGGAGCATAAGGGACGTATTCTAAACATAATTACATAGTTTTTCCAAAATAACACAGGAACTTAACGAACCATTCAAACTATAATGGGTATAGTCGGGATTTCATTACCAATCCTATAGATTCGAACCTCATGCAAAGTCAAAATATAAACTATATCAGATGTAGTTTATCCATTTCTAACCTCGAGTATCTTGATAAATAATTATTTTGTGTAAAATTATTTATAGTCTGCATCATTTCAAACGATTTCGAACTCGAGAACGACCGAACCAAAAGTAAACCCATTAATACAAGATTGTGAGACTTATCTTCGTTATACCCCTCAGGGTACCAATAAATCCTCTCCGGTAGTATAAACAGAGTCTTCTGGAGGGAGAGCGCGAAATTTATGAATAGATCGATTCGGGACCGAGAATCCCACACTTGAACTGCTAGCTACAGTTAGGCGGGCACGCCTGGGGTAATAAATTTTGTAATCATATGACGCCTGGAGAATGTCAAGGAGGTCATGGGTCAAATTAGTATGGTTATATGACTCACAATATGTGTAAATTAACATTGTTTACGGGATTTCCTTCTTCTATGGTTTTATTTTTAGTAATAAAACTACTATACTTACTGATGGTAATCAGGGTTTTCAAACAGAAAGGTACTTTTCATATAGGAACCAACAAACATGTTAGAAAATATGGGATTTTCTTGGAAAATATTCATACGTATTTCGTAACTTGGTAACAATCGTTTTCGATGCTAACTTCATAAAAATGAAGTATTTTCATAAATTCAGTGACCAGTTTTCCTTACAAAAATCATGCTTATGAACTCACCAGCTTTATGCTGATAGATTTTCAAATCGCTTGTATTCTCAGGTCCACGTTAGACATGTATCTTTCTTACTTTTGGAGAAGGCGGAGCGTATAGAAGTCTCGTCTTTACTTTTGATTATACTGATGTATATAAACTATGTTTTCATTGTTGTTAAAACGAATGTAAATATTCTTATTTTCATGAAATGAATGTGTTTACTATGCTTACTATATACAATGGTTGTAATACTACACACGACGTCTCCCGCCCCTGAACGTTTCTGCCGTTATTTTCCTGACGGTTCGGGGGTGTGGCAAATGCTAGGAAAACACACATAGCATAACAGCACATTCATTAGATATTCACTAGTGACTAACCCCTAAGGTAGACACAACACATAGGTCTATCACTAACCTGAAAAGTATATACCCCACATATACTCTCATCACTAACCTAAAGGAAAAAACCATTCACTACTAAGTTCCTGACCTAATGCCTCCCGTGGGGTCCTTTACTAACCGAAGAGGTAAATGCCTCATTCACTACTAACGTGACAAGCACGAACCAATTCTCTAAGTGAGACACGACTCTCACCCATAATATTGCCCTCGATATGCTACGTTCCCTACTCCAAAGTTGAAAATACAAGTCAGTGTGTTGTCGTTCGAGAGTGGTACTTATCATTGCTTCCCATCACTAGAAACTTCCCACCCCCAACAAGATAGCATCATCACTACACTAATATCACTCTAGTCCTTGCAACCATGGACTGTGTCCCAAATCGTGGTCTAGAATAACCACTTGGCATCACTATTGTCTTAAGCTCTTTCCCTTTAGGTGTCTTTCAACCTATAGACCCTCACAAGTATCCAGATAGGGTACACACACCTAAGTCTAGGTTGCTACCATTTACGCCCCACTAAGTGTATTCCATTTTTAAGTAATATATTATTAATTTGTCATATAAGGATTACATTACAAGCCTCTGGAAGTAATAATGCTCAATTTATTAATATTAAATGGTATATTACTTCTATACTTCACAATATGTAAACATGCAACAAGACATAACAAGTTAAGGCATTTCACATCTTTGTATAATCATGAACATATCATCATTTCATCACTAAGGCATGTTATATCACCAACATGCATTGTCCTAACCATCATATACACTATTTCTAGAAAATCATATCATGCATATTGATGGGCTTTATAGGTTATAAATTTACATGTAGATGCGGAAAATCACTTAACACTCAAGGGCACATGCAATCTATAAGGATCTATGTCTTCAAAATTTTATAGCAACATACTTTGAATATCATGAACCGTAATGAAACCCTAATATAATAAAAAATACAAGATTTAAGGTTTACATTCCTTAGAATTATTATAGAAAATAATTATATTGATTCATTTCCTTTGATCTTCAAAAAGCTAGCACCAAAAAGTGTAGTGCCTCTAACGGTTTACACCCAAACCCTATAAACTTGAAGACAAGAGGAGATAGGAGAGAGCATAAATAAATTTGGCTATTCTTTTGGTATGTGGAGTGGATAAAAATACCAACGAGGTCCTATTTATAGATGACTAGAAAACCCCTAGAAACCCTAATTTGGAATATAATAATAATATTTCAAATTGAGGTGGTTATCCAACTTCCATATCTTCAGGAGGCTTCTAGAATGCCCTATTAGGGCATCCCAAAACCATCCGTTTGGGAAGGTTCTGGAACACTAACGTTGTTCAACCTTTTAACAATTACAACTTAAGTCCTTGCACCTATAATTAATTCAAATTAATCCTAAAATTAATTCCAATTAACTTCTGATTAATTCTTAATTAATTATTAATATTTCAAAGTAATATATTAATCATATAATATACCAATAAGTATTTGTTCCAATTTCCAACTAATTTATTATTTATATAATAAACTAATAAATTATCCTCTTTCTCCAAATGTCATTCTAATAAGTTTCTAGTTACGAGGGCAAAAAAAAAATGAAAACGACTTTGCTTTTAATTACAAGTATATACCAATTTAGTTATGAGCTTAGACACCTTAATCTAATAGTATCCTACTTAGATAAGTTTATAACTACGTTTACAAGAATTACCTTGAACCAAACATGAAAGTGTGCTTTTCCAATGATACTAAGGAATTCTGACTCAAATCAGATATCAGCCCTAATATAAGTGATCAAATATTCCTTCGTTCTACAAGATATCATATGTATAGAGTCATAGATTAAATAATCAACCTCATGTTCATTTATTTGTTTCTCGATCTCTCATTTGTACGATTAAATTTAGATTACAAAATCAGACACGTCAGCTATGTCCACACCAGGCTTGGTTATCAACTCAAATCACCATGGGGCCCAAAGATATTGCCTATCATGCTAAGGAAAAAGGAAGAAATAACTTTTGAATCCATAATTATAACATTTACTCATCAAATCTCACATGACACTATGTTTTATAACATCAAGTTACTTATGCATTTACATAATACCAATGTATAACTGACTTGCAAATTACAAATTATGTCTCTCCGTTTGATGAATAGAACATATTACTGTTTTACAGTTACTCGTGATAGAATTCATGAAGTAATATCTAAGTGTGGGTTCATCCAATACTTAAAATCTTCATTTTCTAAGTACTCATGAATATTTCAGCAATCTCTATGGAATGTCTAATTGCTATTGACAATCTACAAATGATTCATGACAGTCTTAGATCATTACTTACTCCTAAAAGTATGACAGACTGTGGAATTTTGTTGAATTAGTCAGTGAAGTAAACATGCAAAGTGAAACACAATAATAAACTAATTAACTATGAGATCATAGCTATCGAATATAAATAAATCCCTATTATTTAATTACCATAACAATTACTAATTTTATTATTGTATATGGTTTCGTGTAATCAACTAACCACATGAATTAAATAACATCAGTCATGTCATGTTCTAAACATGCATACTATGCCTCTTTATGGTCCTTTCTTTATGAACAGATCGACTAGACATGACACCAATGATGCTCGTTTCACAATTCTTAATTCTTATTGTTATCTAAGATGTAGTGGAAATTCATATTTACATGCATTGAACTTCTGTGATGTTAAGGTTCTAAAGTCAGAAAGACTGAGCCTTCGATATTACAGATTATTCAATTGATAATTGTTACCCAGAACAATTTCATGGTTATGAAGTCTCAAATTCAAGGCACATGCCTTGAACACTTCTCTTGCATTAAAGTTTCCTACTCATATGTAGAGATTATAACCATATTCAATTATGAAACATTTCGATATTCTCAAACGACCATCAATTCTGATCAAGAATCATCTCAATTCAAAACAAGTCACTATGATCCATCCTAATTATCATTATACTTCCAACTGTCCATCGAACTCATAAGCATTTCCAGCGTAACTAGAAGTGCACAGAAATAAGAATGCACCAATTAAAACATAGAAGGTTTTCAACATCAGGTCGTGTGCAATTTTCAAGATCAACATGACTCCCATTGACTTCTTGACAGTTGAGTCTTTCTCTCAATGAAAATTACTTGATGAGCTAAAACAAATATTCAAAAGTTCGTGCGGATTCCAGAAAAGAAATCACTTCATAGAATTGGACTCAGTTTATATTTTGTTTCTTGAGCAATGAAAACATCAAAACTCCCATTCTAAATGTGCTAGAGTAAGGAAAACATTCTTACTCCACGTCTTATGATGTGCTCTCCACTTTCTTAGTTTGGAATTAGTTTCAAAATATGATTTATAGTGACTAGACCATATGTCTAAAACTTGATTGGAACAAGGTATGACTCATCTATGATCGAACCATTTTAAAAATGGTTTGATTCCACTACTTAGTTATACAATTGCACTAAGATATTTCTCTGAGGAGTTAATTGTGATATAATTCCACAATTACTAAGATGATCATAAACATAATACTAAATTATTCTCTTTTCCTTTCAGATTGGGGAATCATTTATCTTTCTGGCTAATTGATTCTTTTATTTAGTTCTACTATTGTTTGAACCTTTTCAAAAGTATCAGAAATATGCTTAGCCTTATAAACACAATCATATTTACTAAAGCATCAGTAAATCATGACGAATAGAGTTTTCATTCGTTATGGTGGATATGAAGAGTCCATATCAACATGTATTACATTCATTAATCCTTCACTTGTCTCAAATAAACATCTGAACAATGATTTAGTCATAATTTTTCTAATGAGAAAGATTCTCATGCATCATGCAATTTGAATTGTATGACTCCAAGTTTTTGTCTAATTAAAACTTGGTGATGAGATTTCTATTTCAATTGGTCAACTATGACAATTCCACAAACGCAATATCATAAGAATCAAATCAGCAATTAGTAATGTTATTATTAGAAACACACTAAAAAATGTCATTACATGGAAATATAATAATGAGGCAAACTATTAAATGCATAAAATAAAACTATGTTTCTATACATCTTCGAAGAGTAATAGCAAACTATTAAAACTATCCTAACTCCTTAGTAGTAACTCCATATTCTAACCATTGAACCATACAGCTAAACTATATTTCCCACTATGAGATTTTGCTCACTTCTAATGGAGTTAGATAATGGATGTACCTGAAGTAGAGTAACACGCCTTGACTTTATTTTCTTTAAGACCCTTCAAGCATTTTGGGCAGCATCGCTTCTAATGTCCTTTCAATTGGAAGTAGAAACAAATGGACCCATTGGGGTTAACATAAGGAATGGTCTTAGAACTGATGTGAATTATGAGCATTGATTTGGCATCTGGAATTAAAGAATACACATAGAACATGGTAATTTGGGTGTTTAAGAGATGCATTCGATTATGAAAGGTGTTTACAAAAAAGAATCTAGATCTAAATCTACATAATTAACAAACACTAACACTCTTAATATTACATCTCTCAACCACACCTCTATAAGTGGTATGAACTCACCTTATATAGAGGTGTTTACTGATGGGTTTTGAGCAATACATCATTCATATGGTGTATATGTAAACACTAATAGCTTTTGGATCTAGTTTGTCTAATGAACATGCAATTGAATATCCAAAGCTATAACCCTAGATCTAGCATATAATTAATCATATTAACATAAAATAGGGTTTAGATCTTACCTTTGATTGTCATATAGCAATAATAATCAATCCTTAGCTTTAGAAAGCTTAGTGCCTCAAATGTTGCACCTCTAATGGAGTTACAAACACCAAGAGCAACTTGGATGAAGAGGAGAAGAGAGGAGGCATCCAAAAACGTCTACAAACCCTAAATAGAGTCTTAGCCACGTTTTTGGGGCAATTGGGATCCTTTATATAGGTAGGCTATTAGGGTTTTCAACTAGGAAACCTTAATCTAACTACTTATGCCCTAAGCAACCCATGGATTCCTTTATCATATCCCTTAGACGATTTCTAATGGGCTTCCCCATAGAATTCGTCCAACCTATATATTATTAAGTAATCCGTAGCCCAATTTCAATTATCTTATAATTACAAATCTAGTCCCCTAAGTTTAATTAATCTCTTTTAGCCACAAAAATTAATTCTTAATTAATTCTTGACTGATATTAATTAAACATGATTTCTCCATTGATATATTATTCTTATAATATATTAATAAATCATAATTAAACCTTTTTCTCCTTAATTCATCTCACATATTGCTATGATGAAGCTAACCCAAAAGGACCATGCACAATCTGGTCAAGTACATACCAACATAGTTATGGATGTAGACACTAATCCAACAGTCTCCCACTTGGATAAGTCTAATAACTATTCCGCGTATAACTTCAGATCCTGATTAGCAATCATAGCTTTCAAAATACGTTGTCAACTCTGATCTTATTAGATATGTGTGTCCTTTAGATAAGGGATCATATAGTCCTCCATTGTAGATGTCGTATAGACATGAGACATGAATTTCAATCATTCTCTCTATACTGTTTCCCGACTTCCGATTTATGACAACTGACAACAGACTACAATTGAACACATCAAATTAGTCCCGGCTTGGCCAAGTGCTTATGTTCCATCACTAAATCATCGATGGGCCTAAAGATATCGCTTTTATCCCACTTTGGGTAAAAGGAATGGATAAACTTCGACTCATATGCTCGCTTGCATTCACTCATCAAATAACACACAATAATAAGTTTTATAACACAAGTTACTGGTGCATTTACTTATTATCAATGTGCAACCAACCAGCAAATAACAACTCACACGTCTCGGTTTCAAGAACATACAATATTATCGACTCACAATCACTCGTGATAAAATCCATGAAGTGATTCTTGTGAGCGTGGGTTTAATCCAACGCTCAAAATCATATTCATAAGCACTCATGAACATTGTAGCAAACCTTTGCTATGTCTAATACACTTTAGACAATCTACAAACCAATTCATGACAGTCTTCATTCATACCTACTTCCAACATATGACCGACTGTGGGCCATTCGAATAATTTGATTATTCTCAAATAATTAATTATTCACGAAGTCAAAACATGCAAAGTGAAACACAAGAATAATACTAATCTTAGATGGTCGTAAACCTTTGAGTATAAATAAAACACCTTTTATTCATCAACATATCAATTACTCATTATTTGTTGTTTCGGTTAATTAACTTGTTACTTGAATTATTACTACAATTCTCCCATGCTCTTAGTATGCACACATTGTTTACCTATGGCCCTTACATTGTGAAATAGATCAAATGAACACATTTCCAATCATACTCATTTCACAACTCGCAATCTTCATCATAAGTGTAAGAACACGAGGTTATTGCCATTATTAGAATATGCTAGATTCTAACATTTTATGCAACGATCCTTTCGTAATGTTATAGCACAAAAGTCACAATGACTATTGACAATGAAATTACAAAGTCCTCTATTGGAGACTGTTACAAGACAATTCCATAGACATGATGTCTCTCACTCAAAGTACATTCCTTTGAACATCCTTTTGCATAAAAATTTCTAATCTAGACATAGACTCTCAATATCCAACTCCCAATATGGAAACATTTCCATATTTTCCATATGACAACTCATTCTTAATAGAATCTTATCTATTCATAATAATGTTGATATGGTCCATCCAATACCATACTTCCAACTACTTACAAGCGACTAATCCTCAACAAACTTTGGATTGTCCTTTGATAATTATTTAGTTATCTTAGTGAAAACCGATTCTTGTCCTTTTTTCCTCTAAATGCGCTAGACATTTGGAAAATTTTAGAATGGTCAAATATTATATCACTTGCAATCAATCCTATACCCGAAGCGTATGGGACACGATGCCTAATGTCTTACATAAAGATACGATACTTTATCAATCTTCTGCCATAATATTTTATGTGTCACGTTCTTACAATTCGAACTATGAAGAGGGATGCCATAATCATAATCGAAATTTACGAAAACACTATGTATCCTTTGACTAAATTTATTAAAATTTCTCAATCTAAGCTTTAGATTTTGAAACGAAGTACAATATTCTCTCCCTTAATTATAGCAAAACAACTTTTCCATCTTTACGACTTTGCAAAGTATAACTCTTGTTTTCTATAATTAGTATTGCTAACTTACAATAATTGCCTTAATAATAATACAACCACAAAATTTATGCTCCCACTATCATGATGATTATTATCATATAAGCATAACACTTATACTCCCACTAGCTTTGACCTGTATTCAGAAAACAACTTAATTTCCAGAAAACAATACCTATTGAATTTCTTAAGTTCATATTTCTAATACCTAATGCTTTGATAAACCATTATCTAACCTTCTTAAACTTATACACCTTTTCCTTAGATAGCTCATATGTGTGCCTAAAAATTCAGACTAATTGCCAAATCTCACAACTCGAATTATGGAAAGGGATACCGTAACCATCATCGAATTTGAGAATACAATTTTCACAATCGCTATCTTCTTAAAATATTTCATAGTAAAAGTATTTCCTCACAGTCATTTTCACGAAGGAGGTAATCTTATGACACTTAGATTTTAAGGTGTGTGAGTTCCTATCCATGTGAATTTGCCAAAACCAAAGTTTGCGACAAATCCAAACTCATATGGACTGAACCTTCTCAATCTTGATATCATGCCATATGGTAACACGAGTGCCCACCATGTTTTCCAAGTAGTTAAGCAGCTCACCCTTTCCTATAAATGTACTTTTATGCATAATTAACTCAATTGGAATGGCACAAAAACAAAATAACGTCAACATGATAGGCTATAAACCTCAAGTCGTGTGCTAGTGATGATCGATAAGGTTTATTCTTGATTTGTTCTTGAAACCATTCAAGACCATTAAGACTCCCACTGACTCCTTGACGTACAAGATTCTTTTTTCAATAAACATTTCTCGACAAACGAATATTCAAGAGTTAGGGTAGCTTTTATCAAGACAAAACACCTCACAAAATTGGTCCTAGTTGGTCTTTGTCTTATCCAAGACATCATAACTTTCCAATTTCAAATGTGCAAGAATATGAAAACCTTTTCAAATTCCACATTTGATGAATGTTATAAACCTTCTTAAAACTTGTCACTCAATGTCACAATCTTAACTCTAAGACTTGTTTTTGGAACGAAGTATGATTGACTTCTTGATTTAACCATTTCTTCAATTCTTGATTCCTCTTCTCAGACATACAATTGCACTAAGACTCACTTAGAGGATCAATTGAGATATGGTTCTTAATCATTAAGACCTATCATAAAACATAATAAAAGGTACTCTCTCTTCTTCATAGAATGGAGAAACTTTTATCTTTCTGCCTTCTTGATTCTTCTTATTCGTTCTGCTATTCATTAACACTCTTTCAATCAACTCATAATTACACTTAATCTTATAAGTATAATCATATTTACTAAACTTTAGTAAATCATGACGAATATCTTTGTCACTGTTGTGGTGGACTTGATCAACACACAACCTAGTGTACTTGATCTCCAAGTCCTTCACTTGACAATTTGTCAAAGAATTAGTCTAATTCCAAATATGAAAGTTTTTCATTCATCATACAATACACGTTGGATGATTCCAAGTTTCTGTCCAATTGAAACTTGGGCGATGAGAAACTCTCCCTATTTGGTAAATTCTCGATATTTCCACAAATAACATAATTAAGAATCAAATCCGTTATTGCTAATAATAGAAACATTCAAACATCAATTTTTCATATATTCCATTGCAAGGATAAATAAATAATATAAAATCAAACTTCATTTTATTGCGGAAAAATTTGTCCTTACAATGCAATTCAATTGAAAAACTATGTTAATACATATTTCTTAGCAACCTATTCTAACTCCAAGTAGTAGCTCAAGAATCTAATCTTTAAGCAATGCGATCGAAATCCATACCGTCACGATTAGATTCAGCTCACTTCTTCCCTTAGGCTTCCTTTCTTTTCTTCAATCCTACAAAAAATAAAAATGTAATCTTATCACTTCATGTATTAAGAATATAGAATAGGAACTTAAAAGAGTTAGTTAATGGATTTCACCTGAAGTAGAGCCATACGTTTTGACTCTCCCATCTCTTAGATCTCTCAGGTAAATAGGGCAGCTGCTTCTCCAATGCCCCTTCTCTTGGCAATAGAAGAAAATGGACTCCTTTGGCACAACACATTGGACAATCATAGATGTAGTTCTTTCTAGACTTCCAATGTTTCCAGTGTCCATTGCAGTTTGGGAGTTAGACTCACCAGACAAATTTTCTTGACCAGCACGCCAAATCATTACTGATTCTGCAACTATAAGCGAATAGGTGAGATCAATGAGGGTCACATCGTGATCCATCATATAGTACTCTTTAACAAACTCACTATATGATTCAAGAAGTGACTGAAGAACCCAGTCAACAGCCAACTCTCCTAAAATCTCGACACCCAACAGCCTTAACCTATCAATGTGTGACTTCATCTCTAAGATGTGTGCACACATAGGTTTCCCATCTTCATGATTAATTTCCAATAGGGCTTGAGAGAGCTTGAACTTTTCAAGCCTTTGAACTTGTGGGGTAGGGAGAACAATTGGAAGAGGTGAAGCATGATCTCTTGTTCCTCGATCGAATCGTAGAATAGCATCTTCATGTGGAAAGCTTGTTCCACGGGATTTGGGAAGACCATAGTTGTCATACTTTGACATCTACAAAACGTGAGAAAATTCAAGTTATGTTGATTAGAATCCTTGATGTGACACCCAAATGATACATCGAGGCTTGGATCCAACACAATACTCTACAACCTAGAAGAGGGATGTCGTAATCTAGTTGCAGAATATTTGAAGATAGGTAAATGACGATTTACCAATTTCCACCATGAAAACGAAAAAAGAAATTTAAGTTTCAAATCTATGAAAATTCCTAGATCTTTTAAGATTCATTGAACTTTTCAATGGCATGTTTAAATCTCGATATGCCCCACGATTTGTGACTGGGATGCCGAGGATCACAAAACAGGGTGTGAATAACCATGCAAACTTACATGGTGCCCCCATTGTTACAGTTACCTATTCGCAAGGGCATGTTTAACCACACATGCTCCACTGAACTATGACAAACATTGAGTCGGCCTTTGCTACCTTTGCATAGAAACATTTTGTGCCGGTTAACCACACACGCTCCACTAACGTCTTCGCAAGGGCAGAAAGTGTAATTTCATGGAATTGCATCAATTCAGTTTTGCCTAAAGTAACTAAGATTGGAAATTTTGTAAAACATTTAGTTACTTTATACTTTCATTATACTTTTAATGGAAAGAGTTTTGTCCTATCCTACCTGTTCGGCTAACGACCCTCCACTAGTCATGAGTGCGGTGGTTAAGAGTGGATACCCATTCAATCGCCGTTTTATAGATAATTTCCTTAAACACCCCTTATAGACCAACATTGTGAATGAGGCCTACTAACGGTAAGACTGACTATTTACTTATACATATATAATATTAGACTTTTAATGTTATATATAGTACATGGTATATTTTACACTTTTAAAACACTAGGTGGTCTAATTTAATAAATTATACTTTTAATTTAATTAAATGTAAACCAAAACTTTATGGGTTTATTAAATCTTTTTTAATTATACACCTTAGTTAATTAATAAAGTCATAAGGGTGTAATTTGAACTTTTCAAAATACTAGGGTTCTAGAAATTAACATTTCAAAATTAAACTTTTAATCAACTTTGAAATTCCAAAACTTGAGGGCAAGTTTTGAAACATTTCAAAACATTAGGGTTTAACTTATTTAAATTTCAAAAACAAAACTTGTAAGTTCAAAATTAAACTATAAAACCTAAAGGGAGTAATTTGAAACTTTCCCAAACTTTATCAAGAATATTCTAGATCACAAAATTCAAATAAGGCTATTAACAATTAATTAGTGGTTATGTAATTTGACCTAGTCCAAATTCTTGCAAGATAATTCACCAAATAATTCAAATAATTCAAATAATTAAATCATTATCTTATAAGGCAACAGATATTTGATTAATTGGTAATTATCTTCTATTTTGGTAAGGATATTCACCCAAAATAAAAAAAAAATCGTATTTTATATATGAAAAACGTTTTTGATAATAATCCTAAGCAATAATAGCGAGAAAATCGCGAAAATCAGATGGCAGACTCGCTGACTCGTCGAGTACCCAGTGGACTCGGCGTGTTCAGCCATGGACTCGGCGAGTCCAACCCTAAAGTCAATATTTTCAATTTTCAATTAATATTCAATCAAATAAGCATCAAATACATCAAACAAACAACCTTCACTTTGATACCACGGATGGGTTTTGAGAAATCCATCATTCCTATGGTGTACATGCAAACCCTAATTACTTTTGGATCTAGTTTGTCTAATGAACATGCAATTGAATATCCAAAGCTATAAACCCTAGATCTAGCATATAATTAATCATATTAACATAAAATAGGGTTTACATCTTACCTTTGATTGTTATATAGCAATAACAATCAATCCTTAGCTTCAGAAAGCTTAGTGCCTCAATGTTGCACCTCTAATGGAGTCACAAACACCAAGAGCAACTTGGATGAAAAGGAGAAGAGAGGAGGCAGCCAAAAACGTCTACAAACCCTAAAGAGAGTCATATCCACGTTTTTAGGGCAATAGGGATTCTTTATATAGGTAGGCTATTAGGGTTATCAACTAGGAAACTGTAATCTAACTGTCTAAGCCCTAAGCAGCCCATGGATTCCTTTAACATATCCCTTGGATGATTTCTAATGGGCTTCCCCATAAAATTCATCCAACCTATATATTATTAAGTAATCCATAGCCCAATTGCAATTACCTTATAATTACAAATCCAGTCCCCTAAGTTTAATTAATCTCGTATAGCCACAAAAATTAATTCTTAATTAATTATTGACTAATATTAATTAAACATGATTTCTCGTTTAATATATTATTCTTACAATATATTAACAAATAATAATTAAACCTTTTTCACCTTAATTCGTCTCACATATTGCTATAGTGAAGGCAACCCAAAAGGACCATGGACAATCGGGTCAAGTACATACCAACATAGTTATGGACTTAGACACTAATCCAACATTTACATGTTTCTCTCTCTCTCTCTCAATATCTAATGTCACAAGGCTACTTTTGTAACATCTGGATTCCTAGTTATCTTATTTTAAGTATTTATATTGAATATTAGAGAGGGACTCGATGAGTAGGCGCTCAGACTCGCCGAGTGGGATCGCGCATATGTTGGTCTGATTTAATGGAGGACTCGGAGATTCCATATGTGGACTCGGCGAGTCCACGCTGTTTAATGAAAGCCTAATTTCTTAGGTTTGGGACCTTATTAAGGACCCTTATAGCTACCATTAGCGGCTACCAGACCATAAAGAGAAACCCTTATAGTGCTTCAGTGTTTATGAGATGGAAGAAGCCATTATTGGACCTTTGTGTGTTTTTTTTAGAAGAAGAAGTTGATTCCAACTTAGAGGAAGCGAATGAGGTTTATTATTTGTGGATTACAAGCAAAGTACATCATCCTTGAGGTAGCATATCTATCCTTTTTTCTGTTTTCTTAAAGAATCCATGGATCTAGGGTTTTCTATACCCTTTAGTGGGTTGATTTGTTGGGAATATGGTCCCTTATCATGTTTAGACATTAGATCATGGATCCATAGTGGTCCAGAGAACCTATTCCATCTTGCTTTATGAGGAGTTATGGAAGAAATGGACTTAGGATGTTGTATTTAGTGCTAAATCATCAAGTAGTGTCATTTGGACGTTGCATGAGCATCAAGTTCGAACCTTTACGTGATTATTGAGCTTGGTAAATTAGATCTACGGATTAGAGGAACAGATATGACCTCAGAAGGTCATTTGAGTGTGAGCATGGAACGAAATCGGCGAGTCCATGAGCGGACTCGACGAGTGCAGTCGGGGTTGCCCCTCGATTCGTGACATGTGTAACTTGTCGAGTGGAAGAAAGACTCGATGAGCCAAGAGAGTCTGAAAGGATTCAGAGGACCTGCTTGGACTCGCTGAGTCACCTTTGTGCACTCGACGAGTCGGGTCAAAGTTGAAAGGTCAACGTTCGTTGACTTTAGGGTTCTGGTCAAGACTGATTCAGGAGAGTTCAGGGAAAGGTACAATGACCTTTTACCCAGTCTGTAGATATGAGATCTTGGGAGAGTATTGACCGGGAATGATATTTGAATAATAGGAGGCTAGGTCAGGACGTTGAGCACGAGAGTTTATCCGACTTCATTGAGGTGAGTTTTCTCACTATTCCTTACCCGATGGGGTGATTATCCTTGACCAGAAGGTCTTATGTGTATGATGAAAATGTGATGTATGTTGTATATGTTATATGTTATGATATGAGTATGATGAAATGGACCGGAAGGTTAACAGAGTCATTGGATGGAAATCCCTTGAGACACCTGTATCGGAAGATCCCATAGAGCTATGGCCTGGAGAGGCATATGTGTTGAACGTGGTATTTTGGGGAACTCACTAAGCATTATTGCTTACCGTTTGCGTGTTATGTGTTTTAGGTACCAGTGATGATCGCAGGAAGGCGCCGGCATGATCAGTACACACTTATGGTGGAGATGTTTTGAGATTTTGGGGTTTTTGATTTGTAGTCATGTTATGTAAAAACAATTGATACACGTTTTTGAAAATTGTGATTGGAGTATTTTTATTAAATTAAAATGAAAAATTGTTTTGAAATTTCATGGTGTTAGAAGTTGGTATCACAGCCTTGGTTTGAGGGATTCGGATTCACCTTTGGGTGTATTTGAACTCAGACTGAGGATTTGAGAAACATTTTCATAAAAGAAACACTTTTTCCAAAAAGTAAAAGATTTTTGAGGAAAGCAGAAAAAAGAAGTGTGTGCGATCAGCCAACGCCCGAACAGTGATTTCCCAAAATACCCCTACATTGTGTGTCATGAGATATGATATGATATGTTATGCATGCTAGAGTAGGCTAGGTATTCATATTAGGACTAGAGTGGCCTGATTTGTGATGCCTTAGCGTAGGAGATTTCTGCTACTAGAGGTGCTTGAGAACGAGTAGGTAGAAGTAAGGAGCTTATGAAAGGCTTACCGAAGGGTAGCCTATGCTAGCGAGATGTAGAGAATTTGTGAGTTGAGATCCTAAGAGGAGGACTTGGGATGAATGTTGATGCGGTGTGAGCGGTAGTATTCAGCCCGTGCTGCCGAAGACACCGGATCAGTGTGTATTCCAAGTAAGAATCGTTAGGGTACTAGGGAGTAACTAGGGTTGAGTTATCGAGTGCAAGTATACTCGAGTGAGTCTCTGATTTTTTATGTTGTATTTTAGAGGCATCATGGTTGGGACACGCCACAGACTCGAGACTAGCGAGGGGGTGTGAGCGATGAGGAGCTCCGCCAGATGATTCATGATGAGGTGGCTGCGGCCATCCGAGCTGAGATACCAGAGATGTTCGGGCCTATCAAGACTACGAAGATTGAGACTTTAGATGAGCGTTACGCCGTTCTTATTGACGCTGTTGTTGTCGCGGCCGTCGCAGTCGTCGCTGCTGCCAGGCCACAGGGGGGTTGACTCGTTGCTGTATCGAGAGTTTAGCAACACGAAGCCACCGAAGTTTGATGGGCCACAGGATCCAATTGCTGCGATGAGATGCATATTTGATATTGAGGGATGCTTCTACACTTGTTTGTGTCCAGAGAATCTGAGGGTTCGGTTTGCATTGAAACAGCATCGCTTGGGAGTGAAGGATTGGTGGAAATTTGTGACGGTGCATCTTACTTCTGCAGAGATCTCAGCGGTGATCTGGGAGAGGTTCACCACTATGTTCTGAGAAGAGTACGTTCCCTCGGTGTAAATGGATGTTTAGCCCATGAGTTCTTTACCCTCAAGCAAGGTACGAAGTCAGTTACTGTGATCACCAGGAAGTTTCATGAGAGGGCGATGTTCTGCCCTGAGCACGTGTCGTCTGAGCAGGCGCGCATGAGCCGGTACTTGAGCATTCTGAGGAGGGACATTCGGGAGTTCGTATTTAACTCAACACACCAGAAATTTGTTGAGCTTCAGGAAAATGCCCGAAAGAGGGAGATTGAGTTGGAGACTGAGGCCAGGGAGGAGGCAGAGTCTCAGGGGTTGGATAGGCGACCGACACAGTCTCAGCTGGTAGCTAAGCGGGCAAAGCCCCCGATTCGAGAGCTGGATGCTAGAAGGGCCGCACATGCGGAAAGTGCAACAAGTGACACGATGGAGTTTGTCGATCTGGTGCTTGCTACAAATGTGGCAAGCAGGGGCATATAGCTAAGGATTTCCCAAAGGGATTCATGGGTTGCTTTCATTGCTACCACATGGGCCATCGGAAGGCCGAGTGTCTACAACTACGGGGGACAACACAGGGAGCACAGCAGGGATCTGCCCCTGCCGCCGTGCGCGCTACTAAGATTTGGTCAGTGAAGGCCAAGGCACCGAGGGCTCGCGGGAGAGCCTTCCAGTTGACAGCGAAGGAGGTCCACACAGCACCTGACGTCATGGCTGGTATGTATTCTGCTATTATTTGTTTATGATGAGAATTTTGTTTATATTATGATATGTGTAGGTACTTTCCTTGTGAATTTTGTACCTGCTTTGGTGTTGTTTGACTCGGATGCGAGTCGGTCATTTGTTTCATTAGCATTCAGTAGACACATTAGTATCTAGTGAGAGGCGATGAGTCGACCTCTACGAGTTTCTAAAGCTAACGAGAAAGGAGTGTATGCCACGAACATGATTCGAGGGTGTGTGCTTGAGATTTTCGGCGTTAGGTTTCTGATAGATCTGGTCCCAATTGTGATGGGGGATGTATGTGTCATCGTGGGCATGGATTGTTTGAGCCGATTTGCGGTTGTGATAGACTACGAGCAGCAATTGGTGACGATTAGAGATCCTATTGGGGTAGTGCTGATAGTCTATGGCGAGGGAACTCGAAGTGGGTCAGTATTCTGTTTGGCTGCCAGAGCAAGGTAGAGTTTGCAGCAGGGTTGCAAGGGGTTCGTAGCTTATTTGATGGATACAAGGATTGATTCGGAGAGACAGAGATCAGTTGGCGAGTTCCCGATAGTGTGCGAGTTACCGGATGTTTTCCCCGAGGAGTTGTCGGGTGTGCCTCCCGAGAGGTAGGTAGAGTTCTATATCGATTTGGTTCCCCAAAAATCGTCTGAAGTTAACACTTTAGCTCAGTTGTTTGCGAAAAGTGTGAAAATTGAAGATAAGATGGAAATTTCCGAAGGAAGGGTTACTCATCTCTCCAGAAGAGTGCGAAGGCTAGAAGGACAGAGAACATGAGATCAAGAATCACTGATGAATGTCCATCATCGTATAAACTTTGCTTACAACAACAAGTTTACTCACGATGCAAGGCTTGCAGAGTTAGAATTTTACAATAAAAACTCAAGAAAAGAGGAGTGCACAGGAGGTCTGGAGCAGAGAACTCAAGAACTTGAGGAGCAAGTGGTTCAGGTCACTGACGTGTTGGGTCATCACCTAGGTTACTGGTAGATAAACTAGAACTAGTGGTTGTGTAATTAGAGAAAATCCGACTAGCTGAGGCAGGAAGAGTAAAGTTTAAGGCAAGGATGTAGAATACCTTGCAAATTTTGCAATGTTTATAGAAATTGTTCCCTTATAAGCCTAAATAAACTAATGTAACCGTTGGTTATAATATAAAATATATTACAATAATCGTTGTGTTATTCTCTATGAAAAGTAATTGAAATGTTAATACTCGTGTAGTAAATGAATAACATTTCATAAAACTTATAAAATTCTTATTATTTATAATAGGAAACTAAACAAAATGCCTAACAGAAGTAGTGCTCGACTAAACCCTAATCAACAAACAGCACCACAACAACCACCAGCATAACCAAACCCCCCAATAAGTACAACAGAACTTGAAGAAATCATAGCTCAAAGAATTGTTGTTTCTCTATCTAAGGTCACAAGAGGTGGAGTGAGAAATGAAGGAAATGTAGGGACCGCTAGAACGTGTACCTACAAAGACTTTATGAATTGTAAAGCTAAGGTCTTAAATGGAAATAAAGGGTTTGTTAATTTGACCAGGTGGATTGAAAAGACAGAGTCCGTCTTTCAAATAAGCTTCTGTCCAGATGATTGTAAAGTACGATTTTCAGCATGTACTTTTACTGATGCAACACTTACATGGTGGAACAACCATGTAAATACAATGGGAATTGATACTGAAAATTCCATGAAATGAAAAGAGCTAAAGATAATGCTAGTAGAGGATTATTGTCCTAGAGAGGAAATACAAAAGCTGGAACAGGAACTGTGGACCCTAACCATGAAGGGTTCAGAGATAACAGCTTATACCGCCAGATTTAATGATCTTGCAGTAATGTGTCCAGCACTTGTAACCCCTAAATATAAGAAGATTGAGCGATATATCTGGGGTTTAGCATCGCAAATCAAAGGCATGGTGATTGCATCAAAGCCTACAACTTATGACATCACCAAGAGAATAGCACAACAGCTAACCCTCACAGAGATCCAAGGAGCGATAGTGGTCTCAAAGGCTAAGTCTCCAAAATCTGGAACAAACAAGCGCATGTTTAATGGGAAGAATCCCAAAAAATCATCTGAGAAAAGACAAGAAGTAGCAACCAATTATGAAGCCACGATTGCAGAAACCCCTCAATCTAAGTCTGCATGGTGTAACCACTGCAACCATCATCACCCAAGTGACTATTTTGTTTACACAAAATGCAAGAAGAAGGGGTATACTGCTAGTCACCGCAGGAGCTCAACACTTGCAATAGTCGATCAACAAACAAATACTGGAACAGGTTGTGGTGAAGAAAGAAAGTGTTATGAGTGTGGAGAGGTTGGACACATCAAGAAGGAATGTCCAAAGTTAAGGAGTCAAGGAGGCATAGGGCGTGGCAGGGCATTTGTGATCAGAAGCAGAGAGGCTATCCAGGACCCTTCGGTTGTATCTGGTAGGTTTCTTATAGATAATTTATACGCTAGCATACTCTTTGACTCTGGAGCAGATAGAAGTTTTATAACTCCGATATTTAGAAAATTATTAAGTTATGAGTCTAGCAAATTAAAAGAAATCTATGAAGTAGAAATCGCTAACGGTCAAAATGAGAAAAGACATGAAATACTAGAAAACTTTCTATTAACTCTTAATAACTACATTTTTCATGTCAACCTCATGCCAATGCCTATCGGTAGTTTTGATGTCACAATTGGCATGGATTGGTTATCTTCACACCGCGCTGAAATTTTATGTTATGAGAAAGCCAAACGACTAACCTTACCAAATGGAGAAGCCCTGATTATCTATGGTGATAAGTCTGGGAAAAACCTCAAAGTCATCTCTTGTACCAAGACACAGAAATATCTACATAAGAAATGTAGCGCATTCTTAGCCCACATTGTAGATAAGAGAAGAAAGATAAAAGAAATCAAGGACATACCTCAAGTATGTGATTTCCCTGACGTATTTCCTGAGGATCTACCTGGAATACCACCCGTCCGACAAGTCGAGTCTCGAATCGATTTAATTCCAGGAGCAGCACCAGTAGCGAAATCTCCTTATCGGTTGGCTCCATCCGAAATGCAAGAATTATGTATCCAACTACAAGAACTTCTTGACAAAGGCTTTATCAGACCAAGTTTTTCACCTTGGGGAGCACCAATATTGTTTTTCAAGAAGAAGAACAGATCCTTCTGAATGTGTATTGATTATCGGGAGCTAAACAAACTAACGATCAATAATCGTTATCCGCTTCCAAGAATTGATGATCTATTCGATCAACTGCAAGGATCCAGCTACTACTCAAAAATAGATCTTAGATCAGGATACCATCAATTCAGAGTACAAGAAGACGACATTCCAAAAACTGCATTTAGAACTCGTTATGGTCATTATGAGTTCTTAGTTATGTCTTTTGGATTGACCAATGCCCCAGCAGTGTTTATGGATCTCATGAATCGTGTTTGCAAACCATACATGGATAAATTCGTGATCATATTTATCGATGATATATTTATATATTCACGAACCAGGGAAGAACATGGTCAACACCTACAAATAATCTTGGAACTACTAAGAAAAGAAAAGTTGTATGCTAAATTCTCCAAATGTGAGTTTTGGATTAGAGAAGTACAATTTTTAGGTCGCGTAGTTAGCAACGAAGGAATTCATGTTGACCCATCCAAAGTTGAAGCAATCAGGAATTGGGAAGCATAAAAGACGCCAACAGAGGTGCGTCAATTCCTAGGACTTGCTGGCTATTACCGCAGATTCATATAGAATTTCTCCAAAATAGCCAAGCCGCTTACAACACTAACCCACAAGGATACGAAGTTCAACTGGGAATACAAACAAGAAGCTGCTTTTCTGAAACGGAAGAAAATGTTTTGTAGTGCACCAATCCTATCCCTTCCAGAGGGGACAAAAGATTTTGTCGTATATTGGGACGCATCAAATCAAGGATTGGGATGTGTGTTGATGCATAGAGGAAAGGTTATCGCCTACTCATCATGACAACTTAAGGTGCATGAGAATAATTATACTACCCATGAACTTGAATTGGAAGCTTTAGTTTTTGCACCTAAAATCTGGAGACATTACCTATACTGTACTAAGTGTACTATTTTTACCGACCACAAGAGTCTCCAACACATCTTCGACCAAAAAGATCTTAATATGAGACAACGAAGATGGGTCGAATTGATGAATGATTACGAATGTGAGATTCGTTATCATCCTCGAAAGGCAAACGTGGTAGCAGATGCCTTCAGCTGGAAAGAATATATTAAACCCCGTCGGGTACGAGCATTAACCATAACTATCCATAATAACTTTGCCACACAAATTAGAGAAGCTCAACTTGAGACTCTAAAAGAAGATAACATCAAGAACGAAGCCTTTTGAGGAATGGAAAAGCAACTTATACAAAAAGATGACAGAACGCGACACTTTATGAACCGAATTTGGACGCCTAAGTTCGGTGGAGTTAGGGACTTGGTCATAGAAGAGGCCGACAAAAGTTTATCATAAGGAAATTGTTAGATTGAATGGAGTTCCAAGGTCTATTATTTCTGACCGAGATAGTAGATTCACTTCATGATTTTGGCAATCTCTACAAAAATCCTTAGGAACACGTCTAGACATGAGTACAGCTTACCATCCACAGACTGATGGTCAGAGTGAAAGGACCATTCAAACATTAAAAGATATGCTCTGATCCTGTGTTGTTGACTTTGGAAATGCATGGGATACTTATTTACTAATTATTGAGTTTTCCTATAACAATAGTCCTCACACCAGTATCAAGGCTACACCGTTTGAGGCTCTTTATGGACGAAAATGTCGTTCCCTAGTGTATTGGGCAGAAGTTGGAGATACGTAGATGGATAGAGAATGTACAGGCGATACCATCCGTACTAGACTAGAAATAATCCATGAGACAACTGAAAAGATCATGCAAATTAAGGATCGATTAAAGGTTGCACGTGATCATCAAAAGAGTTATTGTGACGTAAGACGTAAGCCTTTTAAATTCCAAGTTGGAGATAAAGTAATGTTGAAGGTCTCTCCTTGGAAAGGTGTAATTCGATTCGGTAAGCAAGGCACACTAAACCCACGGTATATAGAACCTTTTGAAATTCTAGCTAGATTTGGTTCTGTCGCATACCAACTCAAGTTGCCTCAAGAGATAAGTAATGTACACGATGTTTTTCACGTATCAAATCTCGAAAGATGTCTATCCAATGACACTCTTGTGGTACCTCTCGATGAGATACAAGTCAATACCAAACTCAACTTTGTAGAAGAACCTGTCGAGATCATGGATCGAGAAGTCAAACGATTAAAGCAAAGTTGTATTCCCATAGTGAAAGTTCGATGGAACTCTTGCGAGGACTTGAATTTACTTAGGAATGTGAAGATCAGATGAAATAAATATACCCCAAACTGTTTGACAAAACCCTATCCAAAAGATAAATTTCGGGATGAAATTGTTCTAACGGGGGGAGAATGTAACACTAGTCAAAATAAGTCAATAGACAATCACATGTGATTATGGCAATCATGTAAAGTGATTATGTTAACCTGGTAATGTGGTAAGAGTGTTATGTAGTTCATGATAAATTCTAATACAAATATGAATCTTCTTTTTAATACAACTCAAAGTATACATCCATATGATCCCAAAAATATAGAGAATGTTTGCATCTGACTTCGCAGGAAGAATTAGCTATTGGAGTCTAAAAGAGAGTTGTATTACTCGTAAATACCTACGCGTTGATATAATGAACGTCAAAAACAAAGTTTGTATCCAAAAGTCATGGCCTTCCGAAGATATAGCTGTCAGAAACCCTAATTTTGACTAAACTCACGAGGTGAACATAAATGTTCACGAGGTGAGGAATCAAACCACCACATTTCGGATCAAGAATGTGTGACGAGGCTACGAGGGGATAAGATCCAAACTCACGACATGGACAAGGAGTTTTTCACGGCCTGAGGAGTCACATGGCCACCTTCCGAAGCTAGGGACGCAAATGGAAAGTCTACGAGATGAACATGCAAGACTCACGACGTGAGCCTTATGAAACTCACGGCGTGAGTTTCTAAAAACCGTACTATAAATAGTAGGTCTGACTTCAGCCATTCTTACACCTAAACTTCTTCTCTTTCTCTCCTTTGCTGAAGCCATCTTGCATCCCGAGCCCCAACGACCTCGTACGCTGAACGTTTTTGCTTAGATAACATAAAATCACGCTACTAGGGTGATTTTCACGGCCCCACTTTCTAATATTTTCGGTGGAAAACACATGCTAAATATTGTATATACGTTACTATTATGTCTATATGATAGTATATTAGTATCAACGTAGATAGTTATATTAACCTGGATATAGTTGTTTTGAATATAATATTTTTAATATATACAATTACTATCAACTTGTTAGTATATTATTATACTAATATAGAACTTGAGTTATACTTAGGATTCTATATATATGTTGTGTGCGATATAGTTCCGAAGTTATATTCGGAAGTTATATATATAAAGTATGTTGCTATTATTGGTCTTATGTCAAGATAAAACTGGATATATGTTGTTATTAGTTTTATGGTAATATAAAACTTGGTATGTTATATATTGTTGTTGTTATTTGTTTTATGTCAAGATAAAACCTGGTTTTTCCTTCAAGTTATAGCTGTTATACTGCCTAAATTTTATGAAGTTAGGAGTAATGTTTAAAAGCATAGTCTAGTTACTTATGGTTTTAGACACAAAAATGCTTTTGTTGTTAGAGCTATAAGAACCCTTCGAAGTCTACATGAGTAATTATATTCATCAACTAAGATTGGGGATCTTAGCGGAAATCCTCTGAACTGTAACCGTTAATCCTGTGTGAGCGAGGAAGTCATGTATAATTAGTATACTGGTTGACTACCCCACTTGTGATTGTTACCTACAGTCAACCATAAGCCAGTGACGAACTTCGCTTTTACTTGTTATTGTTCTGGCGTCAATGAAGCGTGCGGTGTTCCTCATGGTAATCATGAGTGGGTTGTCCTCATGGAAATCATGAGTGGTTTTTTCTCAGAGATACTATGTCATAGCAACGATTACAGGCTCATGGTAGCAAATTGTTAGAAACATTACACTTTGTCGTATACAAGAATTAATGTTAATTTTAAGTTTCCACCTACTTATACCCTAGGTTCAAGGAACGTTTAGGTATAACACTTACTTGATAAGTAAATTATTATACCTAATATATATACTAAATGTTGGAGCGTCAAAACGATACTTTCAAAACTATACTTTTGAACTTAGAAAAAAGTATTATTTTATATGGAGTGAAAACATGTGGACTCACCAAGTTTATGTTGACGTATTTTAAAATGCATGTGTTTTCAGGAACTTGAAACGCTGGTATCTATTCGAACGGAAGAAGTTTTACTATTATCTTTATATTCATTAAGAAGTATGCCATAGTCGGATATTATGTAATAAGTACTAGGAAAAACAATAATGTAACTTTCAATTATCAATAAATGTATGTATTTTCTTTAGTACTGTTCAATGTATGTTGTATAACTGTGATACGGAGAATGACGTTAAATCACCCGGTGTTTCCGCCGTCGGCCGGGGTGTGATACCTAGCCCATGTGATAAACGAGAAACAGGAAGTTAAGGACCTCAATAGCATCCCCGAAGTCTGCAATTTCCTGATGTCTTTCCCGAAGAGCTTCGGGGAATTCCTCCTGAACGCCAAGTTGAGTTTTGCATCAGCTTAATTCCTGGAGCTAATCTTGTAGCCAAGTCTCCATATCTTTTAGTGCCGGCAGAAATGCAAGAGTTATCCAGTCAGCTCAATGAGCTACTCAGCAAAGGACTTATTAGACCGAGTTCCTCACCCTAGGGATCCCTGGTGTTATTCATGAAGAAGAAAGATGGATCCTTTCGAATGTGTATAGACTGCCGTGAATTGAACAAGCTGACTATCAAAAACTGTTATGAGAGTGATGTTTCCAAGACAACATTTAGGACTCGATATGGTCACTACAAGTTTGTAGTGATGCCCTTTGGTCTAACCAACGCACCGGCGGTGTTCATGTACATAATGAATCGGGTGTCTCGTTCATTTTTGGACAAGTTCGTTATCGTGTTCATTGATTTCATACTTGTCTATTCCAGAAGCGAGGAAGATCACAAACAACACTTGAGGTTAGTATTGGAGACACTTAAATCGGAGAAGTTGTACGTAAAATTCTTTAAGTGCGAATTCTGGTTTCAGAAGGTAACCTTCCTAGGTTACATGGTAAGCGAGGAGGACATACACGTGGACTCTTCCAAAATCAAGGCGATAGAGAATTGGTCGGCACCAAAGACACTCACCGAAATTCGTCAATTCTTGGGTCTTGCTAGCTACTATCGTAGATTCATCCAAAATTTTTCTAGAATTGCCAAACCCCAAACCATTCTAACTCAGAAAGGTGTACCCTTTTGTTGGAGTCAAAAGCAAGACGCCACGTTCGAAACCTTAAAGTAGGCTCTATGCAGCGCACCTATCCTATCCCTGCCCGAAGGGACGGAGGACTTCGTTGTCTTTTGTAATGCATCTAATCACGACTTAGGCTGTGTACTCATGCAGCGGGGAAAAGTTATTACTTATGCCTCAAGACAGCTGAAAGCACATGAAGTCAATTATACAACTCACGACCTAGAGTTGTGAGCAGTGGTCTTCGCACTGAAGATTTGGAGACATTATCTCTACGGGACTAAGTGGACAATCTTCATTGACCATAAAAGCCTACAACACATCTTTGATTAGAAAGACTGAAATATGAGACATCAGCGATGGGTAGAGCTGCTCATCGACTATGAGTGCGAAATGTGCTACCATCCTGGCAAGGCCAATGTTGTGGCAGATGCCCTTAGCCGAAAGGAAAGCTCCGACTGCAAGGTGAAAACACTGACAATGACCATCCATTCCCACTTATCCGCACAAATCCGAGAGGTGCGGTTGGAAGCCCTAAAACCAGAAAACATATCAAATGAAGCTTTGAGGGGAATGGATAAGAATCTTGAGATCAGAAGAGACGGAGTCTATTATTTCATGGATCGGATCAGGACCCTAAAGTTCGAAGGTTTCAGGGAGGTTCTCATGAACGAAGCTCGCAAGACTAGATACTCCGTGCACCGAGGTTCAGATAAGATGTACCTGGATCTCAAGAAACTATATTGGTGGCCAAACATGAAAGCCGAAATCTCTACCTTCGTGGGCAAGTGTCTGACTTGCGCCAAGGTAAACGTTGAATATCAAAAGCCCTCGGGTCTGCTCCAACAGCCCAAGATACCTGAGTGGAAGTGGGAGATGATTTCTATGGATTTCATTACCAAATTACCCAAATCTCCGAGTGGGTACGATACCATTTAGGTAATTGTCTATTGATTGACAAAATCCGCCGACTTCCTATCGATTAAAGAAACGTTCAAAATGGAAAGGCTCACGCGAATCTACATTCAAGAGATAGTCTGACTACACGTTGTGCCTGTGTCCATTATCTCCGATCGAGACAGCAGGTTTACCCTTAGATTTTAGCAGTCCCTGTAGAAGGCGCTTGGAACTAAGCTAGACATGAGCACAACTTATCATCCTCAGACAGATGGGCAGAGTGAGAGAACCATCCAGACCTTGGAAGACATGATGAGAGCATGTGTCATCGATTTCGGCAAGTCGTGGGACACTCATCTATCTTTGGTTGAGTTCTCTTCTAACAACAGTTACCACACCTATAACAACCTGAAACATCGTATCACTTCTTGTAACTCAATTTGTAATCCAATTCGATCAACCAAACGTCATTTTCAATGACTTAATGGGTGTCTTAATGCAATTCGAAATCATTTTAACACCCCATATTTGTGATCAGAACATTTCTAGAATCGACCATATCGGGTTACGGCAACTTGGTCGGGTGCGACCGAAAGCCCCGTCTAACGCCGGTATCGGGTAGAATTCTGCCGTGTCCAATTCCCGAACACTATTTAAAGTGTTCTAAGCTATCATTTGAAGCTTTTGGCTCTCTTTCATCACTCTCTCTAACCTCTCTCCTCATCCATAAATCAAGGTCCAAAACACTGAATTCGGGCTCCAAATCTTTGAGGTAACGTTCCTATCTTGTTGTTTAACCTCTTAGGCCTTCAAATTCATGTTTAAAGTGTAAATTAGGACCTGGAACATGTGTTTACGGCCAAGGAGCATGCTTGGGCCGTAAACACATAAAAATGGGGTTTTTATGCAATTTAACCCTTCCAAATCATTATTGGGACTTAGATACGACCTTGAGGCCTGCAAACCTGGACTTGAAACACCTTAAACTTGGATTATGAGGGATAAACATGACTTTACGGCCAAGGCATGTGCTTAGGCCGTAAACCCCTCAAACATGGGGAGTAAACTCCTTTAGACATGTTAGAATGCCTTGAAACTTAACCAATAGCCTTGTGGTAAATCCTAGAACCATCTAAAAATAGTTTAGGGGTCTTAAACATAACAAAAAACAACATATAAGAGTCTACGGCCATAGTACATACTCCTGGGCCGTAAACTCCTAAATTGGTGTTATTTGATGCCAGAAAGTGATACCAGGCCTTGGAAAATTAACTAGAATCACATGTGATTGTTCTAAGTGCCACAAAATAAATATATTTGAGCATGGGAGAGTTTACGGCCGTAAACTCCAAGTTTACAGCCGTGAACTCCCTTAAATATGGTATATGTCCATTCTAATCATTCCAAGGCATTTGAGAAATACATTCCAACAATCCCTGTGTCCAATCAAGCCATTAAACACTTAAAATCACTCAAACATGAGTGTACGGCCATGAACTCATATATGTATGCATTTTATGGCAATAAACTCCTTAAAGTGTTTACTCTTGGAGAGTAAAGTCAAATCCCAAGTCCCTCGTACCATTACACGTCCGTAGATGTCACCCGGGTGACTCCAAACACTCGTTTTGAGGTGTTTTACCCCATTGGAGTGTAATGTTCCATCTAATTATTTCATTTTACATAGGGACATCGTGAGTAATCAAGCCCCAAACCAACGTTTAGTGTCCGAAACCGTCGCATCTCCTAGCCTGGTGAGTTCATACCCCTACCCTTTTTCACTGTTTTTAACTGTTTTCAGGGGGGAACACAAGCAAAGTACAAGGGGTTTCTTGTACTCAAAACTTGTTTTCGTGTGTGTGTGTTTCACATTTTATATTCTTTTAATATTGATAGACATAACTGATAACCGTTTGAACATGCAGATCACGTAAACATATTATTTGTGAAATGGGATTATAAATTGTTATGTTTTATATATTTCACAAATGGTTTTCCACATATTATCAGTTAAAAGCATGACATTAGAACATTTGAACATAAAACTTATACACTGTCTTGTCCTCGGTAAAACTCCACAGAGATACACGACTGGAGGATTATCATATTATTACTAGTAAATTGTTATTCCAGTATGATTGGAGACACGTCCTCGGCGAACACTCCACAGAGATACACAAGTGGAGGACTACACCCATAACCAGAATCTCTGGGATTAGAGAGCGTGACTTGAGTGTATAGATCTATATGGGGCGGACTACCCCACACCTGGCTGCTAGCTACAGCCGAATCAAAATGGTTCAAGGGTGACAAAAGTCATAAGGATGTGGACTACTTATTGACACAGTTAGTCTATCGTATGGTTATGGAACTCGCAATTAGGATAACGGAGATTTACTTAATAGTAATAATGAATAACTTAACGCACTTCACAAGATAACCAGGCTTCGGTATACATCTTTCACATTGGAATCCAACATTCAGGAAAGTATGGGACTTTCCTGGGGAAACATTGAATATAACCACGTTTTACAAAATACATCTTTTACATTGATAACCAACATTCAGGAAAGTATGGGACTTTCGTGGGAAACCTTGTACATAACCAGGTCTAATAGAATACATCTTTTACATCTTTTACATTCGGTAACCAACAATCAGGAAGGTATGGCACCTTCTTGGGGAACATTTACATAACTAGAAAATTGTAACAAACTGGATAACCTTACATCTTTCACAATTGGTAACATACAATCATGAAAGTATGGGACTTTCCTAGGAATACATTGGTACATAACCAGAACAGTATAACAAACCAGATAACCTAACTGTACATTTTCACAAGAGTAATCGTGCTTTCAGTGTACAAATTTACTTTACATATCGTGAAACAATAACTAGCCTTACTAAGAAAATGTGGGATTTTCTTGGTGTGTGTAACATTTTCAGAAACAGAAAGCAAACATGAACATTTTCACAAAACAAAAACCACTTATGAACTCACCAGCATTTTGCTGATCTTCAAACTGCTTGTGTTCTCAGGTCATTGTTAGAACAGGTACCCGAAGATCACTTGCCTTCTGAGATAAGAGCCTTCACAGCGGAGGTGAAAGCAAGATAGAATCGGGCTTGATTCCCCTTCTATGGGACAGTAGACAGGCTAGCTACTGGTGAGAAGCGATGGAGTGCGTAGAAGACCCATTCATTTTGTTATCATATACTATGTATCACAACTGTATAACTGTACTTTTGAAACAATTGTAAAACTTTTCTTAATGTAATGTAATGGTTGTTTTACTTTACTTACTATGTGCATTGGATTTAATACTCAACGTGGAGTCAACCCCGGAAATGTTTCCGCCTTCGGTTTTCGGGGTGTGACAGATTGGTATCAGAGCCCTTGTTTATAGTGAATAAAGTATACCAAACCTTACATGGTATAAAACTATAAACACTAAAGGGCCTCAGCGCTCTGAATTAAAAGTAATTTCAAACTATAAGTATTTTCAAAAGTATACAAGTATACCGAACCGTCGAGATCCGTAGCTACAAGTAGAACAGAACATAAGTAAATGGGTGTTGTGTACTGCGTTTAAACCCGGGCAGTTATGTAGTCGTGTCTAGGATCAATATAGCCTGGCCAACTATATTCATTCAAGACACGGCCAACATGTGCTTGGGAGTGACTGTGGTATGCAACATGCCTAAAACTTACCCTAATACCACAAACATCGAACCAGTGTCGTAGCGAATCATGAAATACTATGGGAGTATTTATGGAACCAATCCTTTGTAGAAATTCTCGTAAATGCATTAATCCTTGATCATTCCGTTAGCGATAAACTATCTGCTTCGATAACTCCTTCCTCTTTTATCGCTTATCGCTTACTCGGAATAATTATATATCTGTGATATCTCTTGATTCGATTCAGAGGACTTACCATCCTCTCTCTCTTTCTTGATCTTATTAGATCAAGATGCATCCCAGAAGAAGATCCAACTCCAACAACCCTCCGCCACCACCTCCTCCTGAAATTGATCCCATGGTATTCCAGATAGCTGTTACCGCCGCGGTGGCAGCTGCCATGTCCCAACTAAACACCGGTGGTTTCAGTGGTTTAGGAGGTAGCAATCAAAATCAAGGAAGTAATCAGGAACACCGAAAGGAGGGTTCCTATAAGTACTTCATGAACGCAAAGCCTTCATCATTCGATGGAACTGGAGGTGTCATTTCCTTGTCCCGATGGTTCAAGAAAATTGAATCCATTATTGAAATATGTGCCTGTGCTAAGTCCGATAAAGTCAAATTCGCAGCCTGTACCTTCAGTGATAAAGCCTTGACTTGTTGGAACGGCCGAGTCAAATCCTGGACCCTACCCGTAGCTAATGCCATGGGCTGGGAAGCCATGAAATAACTCCTTATTGCCGAATACTGTCCCCGTGGTGAAATGCAGAAGCTAGAGCACGAGCTCTGGAACCTGAGGATGAAAGGTTCCAACATTGCTGCATAAACTTCCTGATTCGATGATCTCGCACTTCTCTGCCCGGGACTAGTCACTCCTGAAAGTAAGAAGATTGAGAGGTTCATTTGGGGGCTAACCCATCCAACAAAGGGTCATTTCTTAGCTGCTCGTCTGGATACATATGATAGTGCTAAGACCTTAGCCCAAACCCTAATTGATCATAGTGACAATGTCGAGGAAACCACTACCACTCCTGAGCTGGCCAAGAGGAGTGGTGAGAAAAGAAAATTATGGAAGAAGAAGAAGGGTCAATCTTCCCAAGGATCCTCCAAAAGACAGCAAATAGTGGTAGTCCATGCTGCTACTACCCCCGTTGCTGCTGCTTCTTTTGTGGGATCCACAGCTCCAAGTCCTACCAGCCGGTATGCTGGTAATCTCCCTCTCTGTGAAAAGTGCAAGTATCACCACAACCCTGGCCCCTGTCGAGACCTATCCTGTACCAATTGTGGTAAGAAGGGGCACACGGTCCGATTCTGCAAAGCTCCGGCCCAATCGGCCAATCAATCATCTGGAGTAGGCGTCGGTCAAGCCTGCTACAACTGTGGTGAAGTTGGGCACTTTAAAAGGAACTGCCCTAAGAAGTCTATAGCTGATAACACCGGAACGGTTCTAGCCATGGGATGGGAGGAAGCAGTCGTCGATCCCACTGTTGTCTCGGGTACGTTCCTTCTCGACAACTCATATGCTAGTATTCTTTTCGATTCGGGTGCTGAAAGGAGTTTTGTTAGTCATGCATTCAAACATAACCTAAAACATAATCCTCAACCTTTAACTAAAACGTTTACCGTCGAGATGGCTAACGGTGAGAAAGAAAGCGCTAGCGAGGTGTTCATAGGTTGTACCCTTACCCTGAACGACCATTCGTTTCCGATCGATCTCATGCCGGTATCCATAAAGAGCTTTGATGTCATCATTGGCATGGATTGGTTGAGCCCCAATCATGCGGATATCCTTTGTTTCGAAAAAGCCATCCGTCTCAACCTTCCTTCGGGTCAATCTCTCATAGTCTATGCTAATAAACTCAGTTCCAAACTTCGTATCATTTCTAGCATCAAAGCTCAAAAGCTCCTGCGAAAGGAGTGCATTGCATTCTTAGCCCATATAATCAATGAGAAACAGGAAGTTAAGGACCCAGCAAGCATCCCCGAAGTCTGTAACTTTCCTAATGTGTTTCCTGAAGAGCATCCAGGAATCCCTCTCGAGCGTCAGGTTGAGTTCCGTATTGACCTAATTCCCGGAGCTACTCCCGTAGCGAAGTCTCCGTATCGCTTAGCTCCAGCAGAAATGCAGGAGTTATCCAGTCAACTCAATGAGTTTCTCAGTATAGGATTCATTAGATCGAGTTCCTCACCCTAGGGAGCTCTGGTATTGTTTGTCAAGAAGAAAGACGGATCCTTTCGGATGTGTATCGATTATCGTGAGTTGAACAAGTTGACCGTCAAAAACCGATATCCTCTTCCGCGAATAGATGACCTCTTCGATCAACTCTAGGGAGCCAGTTACTTCTCCAAGATAGACCTTCGATCAGGGTACCATCAGCTGTGAGTTCATGAAAGTGATGTTTCCAAAACAGCTTTTAGGACTCGATATGGACACTACGAGTTCGTAGTGATGCCCTTCGGTCTGACGAATGCACCGACGGTGTTCATGGACCTGATGAACCGGTTGTGTTGTCCTTATCTGGACAAGTTTGTCTTTGTGTTCATTGATGACATACTTGTCTATTCCCGAAGCGAAGAAGACCACAAACAACACTTGAGGCTAGTGTTGGAAACCCTCAGATCCGAGAAGTTGTACGTGAAGTTTTCCAAGTGTGTGTTCTGCATTCGGAAGGTAACTTTCCTCGGTCACGTGGTAAGCGAGGAGGGTATTCATGTAGATCCTTCTAAGACAAAAACGATAGATAATTGGTCGGTACCAAAGACACCCACAGAAATCCGGCAATTCTTGGGTCTCGTCGGCTATTATCAAAGATTCATCCAGAACTTTTCCAGAATCGCCAAACCCTTAACCACTCTAACACAGAAAGGTGTACCCTTTTGTTAGAGTGATAAACAAGAAACCGCATTCCAGATGCTGAAGAAAGCCTTGTGCAGCGCGCCTGTTCTGTCCCTACCCGAAAGGACGGAGGACTTCGTTGTCTACTGCGATGCGTCTACTCAAGGTTTTGGCTGTGTGCTTATGCAAAGAGGAAAGGTGATTGCTTATGCCTCTAGACAGTTGAAAGCACATGAGGTCAACTATACCACACACGACTTGGAGTTAGGAGCCGTAGTCTTTGCATTGAAGATTTGGAGACATTACCTCTACGGAACCAAGTGCACGATCTTCACTGATGACAAGAGCCTGCAACACATCTTTGACCAGAAAGACTTGAACATGAGAAAACGACGATGGGTAGAACTACTTAGTGATTATGAGTGTGAAATGCGTTACCATCCTAGCAAGGCCAATGTGGTAGCAGATGCCCTTAGCCGAAAGGAGAGTGCAGGCCGCAAAGTGAAGAACCAGACGATGACCATCCATTCCAACTTACTCATGCAAATCCGAGAAGCCCAGTTAGAAGCCCTCAATCCCGAGAATGTCTCGATCGAAGTCTTAAGAGGAATGGAAAAGAAACTTGAGATCAGAGGTGACGGAGTCCACTGTTTCTTGGATCGGATCTGGATTCCAAAGTCCGGAGGATTCAGGGAGATTGTCATGGAGGAAGCGCACAGAACCAGATACTCTGTTCACCCGGGTTCTGACAACATGTACTTGGATCTCAAGAAACAATACTGGTGTTCAAACATGAAAGCTGAGATAGCTACGTTCGTGGGCAAGTGTCTGACTTGCGCCAAGGTAAAAGTTGAGCACCAGAAACCCTCGGGTCTGCTCCAGCAGCCCGACATACCCAAATGGAAATGGGAAATGATTACCATGGATTTCATCACCAAAGTACCTAGGTGCCCATGTGGGTACGATACCATTTGTGTAATTTTCGATCGTTTGACAAAGTCCGCTCACTTCGTTCCGATCAAAGAATCATACAAGATGGAAAGACTCGCGCAGATTTACATCCAAGAGATAGTCCGACTGCACGGTGTACATGCATCCATTATCTCTGATAGAGATAGCAGGTTTACCTCCCGATTTTGGCAGTCTCTCCAGAAAGCTCTTGGAACCAAACTAGACATGAGCACGGCGTATCATCCTCAGACCGATGGACAAAGTGAGAGAACAATCCAAACCCTGGAGGACATGCTTAGGGCATGTGTCATTGACTTTGGAAAGTCGTGGGACATACATCTACCTTTGATCGAGTTCTTATACAAAAACAGTTACCACACCAACATTAGGGCTTCCCCATTTGAAGCCCTATACGGTCGCAAGTGCAGATCCCCTCTGTGTTGGGCCGAGGTGGGGGATACGCAGTTAGCCAAGAGTCGAGTCCCCGACAACGCTGTCACTGGTACTGAAATAATCCGCGAAACCACCGAGAAGATCATCCAAATCCGAGAGCGACTGAAAGCTTCACGTGATCGCTAAAAGAGTTACGCTGATAACCGTCGGAAACCATTGGAATTCCAAGTTGGAGACCGTGTCCTGTTGAAGGTCTCGCCCTGGAAGGGCACCGTATGCTTTGGTAATCGTGGGAAAATTAATCCGAGGTACATTGGACCCTTCGAGATCCTCACCAGGGTCGGTCCGGTAGCCTATAAGCTTCGTTTACCTCACGAGTTCAGTAACATCCATCCCGTCTTAAATGTTTCAAATCTCAAGAAGTGCCTATCCGATGAAACCCTAGTGATTCCTTTAGACAAGATCGAGATCGATGAAAACCTCAACTTCGTGGAGGAACCGATCGAAATCCTGGATCAAGAAGTCAAACGTACGAAACAAAGTCGCATCCCGTTAGTGAAGGTTCGCTGGAATGCCAAGCGGGGACCGGAATTCACTTGGGAGCGGGAAGACTCAATGAAACAGAAGTATTTGCAACTCTTTCTAGATCAATGATTTGTATCTTGTCTTGTATCTTAATTTTGAATTTCGGGACGAAATTCCCTCTAACGGGGGGATAATGTAACAACCCGAAATTCCATATCACTTCTTGTAACTCAATTTGTAATCCAATTCGATCAACCAAACGTCGTTTTCAAATCCGATTCCGATTTCGTCGTTTAATTAAGTCATTAATTTGTATTGATCTAAAATGACTTAATGGGTGTCTTAATGCAATTAGAAATCATTTTAACACACCATATTAGTGATCGGAACATTTCTAGAATCGACCATATCGGGTTACGACAACTTGGTCGAGTGCGACCAAAAGCCTCGTCTAACGCCGGTATCGGGTAGAATTCCGCCGTGTCCAATTCCCGAACACTATTTAAAGTTTTCTAAGCTTCCATTTGAAGCTTTTTGCTCTCTTTCATCACTCTCTCTCTAACCTCTCTCCTCATCCATAAATCAAGGTCCAAAACATTGAATTAAGGCTCCAAATCTTTGAGGTAACATTCCTATCTTGTTGTTTAACCTCTTAGGCCTTCAAATTCATGTTTAAAGTGTAAATTAGGACCTGGAACATGTGTTTACGGCAAAGGAGCATGCTTGGGCCGTAAACACATAAAAAAGGGGGTTTTATGCAATTTAACCCTTCCAAATCATTGTTGGGACTTAGATACGACCTTGAGGCTTGCAAACCTGGACTTGAAACACCTTAAACTTGGATTATGAGGGATAAACATGAGTTTACGGCCAAGGCATGTACTTGGGCCGTAAACCCCTCAAACATGGGGAGTAAACTCCTTTAGACATGTTAGAATGCCTTGAAACATAACCAATAGCCTTGTGGTAAATCCTAGAACCATCTAAAAATAGTTTGGGGGTCTTAAACATAACAAAACACAACATATAAGATTTTATGACCATAGCACATACTCCTGGGCCGTAAAATCCTAAATTGGTGTTACTTGATGCCCGAAAGTGATACCAAGCCTTAGTAAATTAACTAGAATCACATGTGATTGTTCTAAGTGCCACAAAATAAATATATTTGAGCATGGGAGAGCTTACGGCTGTAAACTCCAAGTTTACAACCGTGAACTCCCTTAAATATGCTATATTTCCATTCTGATCATTCCAAGGCATTTGAGAAATTCGTTCCAACAATCCCCATGTCCAATCAATCCATTAAACACTCAAAATCACTCAAACATGAGTTCACGGCCGTGGACTGATGTATGTATGGGTTTTATGGTAGTAAACTCCCTAAAGTGTTTACTCTTTGAGAGTAAACTCAAATCCCAAGTCCCTCGTACCATTACACATCCTTAGATGTCACTCGGGTCACTCCAAACACTCGTTTTGAGGTGTTTTACCCCATTCGAGTGTAATGTTCCGTCTAAATAGTGATTCTAAATCTAATTAGATATTTATGTACATTATTTCATTTTACATAGGGACATCGCGAGTAATCAAGCCCCAAACAAATGTTTAGTGTCCGAAACCATCGCATCTCCTAGCCTGGTGAGTTCATACCCCTACCCTTTTCACTTTTTTTTAACTGTTTTCAGGGGGGAACACAAGCAAAGTACAAGGGGTTTCTTGTACTCAAAACTTGTTTTCGTGTGTGTGTTTCACATTTTATATCCTTTTAACATTGATAGACATAACTGATAACCGTTTGAACATGCAGATCACGTAAACATATTATTTGTAAAATGGGTTTATAAACTGTTATGTTTTATATATTTCACAAATGGTTTTCCACATATTATAAGTTAAAAGCATGACATTAGAACATATGAACATAAAACTTGTACAACGTCTTGTCCTCGGTAACACTCCACAGAGATACGTGAGTGGAGGATTATCATATTATTACTAGTAAATTGTTATTCCTGTATGATTGGAGACACGTCCTCGGCGAACACTCCACAGAGATACGCGAGTGGAGGACTACACCCGTAACCAAAATCTCTGGGATTAGACAGCATGAATTGAGTGTATAGATCTATACGAAGCTGACTACCCCACACCTGGCTGTTAGCTACAGCCTAACCAAAATGGTTCAAGGGTGACGAAAGTCATAAGGATGTGGACTACTTATTGCCACAATTAGTCTATCGTATGGTTATGGAACTCGCAATTAGGATAACAGAGATTTAATTAATAGTAATAATGAATAACTTAACGCACTTCACAAGATAACCAGGCTTCGGTATACATCTTTCACATTGGAAACTAACATTCAGGAAAGTATGGGACTTTCCTGGGGAAACCATGAATATAACCACGTTTTACAAAATACATCTTTTACATTGATAACCAACATTCAGGAAAGTATGGGACTTTCCTGCGAAACCTTGTACATAAACATGTCTAACAGAATACATCTTTTACATCTTTTACATTCGGTAACCAACAATCAGGAAGGTATGGGACCTTCCTGGGGAACATTTACATAACTAGAAAAGTGTAACAATCTAGATAACCTTACATCTTTCACAATTGGTAACATACAATTAGGAAAGTATGGGACTTTCCTGGGAATACATTGGTACATAACCAGAATAGTATAACAAACCAGATAACCTAACTGTACATTTTCACAAGAGTAATCGTGTTTTCAGTGTACAACTTTACTTTACATATCGTGAAACAATAACCAACCTTATTAAGAAAATGTGGGATTTTCTTGGTGTGTGTAACATTTTTAGAAACAGAAAGGAAACATGAACATTTTCACAAAACAAAAACCACTTATGAACTCACCAGCATTATGCTGATTTTCAAAGCGCTTGTGTTCTCAGGTCATCATTAGAACAGGTACCCGAAGATCACTTGTTCCAGGATGGAGTGCGTAGAAGACCCGTTTGTTTTGTTATCATATACTATGTATCACAACTGTTGTTTTACTTTACTTATTATGTTCATTGGATTTGATACTCAACGTGGAGTCAACCCCGGAAATGTTTCTGCCTTCGGTTTTCGGGGTGTGAAAGCACTAGTATCAAGGCTGCCCCGTTCGAATCCGTCTATGGTCGCAAGTGCAGATCCCCTCTGTGCTGGGCCGAGGTGCGGGACATGCAACTAGCCAAGGGACGAGTCCCCGACAGTACTCTCACTAGCTTAAAATCATCCACGAAACCACCTAAAAGATCATTCAAATCCGAGAACGACTGAAAGCTTCACGAGACAGGCAAAAGAGCTACGCCGATAGGAGATGAAAACCCTTGGAATTCCAGGTTGGTGACCGCGTCCTTCTAAACATCTCACCCTGGAAAGGCATGATACGTTTTGGAAAGTGTGGAAAACTAAACTCAAGATACATCGGACAATTCAAGATCCTTGCTAGGATTGGTTTCATAGCCTACAAACTTTGTCTACCGCGTGAACTCAGTAACATTCACCCTGTCTTCCATGCTTCAAATCTTAAGAAGTGCTTATCTGATGAAACTCTTGTGATCCCTCTTGATGAGATTCAAATCAATGAGAACCTCAACTTCATGGAAGAACCGGTCGAAATCATGGACAGAGAGATTAAACGAACAAAACAACGTTGCATCCCTATAGTGAAGGTTCGCTGGAATGCCAAGCGGGGACCTGAAATCACTTCGGTGTGCGAAGATCAGATGAAACAGAAGTATCTGCATCTCTTTCCAAATCCATGATTTGTATCTCATTTTCAAATTTCAGTTGGAAATTTCCTCTAACGGGGGGACGATGTGACAACCCAGAATTTATTTCGTCGCTGTAACCCACCTCTGTTAATAAAATTTTATTTATATTAAAAGTTTTCCGATAAATTCTTGAGCTAAGTAAATCAATTAGGGTTATTGTCGTAATTTCACACGTGACGGAAAACGAAAAAACACGTGGAAAACCCCGTTTGCGGTTGGTGTTTGGTGGATCCCCACCCTGGCCGTAAACTCAACCCTATATAAGGGTTGAGTGGTCTTCATTTCCACCTTTTACATACTTTAGAAACTTTCTCTCTGTACTGTGTCTCTACAAATTTGGGTTTTTGATCAAGAAATACTCTTTCATGCTTCACATAAGTAACTAAACCCCTCCTAGCTTGTTGTTGTAACATCCCGAAATTCCGAAACATCCCTTAAACCCTTCTTTTCTTCCGAGTTGTCAAGATAGCCCTTATATGTGAATCAAGGAAATCGAGTATGATGGGTGTACTAAGGAGTAAGCTGCGTGTACTTAAGGGCATGTTTTGGACGCGGACTCCTCCTAGTAGGCTGAGCGTACCTTGAGCTACGTTGGGCGTAGCGGGTCCAGATTCAAAACCCTAAATTAGACTCGATCGTTATTTAAGGAAGGCTATGGCCTTGTCCTCAGCCACCATATCATAGACAGAAACCTCAAGAGAGCATCTTCATCATTCCATAGTGATGTATGAGTGTTTCGAGCTAGGAAGAGTCTTTGTATGATGGAGAAGAAGAAGAGAAAGTCTTTGTGGAGGCTAGAAGATGGAGTACAAGTCTGGATCTGAGTTATTCAGACGACGAAGCTTCTTCTAGAGGTAAAAAGCTCCTAGCTTTCCTAGTCATTCTTGTGTTATGCTTTATGGACCCATTTCTAGGGTTTTTCGTCCGAAGGTGGAGACTTTATGGGCAAATGGACTCCATTAACCTAGATCTTCCATATTTCAGAACTATGAGAGCTGTATGTTCATAAAAATGTGATCTTGGATGAGATTATTGAGCCATGCATGAGATCTAGATCTTTTGAGGAAGAAGGAAAGATGCTAGGGAGTGTAGGGGCCTTTACAGCCATGCAAAGGCTTAAAGGTTCTGACTTTATGGAGTAGGAGATGTTAGGAAGTCCAGATCCAAGAGATGAGTTAAGGTCTTAACGGGTTAAGACGTAGAAATTGATTTATGCTAAACTGATAGTACGCCCAACGTAATACTAGTATGCCCCACGTACTGGGCTGAGGTCCCCAATCAGATTTGAGTGTGACTGAGTACACTGAATGTACCAAAGGAGGTACGCCCCGCGTAACCCCTATGTGGGCTTTTGGGCTAGGTGATGTTTTGGGCTTTGAGTGTTGGGCTTGGAGCTTAGACTTCATGCTTAGAGTCTTGGCCAACGGAATGTATATATGAGCTTTGGGAGCTTAGTTTTTGGGTTTGCCTTTTTGGTTGGGAATTGGGCCGTATGAGGACCTATTTATTATTGGGCTTTGGTGGGCCCAAAAAAGGGGGTTTAGAGTGTTATTGGACTGCTAGGTGGTCTATCTTTAGACCCAATAAGGGAGAGGTTGGACTTGACTCTTAATTGAGATTTATTGTGGGTTTGGCACAACATTGGAGTCCGGTGAGTAGCAGTAGTGACCATAGGAGCCGTTCTTCACCCGAGGTGACTCTTCTCACTATACGTTACCTAGAGTGGTATTCATGTGTTGACCGGAGGGTCTTATGTACTATGTATGAGATTATATGCTGAGTGTGAGATTATGTGCTGAGTATGAGATTATGTGCTATGAATGAGTTTATGTGCTATGTGATATATGTATGTTTTGTGATTGTATAGACCAGATCGGAGGGTCCAACGATACAGACCGGACCGGAGGGTCCAACGATACAGACCGGACCGGAGGGTCCAATGATTCAGACCGGGCTAGAGTGCCCAACGAGCTATGACCGGACTAGAGGGTCCAACGAGCTACTGGACTGGAGGGTCCTGCTGAGACACATCGACCGGAGGGTCGTGCTATAGCCTAAAGTGGTGAATGTGTTGTATGTGGTATTTTGGGTAACTCACTAAGCATTTATGCTTATAGTTGTTGTGTTACGTGTTTCAGGTACCAGCAAGGATCGCGAGAAGGCGCCGGAATAATCAGTATGCACACATGAGGAGATTTTATACATTTTGATCTTGGGCTGTATTTATGAATTAACATGGGAACAACGAGATTTTATAATATTAATGAATGGAGATATGTTTTAAAAATTGTGAAAAATTGTTTTGAAATTTACGTCGTTACAAGTTGGTATCAGAGCCTTGGTTTGAGGGACTAGGTTGCACCTTTGGGCGTATCTGAACTTAAACTGAGGATTTGAGAAATTTTCAACAATAAGAACTAAATTTTCTATAAGAGCAAAAATTTTGAGACAACTTGAGAAGAGCAGTGTGTACGGTCTGCCAGCGCCCGAACGGTGAAACCCCAAAATACCCTTACATTGTGTGTTATGAGATATGCTATGTTATGTTACACATGCTAGAGTAGGCTAGGTATTCATATTAGGACTAGAGTGGCTTGATTTTTGATGCCTTAGCCTAGGAGATTACTACTACTATGAGATGCCTTGAGAGTGAGTAGATAGCAGTGAAGAGCTCATGAGAGTTCTACCAGAGGATAGCCAATGCATAGCGAGAGTAGAGTACTTGCGATCCGGAATCCAAGGAGGAGTTAGGGTGAATGTGGATGCGTTGTGGTCGGTAGTATAGGGCCTGTACTACCGAAGACACCGAATCGGTGAGCAGTCCAGGTAAGAATCCTTAGGATGCTAGAGGACGAGTGAGGTTGCGTTATCGAGTGTGAGCATGCTCGATCGAGTCTCTGGTATATTTTTGTTATATTTCAGAGACATCTTGGTGAGTGCACGTCACACTACAGAGAGCGGCGGAGTTAGCGATGATGAAATTCACAGGATGATTCATGATAAGGTAGCCGCGACCATTCGTGAGGACATATACGAGATATTTGGGTCTTTCGAGACCACGTTGATTGAGACGTTGAGGAGAAATACGCTGCTAATTCGGAAGCTGTTGCTGCTGTAGCCATCGAAGCTGTCGCAACTGCTAGGCCACGAAGGGGTGAATCATTGCTGTACCAGGAGCTCAGCAACATGAAGTCACCAAGGTTTGATAGGACATGATCTAATAGCCACGAGGGACGATATCCTGGTTCGAGTACCATGATAAGTAACAGATTGAGAATTGACGTCATGGTTCGAGTACCATGATAAGTAGCAGATTGAGAATTGATGTCATGGTTTGAGTACCATGATAAGTAGCAGATTAAGAATTGATGTAATGGCTCTAGTACTGTGATATGTAGCAGACTGAGAAGCGACATTATGGTTCGAGTACCATAAGTTGCAGCAGATCGAGAGGTGGTCACCCGGTTTGAGAGTCATGACTGGTGACGGTTAGTGCTTTTGGTTTTTACTGGTTATTCCGTGGGGATTATCTATACGGAGGTCAGAGGTGAATGAGTATGGGGCCAGAAGGCCATGGTGAACAAGTTTAGTGGAGCATCCCTTGAAATGGGAGATCGAGTGAGATCTAAGGGATTGTGGGTGATATGCTAGTTGGAGTTGTAGGACTCATAGATGAGTAGGGATGTTGCGTTATGGAAGAATACAGCTGGGGCTAGGTAACCGGCCGATAGTGGAGAGGTCACTTTCTATGACCCGAGTGGTGCTATTTCCGTTTCCTGTGGGAGACGTAAGAGGTGCTGAGATTTTGATTTTGAATTTTGGGGGTGAGCCCTGTGAGATTGAATGGATGGTGACCTGCAACTAGAGTATATGGTAGTAGGTCTGTTGCAAGGTAAAGATACAGCTTGAGCAGGTGGTCAGCCTAGGACGATCAAGATGAGAATATTAGGGCGGTGACCCTTATGGTCTTTGATGGGTATATAGGGTGGACATGTGGGTTCTTCTCTTCTGATAAGAGACGTAATGGAGCGTGGGTTGAAGAGTCGAGTCTGATGAGGAATAATGGTTTGTTATTTCCAGACTAATTGGCAAAGTTAGACGTGACGAAGGTGATATCGCGGCATGGAGTACCGGTCTCGATGGTCTCAGATCGAGATGTGCGTTTCACTTCCAGATTTTGGAAGAAATTTCATGAGGAATTGGGTACGAGGACGCATTTTAGTACCGCATACGACCCACAGACTGACGGACAGAGCGAGCGGACGATTCAGACACTCGAGCACATGCTTAGGGCATGTGTACTGGATTTCGGTGGGAGTTGGGACCTGTACTTGCCTTGGCTGAGTTTTCCTTTAACAAAAACTATCACTCGAGCATTGATATGCCACCCTTTGAGCTATTGTATGGGAGGAGGTGTCGGGCCCCCATTTGCAGGGGTGAGGTAGGGTAACGTGTGATGGGTAGTGCAAAGATAGTGCTTCAGACGACAGAGCAGATACATCAAGTCAGACAGAGGTTTTTGACCACTCAGAGTCGCCAGAAGAGTTATGTGGTGTAACAACCCGATATTTTGAATCTATCTAATGACCTGAAAGGGGCAAGTATTGTAACCGCTTTCGATGAGAAGAAATTAACCTCGAAAATAAAATGTTCAAAAGTCTCTATTTGGTTACCTACTAAGTTAGATATCATTAAACCGTGATCGTACGTAAAAAGACCGCCCAAATTTGACTTCGTATAAGGAAGTTATGATTTTTCCAAGTTCGGCGCGGTGATAGACAGCTAAAAACTTGAAACAGAGATCGAGCGACTTTTGGCTGAAATAACCTAAATGAAAATCGAAGGTCTCAAAAATGGTTTTTCAACGGTAAAAAGTCTGGCAAATACAGACGTCGGATAATGAAGTTATGAATTTCTAAACGAACTTTTCTTACCCCGACCTTTTATTAATAAATAATAAAAATAATTTCGAAATTTGCCGACGGAGTTTAAATGAAAGTTGTATAACGTACTCTCACCTACGCGTGGATATAAGGAATGTCGAAAATGGAGTTGGTATGAAGAAGATATGAATTTTTGAAATTTGGTAAATAATAAAAATATAAATTTAAATCAAAATTATGTATTATCCGAAGGGGGATCACCTGGTCCCTCCGAGTTACGCCCAACGTACCCTCGTACGCCCAACGTACTCGAGGACTAGGCCTAGGATCGTCCACGTCGCCCCCTACGCAAGGCTATGCCACATCCCATCCGGGCTCCGAGGCAGTCGAGGACTCGGTCACGCATGACGCACGCGTATGCCCAACGTAACCGCGTACACCCAGCATACCGAGGCGGTTCCAGTCCCTATAAAAGGGATGCGAGGCTTCTAGGGAAAATGCTCAATTCCTCTCACCTTTCTTGTGTTTTTGCCTCGTTTTCCGTGCAATAAATATCCCGAAGTCCCGGTTCCCATTCTCAAGCCCCGAAGATATTTTTACACTCTCGAGATTCCTGAGAATCCCGAGAAAATCTGCTTTTTTAAGTCAAGGTTCTGCTCGGTTTTCATCTCACCTTCTTTAATCTATCAAGTGAGTTCATACCCCCTTTTATACACTTTCAAATACTTTATAACATACTTTGAATACATTTCGGGGGAGAATACAAGTAAAGACACGGTTATTGTCGTGTGTTACATAAAGCTTCACTTTACTCATTTTTATCAAATGAATCATATGTGATTTATAACTACTATATGAAAACTCTTGTTATACTTTGCATGCACTAGATTTATACAAAGTACATAGTATCCGAGGTAGCCATCATTGTTAAAACGTTTTATGCATTCAAAGAACTTATGACTTATGCTTTGTCAAACATTGTGAAAAAGGATAAACCTTGCGTACAAAACTACTACTTTAATAAAGACTTAGTTGAGAATCCGTGAGACGTATACATCTTCAAATACTACCTTTTTGCTAAAAGGTACCACTTCAAGTCCTGTCTATAACCAGAGTCTCCTGTTGGGAGAGCATGTCAAATGTGTATAGATCTATACGGGAAGTCATGATCCCGCGCCTGATTGTTAGCTACAGTCCATCCTTTGGGGTGACAGTTTGTCATAATGCTACGACGCCTGAAGAACGTCGCTATAGGAAGATTATGTTTAGTATGGTTATAAAACTCATCAGATATACAATTATTATTGTACTTCTGAATTATGAATGAGTAGCTATTAAAACTACTCTTCATCTAACAATTGCGATCTTCTTAAAGGTTTTATTATTTGAAACTATGCTTCAATATTTTAAAGCATGTAAGTTGCTTTCTGTTTTCGGTCTTAGACATTAGACTACTTGTTACCTTAGGAAAATAAGGGATTTTCCTATATACAAAACAAACAACTAATAGGAAAATAAGGGATTTTCTTGATTCAACTATCTACATTTTCCAACACAAATATTCTCATGCATTTCATACTTTATTAAGAAAATAAGGGATTTTCTTGGAAAACGCACGAATTTTGGAATGGCATACACTTTCTCAAAACCGCTTATGAACTCACTAACTTAATTGTTGACACTTTTTCTTTGAAATAACTTGTATTCTCAGGGAACCGATAAGCAGGTTTGGAAATCAACTTTTGGGGATTAACGTGTTGACGTTAATTACTTCTTTTGAAAGATGTTTATGTATTTATCTTTTGAACATGTAATGAATACAATTATGTAAATATTTTTAAAACCTTTATACATATGTATATATATATATATATACATATATATATATATATACATATATATATATATATATATATATATATATATATATATATGGTGATGTGTACTTTCCTTTCTATGAAATGTTATGATACTGAATATGACGTCCTCCGCCCCCGAACGTTTCCACCGTTCTGGTTTGGGGGTGCGACAGATTCGTATCAGAGCATTTTTATAGAGAATTAAGTATATCAAAACCATTTTTGATATACAACTATAAACACAACTGGGCAAAAACACTCTGAGTAAGAGTCATACTTTTGAAATTAAATTTATTTAGTTTTTGTAAAGTAGGCATGCACTCATTTCATACTAATAACAGTTTCATATACAGATCATTATAGAAGTATTATAAATAAGTTGTGCAGTGCAGGTACGCCTTGGGACATGTAATCGGAACTGCGAAGAATATAGCCTAATCAACTATATTTGTCCAAGAGCCGACTAACGTATGCCAAGGAGTGTCTGCAGTGGACAAGAAATTTAAAACTTACCAAAAGCATATCGTTAAAGAATACTAAGGGAATATTTGGGTATCTACAACCATTAAACTTAAGGGTAAATTTCATGTGCTTTAGCTTATAGTCAATTCTTAACCCTATTCTCGTATAGACTCAATGGCTAGATTCCATCACCCCGGTGCCCCTACTACCCAACCAAGGTAATGGAGGATGGATCGAAGAAGATCCCGAAGAAGACAAGGAACCTATAGAGTTGGATGAAGGAGAGGACTCTGGTAACAGATTTGGAGCCAGAGATAATCAATCCACAGGCCCCACAACCTCCCGTCTATGTGAGGAACTTCCAAGGACCCATTCCCGTATGGGGGAGTCACCTTCACCATTGGAGCCAACAACAAAGCTTACGCTCTCCCTATGGCATGTTCCGAGACTTCTACGATGTCAGAGGCAGGGGTTCAGCGGACCGAGCACTCCCAGTCATGATTGGCAAAGTAGCCAACCAGTGCTATCAATCTGGAGTTCAAGCCAACCAGATCCGCGAGGTTAATGTGGAAGTGCAAGTGCGCACTTCCGAAATCCGTCGTGTGGACAAGTTGCAAGGGTATAGTCTAGACCGCACTAATGCCCTCCAAGAATAATTGAATGCCACGATCGCAACAATAACGAAGATGAGGGAACAACTAACTGCGTTTGATGGGCGCCTCATGGAGTCAAAACAGTAAGACACGGAGTCAAGCTCCAAACGCAAGCCGCGCCGCAAGTAGTACTTGCCCGACTTTCAAATTTTGTTATAAGTTAGGACTTCGGCTAAAAGTATTATTTTCTTTAAACTTTTCTGTAATCGGAGACCTTTAGAAAGGTCCAAATATTTTGTCTAAACTCGGATGTAACACAACCATATGTTTAATACATATAGGGCATATCTCTTTCTTATGTTAATTATGTGCAGTTCATTCAATTCATGAGTATATCTATTCAAACTCCATTTGTAAATCGAACTCAAAACCTTGTGTAGGTCTAACCAAATTCTTGATCTATTAAAGAGAGTTAAACTTATTATTTTTCAACTCTCAACCACCAAAATTTATAATCTTTCATTTTCTTTTGGCAGCGCGATGCCTCCTCGTCTAAACCTACGGCCCAGACCGGGCACGACACCACCACCACCTCCACCACCAACTTATGATCCGGCCATGGTCCAGGCTGCTATCACAGCAGCAGTAACTGCAGCCCTCTCGCAAATAAACTCCAACGGGAATGGAGGGACAGGAAGCAGCACGAATCATTCCAATCGTGGCACTGGTTATGGTCATGTAAGGTAATGTACATACAAGGAGTTCTCCAACGCAAAGCCAAAAACTTTTAATGGCACTGGGGGAGTCATTGCCCTAATGCAATGGTTCAAAAAGAATGAAACCGTCTTCGAGATCTGCTCATGCCAAGAGCCAAGCAAAGTCAAGTTTGTTGCTTTCTCCTTCATTGATTGAGCCCTCACTTGGTGGAAAAGCCATGTAAATTCTATGACTCTCACTGTCGCCAACGCTATGAGTTGGGAGAATCTGAAGGTTCTACTACTAGAAGAATATTTCCCAAGGGGCGAAATACAAAAACTTGAGCAAGGGCTTTGGAATCTGAAGATAACTATGTCTGATCTAGTCGCCTACGCATCTATGTTCAACGACCTCGCTGCATTGTGCCCTATCACAGTCAACCCAGAATCAAAAAAAGGTTGAAAGGTACATTTGGGGATTCTCACCCCAGATTCAAGGTCATGTCTTGGCTTCCAACCCTATCACTTTCAACAGCGCTAAACGCCTGGCTCAGAGACTCCTCGACCACGGGGTAAAATAGGGTACCATTGCAGCTACCGCCAATCCATCTAAGGTGGTACAGGGCCAGGGAAGACCTTGGAAAAAGAGAAGGGGACAAACCCTACAGGAGAACCCCAAGAAACAACAAGTGGTAGTGACCCACGCTATTACTGTACCTACCATCACTGCCCCCTCAAGCTCATATAATGGGAGACTTCCAAAATGTAACCAATGCAACTTCCACCACCACGGTCCCTGCCGTGACCTCCAATGCACTAGGTCCAATAAGAAGGGGCATACGGCCCGCTTCTACAAGGAGCCGACCCAACAAGCCGCCCCCACTGCTAATATCGGAGTAAGTCGCGTCTGCTTTGAGTGCGGAGCCATGGGACACTACCGCAGGGACTGCCCAAAGGCAAACAACAGAAATACCAGTGGAAGAGGCCAAGTGTTCGCAATAGGACAAGATGAAGCCGTTGCGGACCCCATTGTTGTTACGGGTACGTTTCTTCTCGATAACTCGTATGCCTGCATTTTGTTTGATATTGGAGCGGAGAGAAGTTTTGTGAGTCATGATTTTAAAGGCCTGCTAAAACCAACACCATAATCATTAAGTGAACTGTTTATAGTAGAAATGGCCAACAGTAAAAAAGAAGGCACTAAGGAGATATACTCAAACTGTACCCTAACTCTAAACGATAATCCCTTTCCAATCAACCTCATGCCAGTCTCAATTAAGAGTTTCGATGTCATCATAGGCATGGATTGGCTGAGTTCTCATCATGCAGATATTTTATGTTACGATAAGGTCGTTCGCCTTAATCTGCCAACCGGCAAAACCTTCATTATCTTGGGCAACAAACCCAGTACCACTCTTCGTATCATCTCAAGTATCCCAGCTCAGAAGTCCCTACGCAAGGAATGTCATGTGTTTTTGGCACATGTCGTGGATGTGAAATGCGAAGTCCAAGACATCAAGAATATGCCTGACGTATGCGAATTTCCAGATGCTTTTCCTGAGGACCTTCTAGGAATACGACCCGCGAGACAAGTCGAGTTCAGAATCGATCTGATTCCCGGAGCTACCCCAGTAGCCAAAGCGTCCTATTGATTAGCCCCAGCAGAGATGCAGGAGCTATCCAGCCAACTGAATGAGCTACTCGGCAAAGGATTCATCAGGCCGAGCTTCTCGCCTTGGGGAGCACCCGTGTTATTCGTGAAAAAGAAGGATGGATCATTCAGGATGTGCATCGACTACCGAGAACTCAACAAACTTACCATCAAGAACTGATATCCCCAACCACGAATCGACGACTTATTCGACCAACTCCAAGGAGCCAACTACTTCTCCAAGATCGATCTGAGATAAGGATATGACCACCTGCGAGTTTTGGGGAGTGATGTTCCCAAGACGGCCTTCCAAATAAGATAAGGGCATTACGAGTTCGTAGTGATACCGTTCGGAGTAACCAATGCCCCGGCCATATTCATGGATCTAATGAATTGGGTATGTCGTCCATTCTTGGATAATTTTGTGATAGTATTCATAGATGACATACTCATTTATTCGAAGAGTAAAGAAGATCATAGCCAACATCTGAGACAAGTCTTAGAGACGTTAAGAGCTGAGAGACTTTATGCGTAGTTCTCAAAATGCGTGTTTTGGGTTAGAAAGGTGGACTTCCTCGGTCACATGGTCAGCAAGGAAGGAATCCACATGGACCCATCTAAAATCAAGGCTATCAAAAGTTGGTTTGCACCAACTACACCCACAAAGATTCGCCAATTTCTAGGTCTTGATGATTATTATCGAAGGTTCATTCAGAACTTCTCCAGCATCGCAAAGCCTCATACCTCCTTAACTTAGAAAGGTGTGACCTACAGCTCGGGAGAAAAACAAGATGCTGCATTTCAGACTCTGAAACAGGCCCTTTGCGGTGCACCCATTCTTTCTCTTCCAGAAGGGATCGAAGATTTTATGGTGTATTGTGGTGCTTCGAAACAAGGGTTGGGCTGTGTACTAATGCAAAGAAGAAAGGTTATTGCATATGCCTCACGACAACTAAAAACACATGAAGTCAACTACACCACTCATGACTTAGAACTTGGAGCGGTGGTCTTCCCTCTGAAAATCTGGAGGCACTACCTATACGGTACCAAGTGCACCATCTTTACAGACCACAAGAGCCTTCAACACATATTCGACCAGAAGGAGTTAAACATGAGACAACGACGTTGGGTCGAATTGCTCAATGACTACGAATGTGAGATTCGCTATCATCCGGGAAAGGCAAACGTTGTGGTTGATGCCCTTAGTGGTAAGGAGTACTCTGGTCAAAGAGTGAAGCCATTAGCCATGTCGATCCATTCACACCTGTCAGCACAAGTCAAGGAAGCTCAAATAGAATCCTTGAAACCCAAAAACGTGACAGGTGAGACCCTTAGGGGGATGGACAAGAACCTAGAAATCAAGAGTGACGGAGTACGCTACCTGATGAACCGAATCTGGACACCCAAGTTTGGTGGGTTCAGAGAGGTAGTTATGAACGAAGCACACAAGACTCCATACTCTGTGCACCCAGGTTAGATAAGATGTATCTAGATCTCAAGCAACTCTACTGGTGGCCAAACATGAAAGCAGAGATTGTTACCTATGTGAGTAAGTGCTTGACTTGCGCCAAGATAAAAATAGAACACCAGAAACCCTCAGCTCTACTACATCAACCTGAAATACCTTAGTGGAAATGGGAACAGATTTCCATGGAATTCATAACAAAACTACCCAAAACTCAGGGTGGCCAAGATACTATTTGGGTGATCATCGACAGACTAACCAAGTCTGATCATTTCTTACCGATCAAGGAAACTGATAAAATGGAAAAACTATCGAGAACCTACATCCGAGACATCGTGCGACTTCATGGAGTGCCGATGTCTATCATCTCAGACAGAGACAGCAGATCCACTTCCATATTCTGGCAATTATTGCAAAAATCCATGGGAACAAGGTTGGATATGAGTGCAGCCTATCACCCAAAAACTGACGGATAGAGTGAGAGAACGATCCAAACCCTAGAAGACATGTTGCGAGCATGTGTAGTCGACTTTGGTAAAGCGTGGGATGTCCACTTACCTTTAGTCGAGTTCTCTTATAACAACAATTATCATAGTAGCATCAAGACTGCTCCATTTGAAGCCCTTTACGGCCGTAAGCACAGATCACCTCTGTGTTGGACGGAAGTAGGCTACACGCCGTTGGCAAAAGGTCTAGTCCTTAATAGCACTCTCACTGGTCCAGAGATCAGCAGAGAAACGACTAAAAAGATCGTTCAAATATGAGAACGACTGAAAGCCTCAAGGGATAGGCAAAAGAACTATGCCGACAAAAGACGAAAACCCTTGGAATTTCAGGTTGGTGACCGCGTACTGCTGAAGGTCTCACCCTGGGAAGGCATGATACGCTTTGGAAAGCATGGAAAGCTAAATCCTCGGTACATTGGACCCTTCGAAATTATTTCAAGAATTGGTCCAGTAGCTTACAAATTCCAACTTCCAATCGAGTTTAAGAAAGTACATCCAGTATTCCACGTATCGAACCTGAAAAAGTGTTTGTCCGATGAAACTCTTGTGATTCCGCTCGACGAAATCGAACTTAACGAAAATCTTAACTTTGTGGAATAACCCGTCGAGATCATGGATAAGGAAATCAAACGAACTAAACAAAGTCGCATACCAATAGTGAAGGTTCACTGGACGCTAAGCGAGGACCTGGATTCACTTGGGAACGAGAAGATCAGATGCAAAAAAAGTATCCGTATCTCTTCCCTAGTCCAGTGGCGCTGATTTAGTAATTAATTTCGAGACGAAATTCCCTCTAAAGGGGGGATGATGTAACAACCCGATATTTTGAATCTATGTAATGACCTGAAAGGGGCAAGTATTGTAACCACTTTCGATGAAATGAAATTAACCTCGAAAATAAAATGTTCAAAAGTCTCTATCTGGTTACCTACTAAGTTAGATATCATTAAACCATGATCGTACGTAAAAAGATTGCCCAAATCTGACTTCGTTTAAGGAAGTTATGATTTTTCCAAGTTCGGTGCAGCGATAGACAGCTAAAACTTAAAACAGAGATCGAGCGACTTTTGGCCAAAATAACCTAAATGAAAATCGAAGGTCTCAAAAATGGTTTTTCAACGGTAAAAAGTCTGGCAAAGACAGACGTCGGATAATGAAGTTATAAATTTCTAAACGAACTTTTCTTACCCCAACGTTTTAATAATAAATAATAAAAATAATTTCGAAATTTGCAGACGGAGTCTAAACAATAGTTGTAGAGCGTACTCTAACCTACGCGTGAATATAAGGAACGCCGAAAATGGAGTTCGTATGAACAGGATATGAATTTTTGAAGTTTGCTAAATAATAAAAATATAAATTTAAATCAAAATTTTGTATTATCCGAAGGGGGAGTCACCGGGTCCCTCCGAGTTACGCCCAGCGTACCCTCGTACGCCCAGCGTACTCGAGGACTAGGCCTCGGATCATCCACGTCGCCCCTATGCGAGGGTATGCCCCGTCCCATCCGAGCGCCGAGGCAGTCGAGGAATCGGTCACGCATCACGCACGCGTATGCCTAGCGTAACCGCGTACGCCCAACGTAACGAGGCGGTTCCAACCCCTATAAAAGGGATGCGAGGGTTCCGGGGAAAATGCACAATTCCTCTCACCTTTCTTGCATTTTTGCCTCGTTTTCCATGCAATAAATATCCCGAAGTCCTGGTTCCTATACTCAAGCCCCGAAGAAAGTTTTACACTCCCGCGATTCCCAAGATTCCCGAGAAAATCCGCTTTTTTTAAGTCAAGGTTCTGCTCGGTTTTCATCTCACCTTCTTCAATCTATCAAGTGATTTCATACCCCCTTTTATACACTTTCAAATAGTTTATAATGTACTTCTAATACATTTCGGGGGATAATACAAGTAATCACACGGTTATTATCGTGTGTTACATAAAGTTTCACTTTACTCATTTTTATCAAATGAATTATATGGGAATTATAACTACTATATGAAAAATCTTGTTATACTTTGCATGCACTAGATTTATACAAAGTACATAGTATCCGAGGTAGCCATCATTGTTAAATCGTTTTATGCATTCAAAGAACTTATGACTTATGCTTTGTCAAACATTGTGAAAAAGGATAAACCTTGCGTACAAAACTACTACTATAATAAAGACCTAGTTGAGAATCCGTGAGATGTATACATCTTCAAATACTACCTTTTTGCTAAAAGGTACCACTTCAAGTCCTGTCTATAACCAGAGTCTCAAGTTGGGAGAGCATGTCAAATGTGTATAGATCTATACGGGGAAGTCATGATCCCGCGCCCTGACTGTTAGCTACAGTCCATCCTTTGGGGTGACAGTTTGTCATAACGCTACGACGCCTGAAGAACGTAACTATAGGAATATTATATTAAGTATGGTTATAAAACTCATCAGATATACAATTATTATAGTACTTCTGAATTATGAATGGGTAGCTATTAAAACTACTCTTCATCTAACAACTGCGATCTTCTTAAAGGTTTTATTATTTGAAACTATGCTTCAATATTTTAAAGCATGTAAGTTGCTTTCTGTTTTCGGTCTTGGACATTAGACTACTTGTTACATTAGGAAAATAAGGGATTTTCCTATATACAAAACAAACAACTAATAGGAAAATAAGGGATTTTCTTTATTCAACTATCTACATTTTCCAACACAAATATTCTCATACATTTCATACTTTATTAAGAAAATAAGGGATTTTCTTGGAAAACGCATGAATTTTGGAATGGCATACACTTTCTCAAAACCGCTTATGAACTCACCAACTTATTTGTTGACACTTTTTCTTTAAAATAACTTGTATTCTCAGGGAACCGCTAAGCAGATTTGGAAATCAACTTTTGGGGATTAACGCGCTGACGTTAATTACTTCTTTTGAAAGATATTTATGTATTTATCTTTTGAATATGTAACGAATACAATTATGTAAACATTTTTAAAATCTTTATATATATATATATATATGTATAAATATATATATATATATATATATATATATATATATGTATATATATGGTGGTGTGTACTTTCCTTTCTATGAACTGTTACCATACTGAATATGACGTCCTCCGCTCCCGAACGTTTCCGCTGTTCTGGTTTGGGGGTGTGACATGTGGACAGGCGACGATCCCAGCTCGAGTTCCAGGTCGATGATTTCAGGCTCCTGAAGGTATCTCCTTGGAAAGGAGTGATCCGATTCAGGAAGAGGGGCAAGCTGGGGCCTCGGTATATTGGGCCGCTTAGAATGATCGCGAGGGTGGGTATGGTAGCGTATCGCATGGAGCTACCTGTGGAGTTTGACCAGATTCATGATACATTCCACATGTCGCGTCTGAGGAAGTGTATAGCCGATGAGTCAGTAATGGTACCGCTAGAGCATATCCAGGTGGACGCGATTCTGTATTAAGTAGAGTGAGTGTTGTGATGCTACGGGGAGTTGTAGTACTCACTAGTGAGCGAGAGGGTGTTGTGATGTTATGGGGAGTCATAGTACTCATTAATCAGTGATAGGGGTTTGTGATGCTATCGGGATCCGTAGTACTCACTAGTCAACGAGAGGGTTTTGTGATGCTACGGGGAGTCGTAGTACTCACTAGTCAGCGAGAGGGTGTTGTGATGCTACGGAGAGCCGTAGTACTCACTAGTCAGTGAGGGGGTGTTGTGATGCTACGGGGAGCCATCGTACTCACTAGTTAGCAAGAGGGTGTTGTGATGCTACGGGGAGCCGTAGTACTCACTAGTCAGCGAGAGGGTGTTGTGATGCTACGGGGAGCTGTAGTACTCACTAGTCAGTGAGAGGGTGTTGTGTTGCTACAAGGAGCCGTAGTACTCACTAGTCAGCGAGAGGGTGTTGTGATGCTAGGCGGAGCTGTAGTAATCACTAGTTAGCGAGAGGGTCTTGTGATGCTATGGGGAGCCGTAGTACTCACAAGTCAGCGAGAGGGTGTTGTGATGCTACGGGGAGCCCTAGTACTCACTAGTCAGCGAAAGGGTGTTGTGATGCTATGGGGAGCCGTAATACTCACTAGTCAGCGATAGGGTATTGTGATGCTACAGGGAGCCATAGTACCCACTAGTCAGCGAGAGGATGTTGTGATGCAACGGGGAACCGTAGTACTCACTAGTCAGCAAGAGGGTGTCGTGATGCTACGGGGAGCCGTAGGATTCACTAGTTAGCGAGAGGGTGTTGTGATGCCACGGGGAGCCGTAGTACTAACTAGTCAGCGAGAGGGTGTTGTGATGCTACGGAGAGTCGTAGTACTCACTAGTCATCGAGAGGTTGTTGCCATGTTACGAGTAGCCATAGTATTTGCTAATCATAGTGTGGCACAGAGGAGTATTTAGGCTTCGGTAACGATACTGTTCGAGTCTTCGGGAGCCTGTTGTCGCACCAGGGGCAAGACGGAGATCTCCGTGTCAGTTGGGAATTGATATACCATAGGTTGGGTGGGGATTATTGTAATCAGAAGGAATTGGGAGAAGGTGTGTGCTTAAATTCGCGAATCTTGGGTCATGATTTGAGTGCCAGGTTGGAATTGAGTGCTTCCAAGCCTTCTGTTGAATCAGCCTCTCTAGTTTGACTCTAGATTCGTTCGTCTATTAAGTAGGCAAGATGAGGTTTCATATTTATGGGTTTCAATTTGAGGAATATTTATCTTCATCTGATTTCATTGACTCGAGTGGGTCAGTATTATTGGTATGGGGATTCTCGCAGGGCGCATGAAACCGAAGGGTGGATGATGACCAAGGGTAGGACGCAAGATGATTACAGATGGTTTTGCAGCACTCGCTTGGGATAAAGCGAACTTCGTGATTGTGTGTCGCGATGAGCCGAGATAGTTATCGTGAGAAGGGAGTCGATGAGACGTGTTGGTTTGCAATAAGTAACCTTGGAGGTTCATCATTTAGGTCGGGAGCTGACCTGGTGCTCAGTATTGAAAGGGAAATCTGAGAGGAAGTTGGGGCTTATGTTTATGGAAGTCAGAGGAAACTAACAAGGGAGCATGGTCTTCCTGTGTTGGAGGTCAGATTTTTGAGATTCTTTCCTTTTAATAAGTTCTAGTAGTTGTTTAGGCGGTGGATCATCGATGGGTTATGATCTTGCAATTTCTCTTGAGATCGACCCGGATCAATTGAATAATCAGCATGGATAGAGAATTCTTAGAATATGTTAATCGATGAGAGATTTACATGATGTTTATTCGATGGTGGTCTGGCAAGGAGATAGACCGTTAGGGTTCTAGTTCTGATGAGTCAGATCGAGTATCGCAGCGGGAGCTGGGTCTGTCCTTCTCGAATGAGAGACCCTGGTGGGAACGAGTGTTATTGAAAAGCGATTGTTGTATGATATGAGGACCTTCGGTAGTGTATTGCGGTATGTTGGTGTTGTTCTATGTGTTGGTAGGAGTGTTTCCAAGGACGAAATCTATTTCAAGTGGGGGAGAATTGTAACATCCCGAAATTTAGGAACACCCCTTAAACCCTTCTTTTCTTCTGAGTTGTCAAGATATCCCTTATATGTGAATCAAGGAAACCGAGTATGCTGGGCGTACTAAGGAGTACGTTGCGCGTACTCAAGGGCTTGTTTTGGACGCCGACTCCTCCCCGTACGGTGGGAGTACCTTGAGATACGCTGGGCTTGGCTGGTCCAGACTCAATGTAAGACCAAAAATTTCAAAACAATTTTTCATTTAAAAATAATCGTTTAATTCTTAGAAACACTTGTTTAAAATCTCATTCATAATCGAATTACAAAACATAACTCCATTTTCACTTGCATAGTAAACCAGGATCCTCAAAACATGTCTCTTTCTCTGGTGTGTACAATCAAGCCGGTGCCGTCCCGTGGTCCTGAAAGAAACCTGAAACACATACATAACACAAAACACTGTAAGCACGAAGCTTAGTGAGTTCCCCAAAATACCACACATGACATATATTAGCCACTCGAGGGTATAACTCAGTGGGTCCGTGGACCCTGCTCTGTGAACCCTATGGTTCTAACTCTGTGAACCTTCCGGTTCTAACTCTAGGAACCCTCCGGTTCCAACTATGAAAACATGCACAACATAAATCACAAAGAAATAATGTAGTACAACACATAACATACATAGCGTAATAATACTCTGTCACATAACTCTGATTACCTACTCAAGGTAAAGTATAGTGAGAAGACTCACCTGGCAAGCAGAAAGTAGATATCCCCACACTTGAATCTCGAACTCGCCACCGCCTAACACGTAAGGCATATACTCTCATGAATATAACTCTCGAGACTAGAATCAACCCTCTCATGGCACCCTATTAAGAGTAAAAGACTATTTTACCCCTCTCTTGGCCCAAAGGCCACATTCGCTGACCAAGCCCTAAAAGTCAACTGTCAACTCTTGGTTAAAGTCAAATTCCTCAGTCAAAGTCAACCCTCCTGGTTGACCCTGCTCACCGACTCAACCCATAGACTCGTCGAGTCCCCATGCTCAGAACTTCCCCAATCTGCGACTCAATTCGTCGAGTCATCCCGAGACTCGCCGAGTCCCACAACTCTGAGTCCACTCGCACACAACTCACTGAGTCATCCCTTGAGTCACCGATTCTCGACTCAACCAGAAAATATTGGGACTCTTCGACAAGACTCACCGAGTCCAAGAACAGACTCGCCAAGTCTAAGGCTATCCTCAACCTACTCGCCGATTTGTTCATACAACTCGCCGAGTTCCAGGCCATCTTCATCCAACTCGCCGATGTGTTCTTCCAACTCGTCGAGTTCCAGCTCATCTTTAAGCAACTCGTCGAGTACACCCATGTGACTCGCCGAGTACCACCGGTCTGAATCCATACAGAAGCATTCCACGCCATGCAATTGGTCCAAAACATACATCTAGTCTCCTACAACTCATCCATCACGTAAAGTGGCAAACTTTACGTGAATCCATGGAGATCTAGGCCTTTTACACTTTAGGGCTAAGGTTTGGGACATGATAGCTTCACTACATACTCAAACACAGGGACTTTCAGGCATTTCCAATCCTTCTCCATTCCAGATCTGAGGTAGCAACCTTAGATCTAACCTCTAAGCTCCAAAACACCAAAAGATATGATCTCAACACCCTCAAACATGAAGAATCTAGACAATAGCAGCTCAAACAATGGAAAGATACCTCAAAAGGAAGCTCCAAGAGAAGATTATCCCGAATCCATGCAAAGCCCTTTGATCCAAGCCTCTAATTCTTCAAGATCTCTTCAACAACCACCTCTCCTAGCTCCAATTTGCTCAACAATGGGGTTTCTCCACGAAATTAGGGTTTCTGGGACTCAATGGGGTGATAAAGAGGCTGGGGAGTAAACATAATGTTCCTTATATAGGGCTCAACCCCGAGAATTAGGGTTTTCTCCACTCAGCGCCTACTGGCCGAGTCCATCTCGTTGACTCGCCGAGTCGGCTACTTGACACGCGACAAAGCCGCGACTCTACTCGCCGAGGCGCCCATGGACTCGCCGAGTCACTCTTTCCCAATTTACTCTTTTAGCCCTTCAACTCTACTCTTGATATTTTGGGATGTTACAATTCTCCCCCACTTAAATTAGGCTTCGTCCTCGAAGCCTACGGCAACTCAACTCCAAAATACTCCCACGACGCGCCACATGGCCCTAACTGGACCAGGTTCCTCAAAGCATAACCATCGAACTCGAACTCACTTCCTCTTTCCTTGCGGTGTCCTGACCACCGTCTCAAACCGGCCACCGGATGTACCCTCTGATAATCACACTCAACAATCGAGAATTACCCGAGATGCATGACTGCTTCAAATCTCAACAATCGCTTGACCCCCCACGAGCTAGAAATAATCACGAACCACCGGATCCCCGATTCGAAACCCACTCTATCCATACCATGCTGACAGAAAGACCCACTCTTCAATCTCAGAGCAACTCCCACGAGACCTCTTCTTGCAATCACACACACATGCTGCACCAACCTTCGCACCCTCGGGTTGGGAAAACCCATCACACTGACGACATCTCTAACATCCCCAGGAGGAACCACCACTACGCACACAACCCTTGATCAGAATCAAGTTGGGAGTCCCAGACTCCATCCCTGCATCCATCCTAAGACTCTTGGCTCGACACCCGCAGAATCCCTTCCGTGTCCTCAATAGACATCCCATCATGATGTCAATCCATACCACTGTCACAGACACAATGTTCAACCACCATACTCCAAATCATCCATTCTCACTACTAATTACACTTCCGCGAACCAACACTTCCCCCCCCCCCCCCCCGGGGGTTACATACCTTTTTCTTCCCTAACCCAGGGAAATCCACTTGTCAACCTTGCCACTACTCCATGTATCGCACATGCTCTGGATCTGCTCGCAAGGACTCTCGGGTCCATGCGCTACCTCTCCCTAGCAAATGAGGGTCCGACACCTCCTCCCATACAACAGCTCAAAGGGTGGCATACCAATGCACTAATGATGGCTGTTAATATAGGATAACTTAACCAAGGATAAATACGTGCCGCAACTCCCTCCGAAATCTAATACACATGCCCGAAGCATGTCTTCGAGCGTCTGAATCGTTCGCTCGCTCTGAAGTGTCCTCAGACATCATCATGATAAGCACTAGCTCATTTCTCATATCCCTCTTCGAGACTGAGCACCAGGTCAGCTTTTGACTCCACAGCTGAGCCTCCAAGGGTCACCCATATCATGATCCAAATATCCCACTAACTTCCTCCCTGTGACCACTATCCCGGCCCAGTGACACGCAAGTCACGAAATTCTCTTTTCCTCATGCGAGAAAATACAATCCAACCGAGGATCGTCTCAACTCTGATCTCTGGTTTCTGCTGCGTATATCCCTTGCGCATCTCGCCGCATCTCCCGACAGAGACGGAGATCCCAGTCTTACCCCCGGTTCAACACCCAGGCTCCAAAAACTCAATACTAGGGCTACTCAAGCCCAAAACTCTTCTACATCATACACTAATCGGAGAACATTCCATCATCACATTCTCTTGCCATCTAGTGAGTACTATGGCTCCCCGTAGTATCACAACACCCTCTGACTAGTGAGTACTACGGGTCCGCGCAGTATCACAACACCCTCTGAATAGTGAGTACTATGGCTCCCCGTAGTATCACAACATCCTCTGACTAGTGAGTACTACGGCTCCCCGCAGTATCACAACACCCTCTGACTAGTGAGTACTACGGCTCCCTGCAGTATCACAACACCCTCTAATTAGTGAGTACTACGGCTCCTCGCATTATCACAACACTCTCTGATCCCACTAGCTCATGCTCCGCAGACTATCATCGGCAGCTACCCATACTCGACTCGAATACGTATCACAAACTCTGGAGGCAATCAACATATCAAAATGCCCACCCTCGCGAAGATCCACTCTCTTAAATAATCTCCCTGGATGCCCATACTCGAAGGGCTCCCACTAGATCCGTAGATACCTGATATACCACAAGTCGTCTCAACTCAAGATTCACGAGTAACTCCGAAATAAAGATATCATACCCGGATACCTCGGTATATCCCAACAGAACATCACAAGCTCCTGCCACAACCACTAATCTCCTGCCCCCAAGCGTCATATAGATACAATAATACATTTCCTCCGAACCCCATAATTAGATCTACATTTTTCCCAAAATGCAACTTCGGTGTATCCAATTTCTCAATTGGAATACGAGAAAATGCTAATGCTACGAAATACGCTGATAATTCTCCGAAACCCTTTTTCCCACCACTCAAAATCCAAGCAAGGATACGCATACCGACCCGGGAGTTGGCTGCCCAATCATTCTCTATCTACTTGCAACAACACTGACCACTACCAGGTTCCTGACCATTAAACACCTGCCGTGGAGACATTCATCCTTCTCAAACAAGTACTTCCCGCATTAACTCACTCTGACCCCCTTCCCTCGATTACCGACATCTCTGGTCTCATGATTTCTTACCGCAGATCTCTATACTCCACTTATAACTGCTCTTGACAAATCTCCGCTTTCTTACATACGGTACCCAGTTCTCCCCCACTCAGGGTTCGAACCATCACAAATTAGCACACAACTAACCCACAACTATTTTCACCAGCAAAATTGAACCTCTGATGAACTCCTCAAGAATTTGTCGTACCAATCTAGTACCAAACAAATCAACTGCTCAATAACATCCCTGGCTCATAGGCTGAACCACAAATCATCGTACCCCTCACCTCAACTCATCAACCAACGCTCCAACACCAGGATCATCCCAAGAACAGAGACCCACTCCCATATTCAATACCCAACATAGATAGAAAACTCTCTGCACTGCTAAACTCGACTGAACTCCCCACTGATACCACTACAATACATCCTACTATACTCAAATAGGCGTAATGTGCTCCTCAACTATCTCAGTCCCAACTGATTATCTGATCATGATAAATCACTGCCTCGCGGCACACATGCTACCTGATACTCTGGTGGGAAATTATCATCAATGACAACCTGCAGGGTTTACCCCCAAACCCAAAACTTAAACATCATGCTTCTCATATTTTGCACACGAACATAATCAGTACCACCCAGATCATAGAAGGTGACATCTCCTTTATCGACTGATCGCTCAACTCAGATTGAAATTCTCCCTTCTCACTGACTCCTTACTAAAATACTCTGAGAGGCTCTCGATCTCCCTCTCAAGGGTCGCCTCTTCGAACTCAAACATGACCGGATAGCCAGAGAACCACAAGCATCATTCCCTACGAACCATGGTACTCATTCCATGACATCTCTTCTCAATATGCTCCGGCGTACGGTACTCGAACCGTAACATCACTCCTTAGTCCACTCCGATGTATGGTACTCGAACCATAACATCACTCCTCAATCCGCTCCAATGTATGGTACTCAAACCATAACATCACTCATCAATCCGCTCCGATGTATGGTACTCGAACCATAACATCACTCCTCATTCCTCTCCGATGTATGGTACTCGAACCATAACATCACTCCTTAATCCGCTCCGATGTATGGTACTCAAACCATAACATCACTCATCAATCCGCTCCGATGTATGGTACTCGAACCATAACATCACTCCTCAATGCTCTCCGATGTATGGTACTCAAACCATAACATCACTCCTAAATCCGCTCCGATGTATGGTACTCAAACCATAACATCACTCCTCAATCCGCTCCGATGTATGGTACTCGAACCATAACATCACTCCTCAATCCTCTCCGATGTATGGTACTCGAACCATAACATCACTCCTCAATCCGCTCCTTAGAACCTTCAGAATACTCCCTGTATCAAGTATGGGTCCTATGCTTTCAGTAGTACGGGCCCATACTACCTGCCACATCTACCCATACTTTCCACACGGACCATCCCAGAGATCCTAAGTAGCTGCTCGACCTGCTCTTTCACCAATCCCATCGCGCGTGCTCGCTCCCCATCGAAATTTTCTACCCTACCAGCGCACTCATCTGGCTAAGGTTACTCCCTAGGCTCTTCCTTGGTCCTCTTACTTCTTTGCTATCAGCTGCTGAAGAGCTCCTAATGATGCAAACCATCTACCTCCTGAATATCGTCATATTCACTTGGTAGCTGACTCCCATCATCGAGAGTTCCACAAAGCAGAAAGCAAGCAACATTCGAGCATCGAAGAATACATAGAACTCACTCTCGGTGATAACTCCACTTTCTCGGCTCATCCTCGAAAGTACCACCGAACTCTGTAACTCTACCCCTCATGGGTTCTAACTGGATACTCTCACTGATCACATACTCAAAAGCATAACACATATAACAACAAGTCCTAGGCTAAGGCATCACAAATCAGGCCACTCTAGTCCTAAGATATGAAATACCTAGCCTGTCTCTAGCATGTAACGATATCTCATAAAGTGCATCATAAATATCTCATAAGACAAAAGTAAGGGTATTTTGAGAAATCACCATTCGGGCTCTGGCTGATTGTACACACTACTCTTTCTCGCTTTCTCTTTGAACTCTTATTCACTTTTAGAAATTCATTTCTTTTTGAAAACTTTTCTTACTTCCTTAGCTTGAGTCCAGATTTACCCGAAGGCGCATCCGAATCCCTCAAACCAAGCCTCTGATACCAACTTGTAACACCAAAAATTTCAAAACAATTTTTCATTTAAAAATAATCATTTAATTCTGAGAAAAACTTGTTTAAAATCTCATTCATAATCAAATTACAAAACATAACTCCATTTTCACTTGCATAGTAAACCAGGATCCTCAAAACATGACTCTTTCTCTGGTGTGTACAATCAAGCTGGTGCTGTCCCGTGGTCCTGAAAGAAACCTGAAACACATACATAACACAAAACACTGTAAGCACAAAGCTTAGTGAGTTCCCCAAAATACCACACATGACACATATTAGCCACTCGAGCCTATAATTCTGTGGGTCTGTGGACCCTGCTCTGTGAACCCTCTGGTTCTAACTCTGTGAACCTTCCGGTTCTAACTCTAGGAACCCTCCGGTTCCAACTCAGAAAACATGCACAACATAAATCACATAGAAATAATGCAGTACAACACATAACATACATAGCATACAAATACTCTGTCACATAACTCTGGTTACCTACTCAAGGTAAAGTATAGTGAGAGGACTCACTTGGCAAGCACAAAGCAGATATCCCCACACTTGAATCTCGAACTCGCCACCGCCTAACACGTAAGGCATATACTCTCATGAATATAACTCTCGAGACTAGAATCCACCCTCTCATGGCACCCTCTTAAGGGTAAAAGACTATTTTACCCCTCTCTTGGCCTAAAGGCCACATTCGCTGACCAAGCCCTAAAAGTCAACAGTCAACTCTTGGTCAAAGTCAAAGTCCTCAGTCAAAGTCAACCCTCCTGGTTGATCCTGCTCGCCGATTCAACCCGTCGACTCGTCAAAGTCCCCATGCTCAGAACTTCCCCAATCCACGACTCAACTCGCCGAGTCATCCCGAGACTCGCCGAGTCCCACAACTCTGAGTCCACTCGCACACAACTCACCGAGTCATCCCTTGACTCACCGATTCTCGACACAACCAGAAAATATTGGGACTCTTCGACAAGACTCGCCGAGTCCAAGAACAGACTCGCCAAGTCTAAGGCTATTCTCAACCTACTCGCCGAGTTGTTCATACAACTCGCCGAGTTCCAATCCATCTTCATCCAACTTGCCGAGTTGTTCTTCCAACTCGTCGAGTTCCAGCTCATCTTCAACCAAATCGTTGAGTACACCCATGTGACTCGCCGAGTACCACCAGTCTGAATCCATACAGAAGCATTCCAGGGCCATGTAATTGGTCAAAAACATAGATCTAGTCTCCTACAACTCATCCATCACGTAAAGTGGCAAACTTTACGTGAATCCAAGGAGATCTAGGCCTTTTACACTTTAGGGCTAAGGTTTGGGACATGATAGCTTCACTACATACTCAAACACAGGGACTTTCAGGCATTTCCAATCGTTCTCCATTCCAGATCTGAGGTAGCAACGTCAGATCTAACCTCTAAGCTCCAATACACCAAAAGATATGATCTGAACACCCCCAAACATGAAGAATCTAGACAATAGCAGCTCAAACAATGGAAAGATACCTTAAAAGGAAGCTCCAAGAGAAGATTATCCCGAATCTTTGCAAAGCTCTTTGATCCAAGCCTCTTCTTCTTCAAGATCTCTTCAACAACCACCTCTCCAAGCTCCAATTTGCTCAACAATGGGGTTTCTCCACGAAATTAGGGTTTTTGGGACTCAAGGAGTTGGTAAAGAGGCTGGGGAGGAAACATAATGTTCCTTATATAGGACTCAACCCCAAGAATTAGGGTTTTCTCCACTCAACGCCTACTCATCGAGTCCATCTCGTTGACTCGCCGAGTTGGCTACTTGACATGCAACAAAGCCGCGACTCTACTCACCGAGTTGCCCATGGACACGCTGAGTCACTCTTTCCCAATTTACTCTTTTATCCCTTCAACTCTACTCTTGATAGTTCGGGATGTTACACTCAAAACCCTAAATTAGACTCGATCTCTATTTAAGGAAGGCTATGGCCTTGTCCCCAGCCTCCATTTCACAGAGAGAAACCTCAAGAGAGCATCTTCATCGTTCCATAGTGATGTATGAGTGTTTTGAGCTAGGAAGAGTCTTTCTATGATGGAGAAGAAGAAGAGAAGATCTTTGTGGAGGCTAGAAGATGCAGTACAAGTCTGGATTTGAGTTCTTCAGAGGGTGGAGCTTCTTCTACAGGTAAAAAGCTCCTAGCTTTCCTAGTCTTTCTTGTGTTATTCTTTATGGACCCCTTTCTAGGGTTTTTGGTCCCAAGGTGGAGACTTTATGGGAAAATCGTCTCCATTAACCTAGATCTTCCATACTTCAGAACTATGAGAGTTTTATGTTCATAAAAATGTGGTCTTGGATGAGATTATTGAGCCATGCATGAGATCTACATCTTTTGAGGAAGAACGAAAGGTGCTAGGGAGTGTAGGGGCCTTTACAACCATGTAAAGGCTTAAGGGTTCCGACTTTATGGAGTAAGAGATGTTAGGAAGTCCAGATCCAAGAGATGAGTTAAGATCTTAATGGGTTAAGACCCAAAAATTGACTTATGCAAAACTGAGAGTACGCCAAACGTAATCCTAGTACGCCCTGTGTACTGGGCTGAGGTCCCCGATCAGATTTGTGCGTGATTGAGTACGCTGAGCGTACCAAACGTAACCCCTTTGTGGGCTTTTGGGCTAGGTGATGTTTTGCGCTTTAAGTGTTGGGCTTGGAGCTTAAGCTTCACGCTTAGAGTCTTGGGCCAGAGGAATGTATATATGAGCTTCGGGACCTTTGTTTTTGGGTTTTCCTTTTTCGTTGGGAATTGGGCCGTATGAGGACCCTTTTATTATTGGGCTTTGGTGGGCCCAAAAAAGGGGGTTTAGAGTGTTATTGGACTGCTAGGTGGTCTATCATTAGACCCAATAAGGGAGGGGTTGGGCTTGGCTCCTAGTTGAGATTTATTGTGGGTTTGGAACATAGTTGGAGTCCGGTGAGTAGCAGCAGTGACTATAGGAGTCGTTCTTCACCCGAGGTAAGTCTTCTCACTATACGTTACCTAGAGTGGCATTCATGCGTTGACCGGTGTGTCTTATGTTCTATGTATGAGATTATGTGCTAAGTATGAGATTATGTGCTGAGTATGAGATTATGTGCTATGAATGAGTTTATGTGCTATGTGATATATATATGTTATGTGATTGTATCGACCGGACCAGAGGGTCCAACGATACAGACCGGACCGGAGGGTCCAATGATTCAGACCGGGCCAGAGTGCCGAACAACCTATGACCAGACCAGAGGGTCCAACGAGATATAGGACTGGAGGGTCCCGCTGAGGCACATCGACCGGAGGGTCATGCTATAGCCTCGAGTGGCGTATGGGTTGTATGCGGTATTTTGGGGAACTCACTAAGCATTTATGCTTACAGTTGTTGTGTTATGTGTTTTAGGTACCAGCAAGGATCGTGGGAAGGTGCCGACATGATTAGTAAACACACATGAGGAGATTTTATACATTATGATATTGGGCTGTAGTTATGAATTAACATGTGAACAACGAGATTTTATAATATTAATGAGTGGAGATATGTTTTAAAAATTGTGAAAAATTATTTTGTAATTTACATCGTTACAATTGTTTTGCTTAGCAAACTTGAAAATCCATGGACTAATCACCCAAAAACCCCAAGAACATGGGTTTACGGTTTGGGAAACTCCCAAAACCGTAAACACCCCAAAAGGGGTTTTGATGCCCCAAACTCCTTCCAATGCTTGGCAAATGAACTAGGAACTTGCATGAATGATCTAAGAACCCCAAAACATGAAATGAAAGGAGTAAACTTGATTTTACGGTTGGGTAATCTCCCAAAGTCGTAAACACCTTCTATGGCTTGTATAAATGGCTAGAACTTTTCATGCTTAACCTAGATTCACCAAAACACATAATGAAGAGACAAACACTAGTTTACGGCCGTAAACTCATGTGTTTATGGCAGTAAACTCCAAATAAGGGCCCTTTCAATCCCCAATCACTTCCATAGCCCTTGATTCGAGTCTAGCATAATTCCTTGAGTTGTTTAAGACCTTTGAGCACCCAATGACACCATTCCCATGATTTTATGGCTGTAAACTTATGGGGGATATGGTTATTCAACCATAAAAACGCCTAAGGACCACCATTTGAGGAGTAAACTCCATAGTGAGGTCATACACTCCTTGGATGCAACCCGTATCACTGTTGGCACTTGAATCAAAGTGTTTTCACGCATTAGAGTGTCTTTACTTACTTAATTAGTGATTAAATGACTAATTAGATACTTAAATGTATCATTACATGTTAAATAGGATCCGAGTGTGTGTTCAAGTCCTCAATTGACACCAAGCATCCTACCCGGCATTTCCATCCATTCCACTCACTGCAGGTGAGTTCATACCCCTATACTTTTTCTGAGTTTTTCATGTTTTCAGGGGGGGATACAAGCTAAACATAAAGGATTTTGTAACTCAAAACTGATGTAATTACCATGGTTTTCTATGAAACATTTAGATATATTTATACCTTTTGTAATATGCGGAGCATAAGGGACGTATTCTAAACATAATTACATAGTTTTTCCAGAATAACACAGGAACTTAATGAACAATTCAAACTATAATGGGTATAGTTGGGATTTCATTACCAATCTTACAGATTCGAACCTATTGCAAAGTCAAAATATAAACTATGTCAGATTTAGTTTATCCATTTCTAACCTAGAGTATCTTGGTAAATAATTATTTTGTGTATAATTATATATGCTCTGCATCATTTCAAACGATTTCGAACTCGAGAACGACCGAACAAAAAGTAAACCAATTAATACAGGATTCTGAGACTTATCTTCGTTATACCCCTCGGGGTACCAATAAATCCTCTCCGGTAGTATAACCAGAGTCTTCTGGAGGGAGAGCATGAAATTTGTGAATAGATCGATTCGGGACTGACAATCCCACACCCGAACTGCTAGCTACACTTAGGCAGGCACCCCTGGGGTAACAAATTTTGTAATCGTACGACGCCTGGAGAACGTCAAGGAGGTCACAGGTCAAGTTAGTATGGTTATACGAACCATAATATGTGTAAATTAACATTGTTTATGTGATTTCCTTCTTCTATGGTTTTGTTTTTCATAATAAAACTACTATACTTACTGATGGGAATCAGGGTTTTCAAACAGAAAGGTACTTTTCATATAGAAACCAACAAACATGTTAGAAAATATGGGATTTTCTTGGAAAACATTCATACGTATTTCATAACTTGGTAACAATGGTTTTCGAAGCTAACTTCATAAAAATGAATTACTTTCATAAATTCAATGACCAGTTTTCCTTACAAAAATCATGCTTATGAACTCACCAGCTTTATGCTGATAGATTTTGAAATCGCTTGTATTCTCACATCCACGTTAGACAGGTATCTTGCTTACATTTTGAGAAGGCGGAGCGTATAGAAGTCCCATCTTTACTTTTTGTCACACCCCGAAAAACAAAGGCGGAAACATTTCCAGGGTTAAGTCCACGTTGAGTATCAAATCCAATACACATAGTAAGCACAGTAAACAACCATTACATTACATATAAAAGTTTACATTTATTCAAAAGTAAATTGTACAAGTGTAATACATAGTATACATGAAAAAAATAAAGACGTGTCTTCTACGCACTCCGTCTTCACCAAAAGAGATCACCGGGTACCTGTCTAATGTGGACTTGAGAATACAAGCAGTGTGAAAATCAGCATAAAGCTGGTGAGTTCATAAGATGTTTGCTTTCTGAAAAATGTACCAGTTTCCTTTAGTTGTCTAAAAAGGTTTGCTATCCAAGAAAATCCCATATTTTCTTATGTAAAACAGTTTAGTTAACATTTGATACCAATTCGATTACATGTTGTATTTTACCTTAGGAAAATCCCATATTTCCTAATAGTTTATTTATCGATTCTTTTCTTAATTTGTTTATGAGTTGTTATGTTATCCCATGATAATCCCATATTTTCCTAACTGTAACTCCGGTTGAATATCACAAAGTATAGTTTAATACGCAAAACTATATATTGAAAATCAAGGGATCACTATCCCGAACTAGATATAAGATAGTTTGATATACACGAAACTATAGATAGATATAGATTGATAACCATGGGACTACCATCCCATACTAGATACAATGTAGTTTGATTTACATGAAAAGATAGATATACATAGATTTAAAACCATGGGACTATCCTCCCGTACTAGATATAGATTGAAAATCATAGGATTACCATCCCAAACTAGATATACATTGAAAATCATGGGATTACTATCCCGAACTAGATATACATTGAAAATCATGGGATTACTATCCCCTACTAGATATAAGTTGAAAACCATGGGATTATCATCCCGTACTAGATGTAGATTCTAACCACGGGACTACCATCCCGTACTAGAAATTTAATATATATATATATATATATATATATATATATATATATACTAAAAACCATAGGAATAACATCCCCCACCATATACAAAATTGATAGGCTGAAAAAAATGGGACTATCATCCCGTACTAGATATAGAAACTATAGATAGAAAGTAAATATGAAATCGAATCAAAGTCAAAAGCAAACCCAAACCGTGAATAAACTTATATTAATACATATTGTGAGTCGGGTAACCATGCTGATACGACAACAAGACCTCCTTGAGGCTTGTCAGACGTCGGACGATATCCAGAATTTGTAACCTCAGACGTGCCCGCCTGACTGTAGCTAGGAGTTAAGGTGTGGGATTGTCAGTCCTGAATAGATCTATTCACAAATTCCACGCTCTCCCTCCAGGAGACTCTGGTTACCCTTCTGGGGAGGATTTACAGATGACCCAAAAGGGTAATGACGAAACTCAAAAGCTAGTACTAAAGTTTTCACGGAGTTCTCATACGATATCAAACATACTAAACGTTACGAAACATAATATAGTGAATACGGTTATATACAATGAAATTATCTGCCAATACATTCTAAATGAAGCAGAGATAAAGTGAATCAGACATAGTTTATCTAATAATTTTATATATCTCAATACACGTTTAAACAAGAACTAAGGATCCCCAAATTATTCCCATAATAATTTGATTAGATAGATTGTTTCCTTTACTGAAATTCATATAGTTGTAGTTGATAAATCATCCCTTATGCTCAGCATAATACCTAAGGGGTAAAGATATTTATAACTTTGCCAGATATTTATTGAAATACATCAATGTTATGATTTGAAAACATTTGTAGTTTGCTTTGTATACTGTGACAACCCGATATTTCAACTCTTTGTAATGACCTAATAGGTCAAGTATTGTAACCACTTATGAGTAATAAAATGTATAAATAAGATCTACTTAATTTCTTTCTATGATTTAATGTCTTTGAACCATGATCGTACGTAAAAAGATCGCCCAAATCCGACTTCAGATAGCAAAGTTATGAATTTTCAAAGAAATTCCTTAAAAACGATGGATTGATATTAAATAATAAAAACAATAATAAAAATAATTTCGGAATTTGCCAACGGTATCTAAACGAAAGTTGTAGATCGTAGTCTCACCTTCACGGGGATATAAAGAACGTCGAAAACGGAGTTCGTATGAAAGAGATATGAATTTTTGAAGTTTGATAAATAATTTAAATATAAATTTTATTAAAAATTCGGTATTATCCGAGGGAGGAGTCAGCCTAGGGCCGAGGTACGCACCGCGTACGCTCGAACGCCCCGCGTACTCGAATGAAGGGTCTCGGATCGTCCACGTCGCCCTATGCGAAGCTACCGACCCGTCCCATCCGACCCGCCCCATCCGACCCGTCCCGTCCAATGTGCGTAAGCGATGATGCACGGGTACGCGCTGCGTACTCCCGTACGCCCCGCGTTCGGAGGCGGTTCAGCAACCCTATAAAAGGGATGCGAGCCTTTCCGAAAATATTGTTCATTTCCTCTCTTTCTCTCCCGATCTTGCCTCGATTTCCGTGCCCGTTCAAACTCGAAGCTCTGGTCTTTTTGCTCAAGTCCCGAGGGTCGATTTTACTCCCGAGATTCCCGAGAATCCCGAGAAAAATCCGTTTCGCAAGACGAAACTCTGCCCGGTTTTCGAGCTCGCTATCTTCGAATTTCCAAGTGAGTTTCATACCCCTTAATCAACTGTTTTAATTATTCTAAATACTTTTAAATGCTTTATGGGGGGGGATACAAGTTAAACACTTATAGTTATTGTTTCGGTCACATGTGACGGCATTAATCACATGTGATTAATAACTAAGAAACCAATGATTTTATCACTGTTCAAACTGTTTTACTTCAAAATGTTTTACAAACTCTTTTACTTATCAAAGGTTTTATTGAAAACTTTGTTTTACTACTTATAAATTTGCATGCCTATATATGTATAGCTGTATAAATAATGTTTAAAGGGCTTAGGAAAGCCACCTATCCTATTTCCTTTTCCTCGATTTGGATGTGGTCTGGTGGAATTTTTGGTGACTATCCGAGGGTCGTTTCAATATTAGTTATATGTCGTATATACGTGTATAGACATAAAGGTATTTCCATATACATGCTTATCAAACACATCATTAGTAAGTTACCATCGGGGTAACACGGGATCATACTACAACGCTTTCTAGATCAACGAGTCAGTTCATTCATGAGTCAATATTCATTACTAAGAGAAGATATACAACGATACTAGAACAAGTAATATTATATTACATACACACGAATACTTTAACAATTGTGATCCACTGTATGGGTTCATGTCTTAATTGTCATGACCCGGGTTGTAGTCAGAGTCTCTTGGAGGGAGAGCGTCGAGTTTGCGTATAGATCTATACTGGATTGACTATCCTACATCTTTCTGTTAGCTACAGTGGGACCGGCAGGTCTACGGGTGCCAAACGTCATAACCTATTTTTCGACTAAACGTTGTCGATGTTACCAGTCAATAGTATGGTGCAACTTATCACACGATACCTTAATATAAACCCAGTTTAAGGTAGTTAGTACCACAGTAGTTCATATAAAACGAAACTACCGTACTACAATAATTTACCCATTACATTTTGGTGATAGCCTCACCTAATCTTAAATGTACAAACTATATTTGTTAAATGATAGTTACACTTGGGAAATTTCACACTTTTACATCAAACGAGCATACAAACTGTTAAGCCTTGGTAAAGGGATACTTTTATACTTTAAACAGAAAATATAGGTTTTTCTGAGAGATTCAAACGCTTACAAACACTTACATACATTTACAACTCATACTTGCAACAGGTTCAAAACGTTTTTGATAAATGAACCTCGACACTAAAATACTTATGAACTCACCAGCTTAATGCTGACAAACTCTTTCAAAATAACTTGTATTCTCAGGTCATCAGTAGACAGGTACCGATGCTAGCTTTTGAGAAGATGGACCGCATTCAAGTCTCATCATACTATTTTGATATACATTATATTTTTGGTGTCTAAAACTGTACGGAACACACTTGTATTAAAATGTTTATATTTAATGCAATGGATGATGTTGTTTGCTTATTTACAATTACTGTGTTGTGATACTACACATGACGTCCTCCGCCCCAGAATGTTTCCGCCATTCTTGGTTTTGGGGTGTGACATATTGGTATCAGAGCATTGTTTATAGTGAAGCAAGTATATCAACCCATAAAAGATATACTAAACTATAAACCTAATTGGGATTAAAACACTCTGACCAGGAGTTTATACTTTAAATAGTAAATTAAGTATACTAGTCTGCATTCATGCTAAAACCGGTGTCACAACGACAAAAACAAAAGTATTACGATTGTTAAATATCACAGGTAAGCTAGGGGATGTATGGTCAGTCCTGGGAATGGCATAGCCTGATCAACTATGCTGGTCCGAGGAGTGATTAGCATATGCCCTAGAATAGTTGTGATGTGTTAACAAGTCTAAAAACTTACCAACAATGCCACAAAAGATCAGTGGAACTTAAACTTAATATATTATAGGCGTAATTTGTACTATTAACTACATACATACTATATCCTTATACCCCTCTTCTCACGTAGATTTAAATGGCTGGATTTCGTCACGACGACCCGTACTTTCCAAATGAAGGCAACATAGGAAGGCTCGAAGCAGAGTCTGACGATGAACACCAAATTCCGTTGGATGATCATCAAGCTGAAGGCTTCTCAGATGGATCAGACTCTGAGCCTGAAATCAACAACCTACCACTTGTAGTTCAACCCCCGAACAACAACCCTCGACCAGCTTTTCCAGATCCTACTCCCCTATGGGCAAACCACTTGAACCGTTGGAGTGAAGAACAGGGTCAACCCTTACCGTACTTTGGGGATCAAAGCTTTCACAAAGTCAGCAATGGTGGCTCTGCTGACCGAGCCCTGCCTGTCATTATCCGCAGGATAGCTCGTAATGTCGAGCAAGGTAGAGCATCCATCGACCGGGTCATGGAAATTGATGCCAACTCAAGTGTCAACACAGTCCGCATCCGCCGTCTTGAAGAAGACATGGAACAGACCCGGAGAACCAATGAAACTCTACAGCAACATCTGGTTGCCTCTCAAGCTGAAGTCATGGAACTCTGAACTCGTCAAAGTGCTCATGAGCAACACCTTCAAGAGATGGTCCGTCAAATGAGAGACCTTAGGGTTCTCCTGAGGAATATTCGTCGCCGTTAGATGATGTCTAGTACATCATTATCTCTTGGGTTAAAGAATTGCCTTAAACATATATGCTCTAAGTAGCACTTGTATGTAAAATATTCCTAACTCTCAGTACTCTAATTAGGAATCTAAGAACTGTCAAACTTTTCTATGTGGTATGATGTAAGACCTACTGTTAGGTCAATTTTCATTAAACTCATTACATCAGTAATACCAGTATTATTGAAATCTATCTAAATTGTGGGAAAAATCTATACACTTGTGTTTTCCTACTACTATTTTGTTGTGATTTCAAACACTCATACAACTGTTGGGCTATGGTTATTTAGTCCATGTATCACTCTCACGTTGCTTACAAATTGATTCTTACCATTTTCTTACCTTTATAAACTTATAGCTGAAGGATGCCTCCTCGCAAATCTCCCAGGAATAATCCTGCACCACCACCTCCACCGCCTCCGGTCATCGATACTGCAGCCCTAAATGCTGTCGTAGCTGCAGCAGTGGCAACTGCCATGGCTCAGTATCACTCTTCTGATGCCAGTAGAGGTGGAACCCCTGTGGAATCAATTCCGGTTGAAACCCTTGTGCGCTCGAGAGAGTGCTCTTACAAGGATTTCACCAACTGCAAGCCGAAGTCCTTTCATGGGACCGGCGGAGTCATTGCTCTCTCGCAATGGTTCGAGAAGACTGAAGCGGTCTTCGAAATATGTTCATGCCCTACTGCGAGCAAAGTGAAATACGCCGCATGCACTTTTGAAGGAAAGGCCCTAACGTGGTGGAACGGCCACGTTAAATCTCTAACTCTTGTCGTAGCCAACGACATAGGATGGGAAACGATGAAAGACCTCATGATTGAGGAATATTGCCCGAGGGGCGAGATCCAGAAACTAGAGCAGGAACTGTGGAGCCTGACCATGAAGGGCACCAATATTGTTGCATACACCGCCAGATTCAGCGAACTGGTGGCCCTCTGCCCCAACATGGTTCCCACTGAAGGGAAAAAGATCGAAAGGTACATATGGGGGCTTGTACCTCTGTATCAGGGGAATGTCCTAGCATCAAACCCCGCTACCTTCGACAGTGCCAAACGGTTGGCACAACGACTCATTGACCATGGGGTCAAAACCCCCGAAATCACAACCACCCTAGCCATCCCGGAACTCTCCAAACCCGCTGATACGAAACGGAAATACTGGGATGAAAAGAAGAAGCAACAGGCGGCCAGGAAGCAGCAAATTGTGGTGATACATGCCGCAATAACCCCTGCTGCTACAACTACTCCGGTGGGTGGGTATGCTGGAAGATCACCCAAGTGCAACAAATGAAACTACCACCACAATGGCCCCTGCCAGGAAATGCAGTGCTCTAACTGCCACAGGAGAGGACACACAGTCCGTTTCTGTAAATCTCAGGCGAGACCGATCGCCCAAGTCCCCGGCTCTGGCGCGAGCCCGACATGCTATGGATGTGGCGAAGCAGATTACTATAAAACGGACTGCCCCAAGACGAAAAATGCTGGCGGAATAGGGAGGGTACTAGCGATAGGCCACGGAGAGGCAGTAGCTGACCCGACAGTAGTGACTGGTACGTTCCTCCTCGATGACTCCTATGCATGCATTCTATTCGATAGTGGAGCGGAGCGAAGCTTCGTAAACCATAAATTCACTCACATGCTTGTTCAACCACCACATGCACTCAAAGAACTATTCACGGTGGAAATGGCTAATGGAAAAACTGAAAGTACGATTAGCATATACCTAGGTTGTACCCTAACTCTAGATAACCATTCATTCCCAATCGACCTCATGCCAGTCTCAATAAAAAGTTTCGACGTTATCATTGGCATGGATTGGTTAAGCCTTCATCGCGCCGACATCATGTGCTATGAGAAAGCAGTCCGTTTAAACCTCCCGTCAAATGAAACTCTTATAGTCTACGGCGACAAACCTGGTACGAGTCTTCGCATTATATCAAGTATTCAAGCACAGAAATATCTGCGCAAAGAATACTATGCATTCCTTGCTCACGTCGTCGACACAAGCCTTGAAACGAAAGAACTAAAGAACATCCCGGTAGTGAGCGACTTTCCCGACATTTTTCCAGAAGAACTACCCGGGTTACCTCCGCAACGACAGGTCGAGTTCAGAATCGACTTGGTCCCAGGAGCTACTCCGGTAGCCAAGTCGCCCTACCGTTTAGCACCAGCTGAGATGCAGGAACTCTCTGGTCAACTTAACGAACTGCTCAGCAAAGGCTTTATAAGACCAAGTTTCTCACCTTGGGGAGCACCGGTCTTGTTCGTTAAGAAGAAAGACGGATCATTCCGTATGTGTATTGACTACAGGGAACTCAACAAACTGACGGTCAAGAATCGTTACCCGCTGCCTTGCATAGACGACCTATTCGACCAACTGCAAGGGGCGAACTATTTTTCTAAGATTGATCTGAGATCCGGATATCACCAGTTACGAGTACTAGAGGAGGATGTTCCAAAGACAGCCTTCCGAACCCGTTACGGACACTACGAGTTCGTGGTGATGCCATTCGGATTGACCAATGCGCCAGCAGTCTTCATGGATCTGATGAATAGAGTATGCCGACCTTATTTGGATCAGTTCGTCATCGTTTTCATTGACGACATCCTGATCTACTCCCGAAGTAAGAAAGAGCATGGTGATCACCTGCGACAAGTTCTAGAGACGTTACGAAAAGAGAAGCTTTATGCAAAGTTCTCAAAATGTGAATTTTGGATTCGAAGGGTCGAATTCTTAGGACACGTGGTAAGCGAAGAGGGAATCCACGTAGACCCATCCAAAATTAGAGCCATTGAGAACTGGTCAGCACCTAAAACACCGACAGAAATTCATCAATTTCTAGGTCTTGCTGGCTACTACCGCAGATTCATTCAGAACTTCTCCCGAATAGCGAAACCTCTTACAACCCTGACCCAGAAAGGTGTGACCTTTGACTGGGAAGAGAAACAAGAAGAAGCGTTCCAAACACTCAAACGAGCCTTGTGCACCACACCAATACTATCCCTTCCCGAAGGAATAGAAGACTTCGTAGTCTATTGCGATGCATCGAATCAAGGGCTCGGATGTGTCCTGATGCAGCGAGGTAAGGTCATTGCCTATGCCTCGAGACAGTTGAAGACACACGAGGTTAACTACACGACCCATGACCTTGAACTAGGAGCAGTGGTGTTTGCGCTGAAGATCTGGAGACATTACTTGTATGGAACGAAGAGCACTATCTTTACCGACCACAAGAGTTTACAACACATTTTCGATCAAAAGGAGCTCAACATGAGACAACGAAGGTGGGTCGAGCTATTCAGTGATTACGAATGCGATATTCGTTATCATCCGGGTAAAGCCAACGTAGTAGCAGACGCCCTAAGTCGGAAGGAATATTCTGGTCGAAAAATCAAGTCATTGTCAATAACCATCCATTCACACTTGTCTAAACAAATTCAGACGGCCCAACTTGAAGCCATGAAACCTGAAAACGTGGCGAGTGAATCCCTCAGAGGAATGGACAAGAATCTAGAAGCCAAGGGTGACGGAACCTTATATTTTATGGATCGGATCTGGACACCGAAACACGGTGGTTTCCGAGACTTGGTCATGACCGAGGCGCACAACACTCGGTATTCCATCCACCCAGGTTCAGATAAGATGTATATGGATCTTAAAAAGCTATACTGGTGGCCTAATATGAAAGCAGAGATTGCTACCTTCGTGAGTAAATGCCTTACTTGCGCAAAGGTTAAGGTCGAGTATCAGAAGCCCTCTGGTTTATTGCAACAACCAGAGATCCCGGAATGGAAGTGGGAGCGGATCACTATGGATTTCATAACCAAGTTTCCCAAGACAACGGGTGGACTTGACACCATATGGGTCATCGTCGATAGATTGACCAAGTCTGCACACTTCCTACCTATCAAAGAAACCGACAAGATGGAGAAACTGACCAAGACATACATTAGGGAAATCGTACGGCTACATGGTGTGCCTATATCTATTATCTCCGATAGAGATAGTAGGTTTACCTCAAGATTTTGGCAATCACTACAACATTCCCTGGGAACAAGGCTAGACATGAGTACAGCCTACCATCCTCAGACCGACGGACAGAGTGAGAGAACCATCCAAACTCTGGAAGATATGTTGCGAGCCTGCGTGATTGACTTTAGGAAGGCATGGGATACTTATTTACCCCTTGTTGAGTTTTCCTATAATAACAGTTATCACACGAGCATCAAGGCTTCTCCGTTTGAAGCCCTCTACGGCCGAAAGTGCAGGTCCCCTCTGTGCTGGGCTGAGGTGGGTGATACCCAACTAGCGAAGGGGCAAGCTTCCGACGTTACTCTTACCGGTCCGGAAATCATCCGGGAAACGACAGAGAAAATCGTTCAAATCCGTGAACGATTGAAAGCCTCTAGAGACCGACAGAAGAGCTACGCAGATAAACGAAGGAAACCTTTGGAATTTCAGGTGGGAGACCGAGTCCTTCTCAAGGTCTCACCCTGGAAGGGCTTGATACGCTTCGGAAAGTGTGGGAAGCTAAATCCGAGGTACATAGGGCCTTTCGAGATTCTTGCAAGAGTCGGCCCAGTAGCTTACAAACTCGATCTACCAGGCGTACTTCGTAACGTACATTCTACATTCAACGTATCTAACTTGAAAAAGTGTATATCCGACGAGACTCTCGTAATTCCACTCGACGAAATCGAGATCAACGAGAGCCTCAATTTTGTGGAAGAACCAGTGGAAATCATGGACCGTGAGGTCAAGAAAACAAAACAAAGTCGCATACCCATCGTGAAGGTTCGCTGGAATGCTAAGCGGGGACCTGAATTCACATGGGAACGCGAAGATCAGATGCAACGCAAGTACCCACATCTGTTTCCCTAATCCACGAGTGTTCCCTTACTTTGAATTTCGGGACGAAATTCCCTCTAACGGGGGGATGATGTGACAACCCGATATTTCAACTCTTTGTAATGACCTAATAGGTCAAGTATTGTAACCACTTATGAGTAATAAAATGTATAAATAAGATCTACTTAATTTCTTTCTATGATTTAATGTCTTTGAACCATGATCGTACGTAAAAAGATCGCCCAAATTCGACTTCAGATAGCAAAGTTATGAATTTTCAAAGAAATTCCTTAAAAACGATGGATTGATATTAAATAATAAAAACAATAATAAAAATAATTTCGGAATTTGCCAACGGAATCTAAACGAAAGTTGTAGATCGTAGTCTCACCTTCACGGGGATATAAAGAACGTCGAAAACGGAGTTCATATGAAAGAGATATGAATTTTTGAAGTTTGATAAATAATTTAAATATAAATTTTATTAAAAATTCGGTATTATCCGAGGGAGGAGTCACCCTAGGGCCGAGGTACGCACCGCGTACGCTCGAACACCCCGCGTACTCGAATGAAGGGTCTCGGATCGTCCACGTCGCCCTATGCGAAGCTACCGACCCGTCCCATCCGACCCGCCCCATCCGACCCGTCCCGTCCGATGTGCGTAAGCGATGACGCACGGGTACGCGCTGCGTACTCCCGTACGCCCCGCGTTCGGAGGCGGTTCAGCAACCCTATAAAAGGGATGCGAGCCTTTCCGAAAATATTGTTCATTTCCTCTCTTTCTCTCCCGATCTTGCCTCGATTTCCGTGCCCGTTCAAACCCGAAGCTCTGGTCTTTTTGCTCAAGTCCCGAGGGTCGATTTTACTCCCGAGATTCCCGAGAATCCCGAGAAAAATCCGTTTCGCGAGACGAAACTCTGCCCGGTTTTCGAGCTCGCTATCTTCGAATTTCCAAGTGAGGTTCATACCCCTTAATCAACTGTTTTAATTATTCTAAATATTTTTAAATGCTTTATGGGGGGGGATACAAGTTAAACACTTATAGTTATTGTTTCGGTCACATGTGACGGCATTAATCACATGTGATTAATAACTAAGAAACCAATGATTTTATCACTGTTCAAACTGTTTTACTTCAAAATGTTTTACAAACTCTTTTACTTATCAAAGGTTTTATTGAAAACTTTGTTTTACTACTTATAAATTTGCATGCCTATATATGTATAGCTGTATAAATAATGTTTAAAGGGCTTAGGAAAGCCACCTATCCTATTTCCTTTTCCTCGATTTGGATGTGGTCTGGTGGAATTTCGGGTGACTATCCGAGGGTCGTTTCAATATTAGTTATATGTCGTATATACGTATATAGACATAAAGGTATTTCCATATACATGCTTATCAAACACATCATTAGTAAGTTACCATCGGGGTAACACGGGATCATACTACAACGTTTTCTAGATCAACGAGTCAGTTCATTCATGAGTCAATATTCATTACTAAGAGAACATATACAACGATACTAGAACAAGTAATATTATATTACATACACACGAATACTTTAACAATTGTGATCCACTGTATGGGTTCATGTCTTAATTGTCATGACCCGGGTTGTAGCCAGAGTCTCTTGGAGGGAGAGCGTTGAGTTTGCGTATAGATCTATACTGGATTGACTATCCTACACCTTTCTGTTAGCTACAGTGGGACCGGCAGGTCTACAGGTGCCAAACATCATAACCTATTTTTCGACTAAACGTTGTCGATGTTACCAGTCAATAGTATGGTGCAACTTATCACACGATACCTTAATATAAACCCGGTTTAAGGTAGTTAGTACCACAGTAGTTCATATAAAACGAAACTACCGTACTACAATAATTTACCCATTACATTTTGGTGATAGCCTCACCTAATCTTAAATGTACAAACTATATTTGTTAAATGATAGTTACACTTGGGAAATTTCACACTTTTACATCAAATGAGCATACAAACTGTTAAGCCTTGGTAAAGGGCTACTTTTATACTTTAAACAGAAAATATAGGTTTTTCTGAGAGATTCAAACGCTTACAAAGACTTACATACATTTACAATGTCACACCCCCGAACCAGACGGCGGAAACGTCCGAGGGCTATCGTGACTCATTGAATACCATTACAATGCATATACATGAAACATAACATAAAACATCACCAACATTTGGAATAGTACAACCGTTAGTGTTTACATTCGTTACATTGTTCAATCGTTACATTCTCAAAATAACTGTTCAACTTCACTTAAACTACAGCAAACATCATAGAGTATAAATCATCCATCACCTTATCTGTTACCTGAGAATACAAGTATTTTGAAAAACGTCAACATACAAAATGTTGGTGAGTTCATAAGTAAAGTTTGAAAACCAAGTAATGTTTGAAACCCATCAGAAAATCCGATATTTTCTAATAATAAAATGGTATAAAAATATGTGTTGATCCATGAGTATGCATGCTTGAATTCTTATTGATGAAAGTGTAATAGTTGTAAAAATATTTAGACCGGTAATTCATAATTTGTAACTATTGAAAACCCTAGGAAAACCCGACGTTTTCCTATCATTTTGTATTACTTAGTTGTATACCGTTGTTTCGTTTCGTTAGAGTGAATCATTGAGCTCCGGAGGCATTGAGAATACAATGGGTGGTGAAGTGTTGTGACGTACGTCGACGAAAACGTCCGATCGACAACCTTACAAGCGATCCCTTAGGCACCACTCGTAATTCTTCACACAACTCAATCCTCCCGGACTTGTGTAGTCCCACGACCGGAGGGAAGGAGAGAAGGCACGAAACCCTCGGTATTTCCCCGCGTCGATTGGGATAAATGCAATCGCGAAGGGCCCGAAGCCCAAACCGCAATCGTGAGTTACCGACTTTACTAGCAGCACTGAAAAACCCTTGGGGTCCAGCAGTATGCCATTGAAAGTCCTGTTACGTCATGTCGGATCGGTAAAACCCAACACTTCGTAAGTGAGAGAGAGACCTTCGGGCCTTAAGATCAGGTCATTGGGCTAGCTAGGCTCAACGAACAAGATTTTACACTTTTGGGCCCAAAGATGGTGCATAGACGTCTGCGCACACTCGCATGTAATAGTAATCGTTATGGTTATGAATCGTGATGTCGTAATGTCATAGTAACGTCGTGTTAGTGGTTTTGGATTTTTATTGGTTCGAGACCGAACCAATTCGTATAATAACGACTTTTGGTATTGTGGTATATCGTATTTCGTCGATAAGTGTGGTACCATTAATTGGTCAAATTGAATGTATTAACTAGCCTTGAAGATTTTCCGTTTTCAGCCACTCCTTAATTATGGAATTTACTCTTTTCACCCTTTTATAAAAAAAAACTTTCCGGTTTGCTCCTTAAACAAATTTTCTTGACAATTTTTATACCAAAAATTATTGAAATAAGTATTTTCTAGCATTTTTATCATAGAAACAGTTTAAGTCCTTGAAATTACAGTTTTCTCGGTTATAACACCTCTTTTTCGCAATTTTTACATTTTTGGCCCAAATTGGAAAATTTTTGCAACTTTGGTCCTTTTTAAATTTGAAAAGCATTTTGAACCCTTGAAAAGTACATGGAACACTTATAGTCCACTGTTTTACAGAAAAATGCAGTTTTGGTCCTCCAATTTAGAGAATTTCGCATATTGGGCCTTATTGGGCCGAAAATGTCACCTTTAGCCCAATAAGCTTGGAATTTATGTGTTTAACCCTCTAAATAGCATATTTTCAGAAAAATATATTATGTAAACTGTTTTGACTCATCTCACCCATCAGATTTCGAGATATTGCACTTTAGGCCCTTAAACTTTGTATTTTCAACATTTCATGTCAAAAAAATGAGTTTTTAGTCCAAGTTAAGTGTTGTTAAGCTATTTAGCCATTTTCTTAATATACTTTGCATGTGATAGTCTATTTTGTGCTATGGTAAAATATATGTCTCGGTTTTTAGCATATCACCCTAGATCTATCAATAAAATCATACAAAACATACATGTAAGCATAGAAATCAACCACAACATACACATAATGATGGATCTACACTTTTTCTTGTATTCTCCCCCATAAAAACTCATAAAAATCGAAAATAAGGGGATATGAAACTCACTTTGGGTGTTGATTCGGTTTTTGGAAGAAAGAATGGAAGAAATGAAGTAACTTTGGCCTTTGCACCCTTGATGAAGTTTTCGAGCTTATGAAGCTTTCTAAGGTGAAAAATCACGATTTTTGCATGGATTAGGAAGGGATTTGATAACAAAAAGAATATAAATCATAGATCCATGCATAATCTTACCTTAGATGAAGAATTTGTGGAAATTTCCCCTTGAATGCTTTCTAAAACTCGAGATTTTGAGTGGAGAGGGAGAAGTGTTCTTGAGTGTTCTTGAGAGAGTTTGAGAGATTTTTGTGGTGTGTGTGTGTGCTAGTGGCCGAGAGTGAGAGAGAGAAGAGAAGAAGAGGTGATATTTGAGGTGATGTGCATGGAAGAATGAGAATAATGCATGGATGTCCAATGGATAAAAATGAGGTGGCATGGGAAAGTCAAACCCTCCTCTTGGGTTTGATGTGGGCCGAAAACAAGGAAGGAAAAAGGAAATTTGGGCTTTTTGCTCCCAAGCCCAATATTGGAGTTAATTTGGGTGAATTTTATCATAAAAGAATATAGTATGATTTTTCCATTTTTGTTGAACTAGTTTAGGGTATTCATGGATCAAAGCTTTCAATTCATTTCATTCTAGGCCCAATATGGCCCAAAATGTTGAAATAAATTAGTGTGGGTCCAATTAGAGCCTAATTAGGGTTCTAAACCCATGATAGTCTAATTGGAAGCTTATTGGTCCATTTGGATCCAATAAGGGAGTCCTAGTCCAAAGTGGACTTAAACAAGGACTTCTAGGGTTTCCAATTGTTTGGTGACTATTTGTAGTACTGGTATAATGTATTTGTTTGAAGTTTTTGATTCACAATAGCTTGAATGTATGGATTACATGACACAAAATTTCCAGTTGTGACATCATCCCCCCGTTAGAGGGAATTTCGTCCCGAAATTCTGTTTGAAAGCTAGATTTGAGAAAACTAGAATAGGTGAGGGTACTTTTGCTTCATTTGATCTTTGCGTTCCCACGTGAATTCTGGCCCACGCTTTGCGTTCCACCGTACCTTCACAATCGAGATGCGACTCTGCTTAGTACGCTTCACCTCCCTGTCCATGATTTCGATGGGTTCTTCGACGAACAGGAGATTCTCATTGATTTCGATTTCGTCAAGAGGGATGACAAGGGTTTCATCTGATAGGCACTTCTTCAGATTAGAGACATGAAACACGGGGTGTACACCGTTTAGCTCCGCGGGTAGTTGTAGTCTATATGCTACCGGACCTATTCGGGCGACGATTTCGAAAGGTCCAATGTATCGCGGGTTCAGCTTTCCCCTTCTTCCGAAACGTATAACCCCTTTCCAGGGCGAGACTTTCAACAGTACTCGATCACCGACCTGGAATTCTAAGGGCTTTCACCATTTATCGGCGTAGCTCTTTTGTCGGTCACGCGATGCTTGTAATCGAGCTCTGATCTGAACGATCTTTTCTGTGGTTTCGCGAATGATCTCCGGTCCCGTTAGTGTCTTGTCCAACGCATGCATTTTTGCTAGCTGGGTGTCACCTACTTCAGCCCAACATAACGGTGATCTACATTTACGCCCGTAAAGTGCTTCGAAAGGAGCCACCTTGATGCTCGAATGGTAACTATTGTTGTATGAGAACTCGATTAAGGGTAGGTGAGTATCCCAAGACTTTCCGAAGTCTATCACGCATGCACGGAGCATATCTTCGAGTGTTTGGATAGTTCGCTCACTTTGACCATCCGTTTGAGGATGATATGCGGTGCTCATATCAAGGGTTGTTCCCATCGCCTTATGGAGTGATTGCCAAAATCGGGACATAAACCTACTATCCCTATCCGAGATAATAGATTTTGGCACTCCATGGAGTCTCACGATTTCTCGTAGGTACAACCGTGTCAGTCTCTCCATCTTGTAAGATTCTTTGATTGGCAGGAAATGGGCAGATTTCGTCAGTCGATCGATGATTACCCATATGGTATCCAGTCCGTCCGACGTCTTGGGTAGCTTGGTGACGAAATCCATCGAAATCCCCTCCCATTTCCACTCGGGAATTTCCGGTTGCTGCAACAACCCTGAAGGTTTCTGGTATTCCACCTTTACTTTGGCGCATGTAAGGCACTTGCTGACGTAGGTCGCGATTTCTGCCTTCATGTTAGGCCACCAATAGAGTTGTTTAATATCCAAATACATCTTATCAGAACCGGGGTGAATGGAGTATCGCGTCTTATGGGCTTCCTTCATGACAACATCTCTAAGCCCTCCCAGTTTAGGGACCCAAATACGGTTCATGAAGTAGTATACCCCATTCTCCCTTGTTTCTAGGTTCTTTTCCATCCCGCGCAACGCCTCGCTAGCTCTATTTTCCGTTCTCATGGCCTCTGATTGGACCGACGCGATTTGAGTGGCCAGATGAGATTGAATGGTGATCGAGAGACTTTTCGTACGGCGGTTAGAGTACTCCTTCCGACTTAATGCATCAGCTACCTCGTTGGCCTTGCCTGGGTGGTACTTAATCTCGCACTCATAGTCGTTTAGCAACTCAACCCATCTTCGTTGCCTCATGTTTAACTCCTTTTGGTTTAAGATGTGTTGGAGACTCTTGTGATCCGTGAAGATGGTGCACTTTGTACCGTAAAGGTAATGCCTCCAAATTTTTAGGGCAAAGACTACAGCTCCCAACTCTAGGTCATGGGTTGTGTAGTTCACTTCATGCGTCTTTAGCTGGCGGGATGCATAGGCTATGACTCTACCACGTTGCATGAGAACGCAACCTAAACCCTGATTTGATGCGTCGCAGTAGACTACAAAGTCTTCCGTTCCTTCAGGTAGGGATAGTACAGGTGCGCTACAGAGAGCTTGCTTCAAGGTTCGAAATGCGATTTCTAGTTTGTCTGTCCATTTGAATGGTACGCCCTTTTGCGTAAGCGAGGTAAGTGGCTTGGCGATCTTAGAGAAGTTTTGAATGAATCTCCTATAGTAGCCTGCTAATCCCAAGAATTGACGAATTTCCGTGGGCGTTGTCGGGATTGCCCAACCTTCTACCGCTTTGACCTTAGAGGGATCCACATGGATTCCATCTCGGCTGACTACATGGCCTAGGAAGTTCACGCTCCGCAGCCAGAACTCACACTTGGAGAGTTTGGCGTATAGTTTTTCTGATCGTAGAGTTTCTAAGACTTGTCGGAGATGTTGGCCATGCTCTTCCTTGTTTCGAGAATAGACAAGGATGTCATCGATAAAAACAATGACAAAGTTGTCGAGAAACGGTCAGCAGATTCGATTCATTAGATCCATAAATGCGGCAGGGGCATTCGTTAGACCGAAGGGCATTACGACAAATTCATAATGTCCGTAACGAGTTCGGAAAGCGGTTTTTGGAATATCCTCTTCCCGGACTCTGAGTTGGTGATACCCGGACCGTAAATCTATTTTAGAAAAATAACTAGCCCCTTGGAGCTGGTCAAATAGGTCATCGATTCGTGGGAGTGGGTAGCGGTTTTTGATTGTGAGTTTGTTTAACTCTCTGTAATCGATACACATTCTAAAAGATCCGTCTTTCTTTTTGACAAAGAGCACCGGAGCTCCCCATGGCGAATAACTAGGTCGAATAAATCCCTTATCCAAAGTTCGCTGAGTTGGCCGGATAATTCCTGCATTTCGGCAGGAGCCAACCGATAGGGTGATTTAGCAAGAGGATTTGCTCCTGGGATAAGGTCAATTCGAAATTCGACCTGTCTTTCTGGGGGCACTCCCGGAAGATCTTCAGGAAATACATCCGCAAATTCACATGCCACTGGAATGTCTCGAACGTTAATCTCCCCCTTGGTCTTGTCCACCACATGAGCCAGGAACGCCAGATTGTTCCTACGTAGATATTTTTGTGCCTTGACACACGAAACGAGGCGGAGGTTCATGCTAGATTTGTCTCCGTAGACCACTAGGGTTTCGTGATTTGGAAGACGAAGACGGACGGCCTTCTCGTGGCACATAATGTCGGCATGGTGGGGGCTTAACCAGTCCATACCGATGATCACGTCGAAACTCCTAATTGATACTGGCATTAGGTCTATTCGGAAGACGTGTTGATTAAGAGTTAGGGTACATCCGATGTAGATTTCCCCAGTGGATTCGGTTTTCCCATTGGCCATTTCCACCGTATAGGCTTCATTTAGCTTTTGGGGAGGTTGTTTTAATAAGTGTTTAAACTTATTGCTTACGAAGCTTCGCTCCGCTCCGGAGTCAAATAAGATGCATGCATAAGCGTGGTTTAAGAGAAACGTAACGATAACAACAGAGGGATCCTGAATAGCTTCCCCCTGACCCACGGTCATCATCCTTCCTGTTCCTCCATTTCTTGAATTGTTGTTGTTGGGACAGTCTCGGCGGACGTGTCCAGTCTTCCCGTATCCGTAGCAGGTGTAGCTAGGCCCTGCGCTGTTGCCGCTGACATGGGTGTTGTTGCTGTTGCGAGGGTTGTTGTTGTTGATTCCCTGATTTTGGTTATGGGGAGGGTAAGCCTTGCAGTACTTTGCAGTGTGACCCCTTCGGTTGCAGCTGGTGCACTGAAAATCCTTGCATTCTCCATAATGATGGAAACCGCACTTGTTGCATTTGGGAAGATTACCGGAATAAGGTTTGGAAGTATTTGAAGTGGCTGAGGTTGGAGCATGTGGTGCGGCTGGAGCCGATGTAGTAAAGGCATTTACCGCCACTGTCTGCTGTTTCTTGGAGGTGTCGGGGCCCTGACGCCCCTTCCTCTTGTTGTTCCTTCCCCTCTTGTCATCTCCTTCCTTCTTCTTCTCAGCCTCCACTGGTTTCTCTCCCTTTTTGTTATTATGGTCGTACAACCTCTTCGCCAATCTCTTTGCACTGTCAAATGTTTCTGGGTTTGCAGCTATCACATTCCCTTGAATTGGTGATGTGAGTCCCCAGATGAATCGCTCGATCTTCTTTCCTTCCGAGGTGATCATACCCGGGCACAACAGAGATAGTTCGCTAAATCTCGATATGTAGGCATCGATATTCGCGTTCTGCACAGTGAGGTTCCATAGCTCTTGTTCCATCTTCTGTATTTCGCCTCGTGGGCAGTACTCTGCCATCAACATTTCTTTCATTTCTGTCTAGGGGATGGAGTTGGCTACAGGGAGCGTCATGGATTCTACATTTCCATTCCACCAGGTGAGCGCCTGATCCACAAAAGCGCAAGCTGCGAACTTCACCTTCATGTGCTCAGGGCAGTCGCATATCTCGAATATCGATTCCACCTTCTCGATTCAGCGCTTCAGAGTGATCACTCCTCCAGTACCATTAAAAGTTCGTGGTTTGGCGTTTGTGAAGTCCTTGTAGGTACACGTCTTGGTGGGTCCTTGATTCATTCCATTGTTTGAACTTCCGGCTCCTTGCCCATTGACTCCTCCATTGTTCCCTTGTTGAATTTGCGCAATCGCTGCAGTGACTGCTGCTGATACAGCTGCCTGAAAGGCGGCTGAGTCAACTTCGGGTGGGGTTAGTCCTGGGTTTCCGCGAGTAGTTGGGCGAGGCATCTTTCTGTCACGAAACGGAAAGATGTTGAGTGTACGTGGTTTCTATGGGGTTGCGACCCTACTAACTAGGTGTATGATACGAACCTAAGCATTTCTACCATCGAGCATACAATCATAACGTCTCAACACATAACAACTGTGAACATCATAGCAAAGCACACAAAAGTTTATTAATATTATCCGCGTTTAGTACAGGAAAATTTGCTCGTAAGAGCATACATAAGTAACACTAATCCGACAGCATAACGGCTCCATGAGTAGTGTAGTCACTTAAACATAGAGTCGGAGTACATAACATAGTTCCTAGTGATCTACTATGATGAGTCTATCCCTAGCCGCGATGAGCTGCGTCCTACTATAATGGTGAAATCATATGCCGAAGTGCTGAGCTAGCAGTTGCGCCATCTCTGTCATGTCTACAATGACTTCATCCCTCTCAACCTCTTCTCGCACGGCTCGTGCTTCCATGGCGAACAGTTGTTGTCGTAAGTCGGCAATCACGGCCTCTGGGGAGCGATTTTCCATCGCAGGATTCACTGGCGGGACGTGGGGATCCCGTTGCGCTTCGCTAACAGGAGATGCGAGGTGACTAACGTCCGGGGCCTGATCCTCCTTCATGTCATCGTCGGTCTCCTCGAACTCGTAGTCGGTGTCCATGAATTCGTCTGGTGCAATGCCGTGGGCTCCCTCTTGATTCCCTTCTGGTTCGCCTTCAAGTACCCCGTGTGCCTCAGGGGCTTGGAAGAACTGGATGCCCTGATGCTCTCCCTCCATGACGACTGAGAGAAAGTATGTGAATAAGCTACCACTTTCCTATGATTCTAACGCTATGGCACAAACTAAACCGACATCCTCTTCTTGGTGGTAGGGGTATAGTTTTAGGTTCCCTAGCTATCCCGACCTCATTGAGACGTGTATTAGTTTTACTTTGGAGAGAATGTAGTTGATCAGGCTACATTCACTCCTTGATATCACTAAGAACAGTCCCAATTTAACCGAGATACCAGCCTTATTGTGTTTGATTCGGCGTTAAGTTCCTATTCCTAGTGCAAACAAGGTTGTTTTATTTACTTGTTTTGTTCAGAGTTATGTTAGTCCCTCTTTTTGGTTTATAGTTGCATATCCGTGTGTGGCGAGATATGCTAGTTCACTATAAACAATGCTCTGATACCAACCTGTCACACCCCCGAACCAGACGGCGGAAACGTCCGAGGGCTATCGTGACTCATTGAATACCATTACAATGCATATACATGAAACATAACATAAAACATCACCAACATTTGGAATAGTACAACCGTTAGTGTTTACATTCGTTACATTGTTCAATCGTTACATTCTCAAAATAACTGTTCAACTTCACTTAAACTACAGCAAACATCATAGAGTATAAATCATCCATCACCTTATCTGTTACCTGAGAATACAAGTATTTTGAAAAACGTCAACATACGAAATGTTGGTGAGTTCATAAGTAAAGTTTGAAAACCAAGTAATGTTTGAAACCCATCAGAAAATCCGATATTTTCTAATAATAAAATGGTATAAAAATATGTGTTGATCCATGAGTATGCATGCTTGAATTCTTATTGATGAAAGTGTAATAGTTGTAAAAATATTTAGACCGGTAATTCATAATTTGTAACTATTGAAAACCCTAGGAAAACCCGACGTTTTCCTATCATTTTGTATTACTTAGTTGTATACCGTTGTTTCGTTTCGTTAGAGTGAATCATTGAGCTCTGGAGGCATTGAGAATACAATGGGTGGTGAAGTGTTGTGACGTACGTCGACGAAAACATCCGATCGACAACCTTACAAGCGATCCCTTACGCACCACTCGTAATTCTTCACACAACTCAATCCTCCCGGACTTGTGTAGTCCCACGACCGGAGGGAAGGAGAGAAGGTACGAAACCCTCGGTATTTCCCCGCGTCGATTGGGATAAATGCAATCGCGAAGGGCCCAAAGCCCAAACCGCAATCGTGAGTTACCGACTTTACTAGCAGCACTGAAAAACCCTTGGGGTCCAGCAGTATGCCATTGAAAGTCCTGTTACGTCATGTCGGATCGCTAAAACCCAACACTTCGTAAGTGAGAGAGAGACCTTCGTGCCTTAAGATCAGGTCATTGGGCTAGCTAGGCTCAACGAACAAGATTTTACACTTTTGGGCCCAAAGATAGTGCATAGACGTCTGCGCACACTCGCATGTAATAGTAATCGTTATGGTTATGAATCGTGATGTCGTAATGTCATAGTAACGTCGTGTTAGTGGTTTTGGATTTTTATTGGTTCGAGACCGAACCAATTCGTATAATAACGACTTTTGGTATTGTGATATATCGTATTTCGTCGATAAGTGTGGTACCATTAATTGGTCAAATTGAATGTATTAACTAGCCTTGAAGATTTTCCGTTTTCAGCCACTCCTTAATTATGGAATTTACTCTTTTCACCCTTTTATAAAAAAAAACTTTCCGGTTTGGTCCTTAAACAAATTTTCTTGACAATTTTTATACCAAAAATTATTGAAATAAGTATTTTCTAGCATTTTTATCATAGAAACAGTTTAAGTCCTTGAAATTACAGTTTTCTCGGTTATAACACCTCTTTTTCGCAATTTTTACATTTTTGGCCCAAATTGGAAAATTTTTGCAACTTTGGTCCTTTTTAAATTTGAAAAGCATTTTGAACCCTTGAAAAGTACATGGAACACTTATAGTCCACTGTTTTACAGAAAAATGCAGTTTTGGTCCTCCAATTTAGAAAATTTCGCATATTGGGCCTTATTGGGCCGAAAATGTCACCTTTAGCCCAATAAGCTTGGAATTTATGTTTTCAATCCTCTAAGTAGCATATTTTTAGAAAAATATATTATGTAAACTGTTTTGACTCATCTCACCCATCAGATTTCGAGATATTGCACTTTAGGCCCTTAAACTTTGTATTTTCAACATTTCATGTCAAAAAAATGAGTTTTTAGTCCAAGTTAAGTGTTGTTAAGCTATTTAGCCATTTTCTTAATATACTTTGCATGTGATAGTCTATTTTGTGCTATGGTAAAATATATGTCTCGGTTTTTAGCATATCACCCTAGATCTATCAATAAAATCATACAAAACATACATGTAAGCATAGAAATCAACCACAACATACACATAATGATGGATCTACACTTTTTCTTGTATTCTCCCCCATAAAAACTCATAAAAATCGAAAATAAGGGGATATGAAACTCACTTTGGGTGTTGATTCGGTTTTTGGAAGAAAGAATGGAAGAAATGAAGTAACTTTGGCCTTTGCACCCTTGATGAAGTTTTCGAGCTTATGAAGCTTTCTAAGGTGAAAAATCACGATTTTTGCATGGATTAGGAAGGGATTTGATAACAAAAAGAATATAAATCATAGATCCATGCGTAATCTTACCTTAGATGAAGAATTTGTGGAAATTTCCCCTTGAATGCTTTCTAAAACTCGAGATTTTGAGTGGACAGGGAGAAGTGTTCTTGAGTGTTCTTGAGAGAGTTTGAGAGATTTTTGTGGTGTGTGTGTGTGCTAGTGGCCGAGAGTGAGAGAGAGAAGAGAAGAAGAGGTGATATTTGAGGTGATGTGCATGGAAGAATGAGAATAATGCATGGATGTCCAATGGATAAAAATGAGGTGGCATGGGAAAGTCAAACCCTCCTCTTAGGTTTGATGTGGGCCGAAAACAAGGAAGGAAAAAGGAAATTTGGGCTTTTTGCTCCCAAGCCCAATATTGGAGTTAATTTGGGTGAATTTTATCATAAAAGAATATAGTATGATTTTTCCATTTTTGTTGAACTAGTTTAGGGTATTCATGGATCAAAGCTTTCAATTCATTTCATTCTAGGCCCAATATGGCCCAAAATGTTGAAATAAATTAGTGTGGGTCCAATTAGAGCCCAATTAGGGTTCTAAACCCATGATAGTCTAATTGGAAGCTTATTGGTCCATTTGGATCCAATAAGGGAGTCCTAGTCCAAAGTGGACTTAAACAAGGACTTCTAGGGTTTCCAATTGTTTGGTGACTATTTGTAGTACTGGTATAATGTATTTGTTTGAAGTTTTTGATTCACAATAGCTTGAATGTATGGATTACATGACACAAAATTTCCAGTTGTGACATACAACTCATACTTGCAACAGGTTCAAAACATTTTTGATAAATGAACCTCGACACTAAAATACTTATGAACTCACCAACTTAATGCTGACAAACTCTTTCAAAATAACTTGTATTCTCAGGTCATCAGTAGACAGGTACCGATGCTAGCTTTTGAGAAGATGGAGCGCATTAAAGTCTCATCATACTATTTTGATATACATTATATTTTTGGTGTCTAAAACTGTACGGAACACACTTGTATTAAAATGTTTATATTTAATGCAATGGATGATGTTGTTTTCTTATTTACAATTACTGTGCTGTGATACTACACATGACGTCCTCCGCCCCAGAATGTTTCCGCCATTCTTGGTTTTGGGGTGTGACATATACCCCCCCTGAAAACATTGAAAAACCATTGAAAAAGGGTAGGGGTATGAAGTCACCGGACGAGGAATGTGACTACTTTGATATTAAACGTCAGTTCTGGGTTTGCAAACGCACGAGGTTCCTATGAATTATGAAAAGATACACATTTGTATCTAATTAGGACTTGAATTATCTATTAGTTAGGGAAAAACACTTCTAGTTGCGGAAACATTCCATTACAAGTGCTTGGAAGGACCCGGGTGGCATTTAAGGACACATGAAACTTGGATATGTAGTTTACTCTTCAAGAGTAAACTTACAAGAGGTTTTATGGCCCTAATGACCATTACCCATGAGTTTACGGCCGTAAAGTCATGGGTGATGTGTTCCATGATGCTAAATGGCCTTAGATCACTTGGGAAGATTAGATAGGATCAAAACTAGGGCATTGGAATGGATTAAACTCACCTATGGACCATATAATGGAGTTTGCGGCCTAAGAAGATGTTGTTGGGAGGTTTACGGCCGTAAAAATCCATGTAGTAGTTTTGGCATGATTCAAGGTCCTTAACTTGATTGTGGTTGCGTCTAGACTCATTTCTAAGGCTCATGGTGTGTTTAAGTAGCATCTTAACACATAAAAATGAATTTAAGGTCTAAGAAGATGAGTTTATGGTCCAAGAATGTTCTTGGGCTGTAAACTCAATCTTGTCCCATTTAAGCAAGTTTTGGTGCATATCTTGAAGGATTATAGGGTTCTAAACACTCATGGAAGCTTGTTGGGGGTGTTTAGGGGCAAACTAACCCTATAAATTGAGTTTACTCCCCAAGAATAGGTGTTTATGGTCCAAGCATGTGCTTGGGCCGTAAACTCATGTTCATGACCTAAATAAAGAGTTTAAGGTGTTCTAAATCCATGCATGGAAGTCCTTTAGGCATATCTAGGCTCCAAATGAAGTTTGGAAGGGTTTTAAGGCTAAAAACCCCTCATTATATGTGTTCATGGCCTAAGGAGGTTCTAGGGCCGTAAACACATGTTCATAGTCCCAGTCCTCATATTTTTCATGAATTTGAAGGCCAAAGGTGCTATACTAGAAGCTAGGATAGTTACCTTGGTGATTTGGAGCTTGTTTTGGATGATTTTTGGCTTGATTTCGATTTCTAGAGAGAGAAAGTAGAGAGAGAGTAGAGAGAGAGTGGAAAAGCTACAAATGAGGCTCTCTCAACTTTATATATGCTCAAAGTTTAGGATGCGGTGGAATTCTACCCGATACTGACGCTTGACGAAGCTTTTGGTCGCACCCGATTAATTTACCGTAATTTCGACTTAGATAAGACTACATATTTTCTAGATGAAAATAGAAAATATTTTAATGAATTAAAATGTATTCCAACACTTATGAAATTTAAATAGAAGTCGCAAATAAATTAAATCAAAACAAAGTTAATGGAAAATTTTGGAATGTAACGACTTTCTTAACGTAACAGGGTTACGACAACGGAACAAACTTCGGGTTGTCCCAAAATTCAAAGATTAAGATACAAATCATGAATTGGAATGAGATACGAATGGATTTGTTACTTCGTGTCTTCACGCTCCGATGTGTAATTGGGTCTCCGCTTGATGTTCTAGCGAACCGTCACTATCGGGACGCGTCTTCATTTCGTACATTCACTCTCTCAATCCGTGATCTTAATTGGTTCTTCCACGTAGGCTCAAACTTCCTCATCCAAGGAATTACTAGGGTTTCATTATGTAGGTACTCCTTAAGGACCGAGACGTGAAGTACCATAGGAATGTTACTAAGTTCTGATGTTAGCCGAAGTTTTGAAGGTTACGGAATTGATTCTACGATGATCGCGAAGGGTCTTAGGTGTCACGAGGGAAGTAGTTCGCACTCCTCAAAGCATATCATGATTTTATGGGATAAAGCCTTCAACGGGACACACGCTCCAACAGGAAAGCACATCTTCATGGAGCCAAGTAGCTAAGGGTCTGATGGTTCTAGAAGAAATTTCTGGGTAGGTCTGCGATAATAGTCGATGGGACCCAAGAATCGACAGGTTTCTATGGGTATCTCTGGTGTCAACTAATTCCCTATCGCCTTAGTTGTTAGAAAGGTTCATGGGTGTGACTGCTTTGCTTAGCTACATGATTAAGAAAAATGATTTGACCGAAGGATACCCCTACTAACTCGAAGTGATCATATCAATCCTTGTTCACCGCCTTAGACACGTCATTCTTACAGAGGTTTGGTTACGAGGTAGTTCCAGAGATTAGACGTTCGGAAGGAATTCTCAGGAATCCTTCGGGAAAGACATTTAGGGAAAAGAGCTGCAGACTTCCCGTTTCCCGATGATCACAGGAACGAGGAATGCGTGGCAATTCCTATCGGGAAAACTTTTTGAGCTTTGATGCACGAAATGATGCGAAGGTTTGATGTCGAAGGTCACAAGAGTCGGGTCAGGGGAACGATCTAGACGGGCGACCCTTTCGAAACCAAGAATAACAACATGAATGAGACTCGGTCATTACATGTCAAAAATAGCATCAAAGTATTTCATGAAAAGTTTTCCATTTAATCGTATGGAACAGAATAATCCTCCGGACTGAGAATACAATCTATAGGTACGAAGTTAGCGTTCTCCATCTCACCGGTTAGCCATCTTGACGGCACATTTTCGATTACTAACGAAGGATTGAGTTCAGAAAGATGTTCGAATGAATAGATAACAGGTTTCTCTTTTAGTACTAGAATCGAAAAGAGTTGCAGACATAAGAGTTGTCATAGAGGAGTATACCTGCGGCGGCAGTGGGATCAGCAGTTGTCTCCTCTCATCCTATTGCTAGGACTCTTCTGATGTTGCCAGATGTTGCTGTTTTGGGGCAATTTCTTTTGAAGTGCCCTACATCGCCACAACTATAGCACGCTGGACTGATTCCTGTTCCGGATGATTGGTTTGTTGATTTGGCTAGTTTTCTGCAGGTTCGAGCAAGTTGGCCCTTCTTGCCACAGTTTTCACAGATTATTTCACGACATGGACCAGGAATACGGTGATCGTAGCTGCACTTACCGCACCAAGGAAGGGTACCAATGTATCCACTGGTGGGAGTTTGGACCGTGGATCTGACAACTGAAACAGCAACAGGGGCAGTAGCAGCATGGACTGCTACCGTTTGCTGTTTCTTAGAAGACCCTTGTGTACTTTGGGCCTTCCGCTTGTTCCAGAATTTATTTTTACTTCCACCTCCATTTGTGACTGGCTCGGGAGTGGAAGTCTCCTCATCAGAGTTGTCTTCGTGATCGATCATGGTTTGTGCAAGACATTTAGCGCTGTCATAGGTGTCTGGCTTCGCAGCCAAGACATTCCCTTTTGTTGGCTGGGTCAACCCCCAGATGAATCTCTCAATCTTTTTACTCTCCGAGGTCACCATTCTCGGACAGAGTAACGCTAGGTCATCAAATCTTGAAGTATAAGCAACTATGTCGGAAGCCTTCATCTTTAGGTTCCAGAGTTCGTGTTCTAGCTTCTGTATTTCACCTCGACGGAAATACTCTGCGAGCAGAAGGTCCTTCATAGCTTCCCAACCCATAACATTTGCTACAGGTAAAGTTAAGGGTTTAACTCGGCTGTTCCACCAAATCAGGGCTTTATCAAGGAAGGTGCAGGCGGCGAACTTTACTTTGTCAGACTCCGAACAGGCACATATTTCAAAGATTGATTCGATTTTCTCGAACCATCGGGTGAGGGAAATGACACCTTCGGTGCCATCAAAGGATGTGGGTTTCGCGTTCATGAAGTCTTTATAGGAACCCTCTTTTTGGTGTTCCTGATTGTTCTCTTGGTTTTGGGTTTGATTATCACCTCCCGAACCACTGGAACCACCGGTGTTCAATTGGGACATAGCAGCTGCCACTGCGGCGGTAACAGCTGCCTGAAATACCACGGGGTCAATTTCAGGAGGAGGTGGTGGCGGAGGGTTGTTGGTGTTGTTCGAGCTGGGTCTCTTTCTTGGAGGCATCTTGATCTAAAAGATTAGGAAAGAGAGGATTCATAAGTCCTCTTAATTGAATCAAGAGATATCGAACAGGGGATATCTCATCAAGACAGATATAGCATTCTATTAAGCGATAAAGCAGGAGAAAGTTATCAAAGAAGATAATTTATCGCTAGAAGAATAATCAAGGAACAACGCTTGAATGAGGATTTCTACAAAGGATTGGCTTGAGAAATACTCCCATAGTATTTCATGATTCGCTGCAACAACGACTCGTTGTTTGGGGTATTGGGTAAGCTTAAGGTATGCTGTGTACCACAGTCACTCCCAAGCACATGTTGGCTGTGTCTCGAATGAATATAGTTGGCCAGGCTATATTGATCCTAGACACGACTACATAACTGCCCAGGTATAACCGCAGCGTATAACACCCATTTACTTATGTTTTGTTATACTTGTAGTTATGGATCTCGATGGTTTTTAATACTTGTATACTTTTGAAAATACTTATATTTTGAGGTATACGTTCAGTTCAGAGCACTTAGGCCCCTTAGTGTTTATTGTCTTATACCATGTAAGGTTTGGTATACTACGTTCACAATAAACAAGGGCTCTGATACCAATCTGTCACACCCCAAAAACCAAAGGCGGAAACATTTCTAGGGTTGACTCCACGTTAAGTATCAAATCCAATGCACATAGTAAGCATAGTAAACAACCATTAGATTACATATAAAAGTTTACATTTGTTCAAAAGAAAATTGTACAAGTGTAAATCATAGTATAGATGAACAAAAGAAAGACGTGTCTTCTACGCACTCCGTCTTCACCAAAAGAGATCACCGGGTACCTGTCTAATGTGGACCTGCGAATACAAGCAGTTTGAAAATCAGCATAAAGCTGGTGAGTTCATAAGATGTTTGTTTTCTGAAAAATGTACCAGTTTCCTTTAGTTTTCTAAAAAGGTTTGTTATCCAAGAAAATCTCATATTTTCTTATGTAAAACAGTTTAGTTATCATTTGATACCAATTCGATTACGTGTTGTATTTTACCCCAGGAAAATCCCATATTTTCTTAATAGTTTAGTTACCCATTCTTTTCTTAATTTGTTTACGAGTTGTTATGTTATCCCAGGAAAATCCCATATTTTCCTAAGTGTAAGTTCGGTTGAATATCACAAAGTATAGTTTAATATGAAAAACTATATATTGAAAACCATGGGATCACTATCCCGAACTAGATATAAGATAGTTTGATATACACGAAACTATAGATAGATATAGATTGATAACCATGGGACTACCATCCCGTACTAGATACAATGTAGTTTGATTTACATGAAAATATAGATATACATAGATTGAAAACTATGGGACTATCCTCCCGTAGTAGATATAGATTGAAAATCATGGGATTACCATCCCGAACTAGATATACATTGAAAATCATGGGATTACTATCCCGAACTTGATATTCATTCAAAATCATGGGATTACTATCCCGTACTAGATATAAGATGAAAACCATGGGATTACCATCCCGTACTAGACATAGATTCTAACCTTGGGACTACCATCCCGCACTAGAAATGTAATATATATATATATATATATATATATATATATATATATATATACACTTAAAACCATAGGAATAAGATCCCGCACCAGATACAACATCCATAGGCTAAAAACCATGGGACTATCATCCCGTACTAGATATAGAAAGTATATATAGAAAGTAAATATGAAATCGAATCAAAGTCAAAACGAAACCCAAACAGTGAATAAACTTATATTAATACATATTGTGAGTCGGGTAAGCATGTTGATACTACAACGAGACCTCCTTGACGCTTGTCAAACATCGGACGATATCCAGAATTTGTCACCCGAGGCGTGCCCGCCTAACTGTAGCTAGCAGTTAAGGTTTGGAATTTTCACTCCCGAATAGATCTATTCACAAATTCCACGCTCTCCCTCCAGGAGACTCTGGTTACCCTTCCGGGGAGGATTTACTGAGGACCCAAAAGGGTAATGACGAAAGTCACAAGCTAGTACTAAAGTATTCACGGAGTTCTCATACGATATCAAACACACTAAACGTTATGAAACATAATATAGTGAATTCAGTTATATACAATGAAGTTATCTGGGAATACATTCTAAATGAAGCATAGATAAACTGAATCAGACATAGTTTATCTAATAATTTTATATATATTAATACACATTTAAACAAGAAATAAATATCCCCAAATTATTCCCATAATAATTTGATTAGTTAGATTGTATCCTTTACTGAAATTCATATAGTTGTAGTTGATAAATCGTCCCTTATGCTCAGCATAATACATAAGGGGTAATGATATTTATAAGTTTTCCAGATATTTATTGAAATACATCAATTTTAAGATTTGAAAACATTTGTAGTTTGCTTGTATACCCCCCCCCCCTGAAAACATTGAAAAAAGGTAGGGGTATGAACTCGCCGGACGAGGAATGTGACTGCTTTGATCCTAAACGCCAGTTCTGGTTTTGCAAACGCACGAGGTTCCTATGAATTATGAAAAGATACACATTTGTATCTAATTAGGACTTGAATTATCTATTAGTTAGGGAAAAACACTTCTAGTTGCGGAAACATTCAATTACAAGTGCTTGGAAGGACCCGGGTGGCATTTAAGGACACATGAAGCTTGGATATGTAGTTTACTCTTTAAGAGTAAACTTACAAGAGGGTTTACGGCCCTAATGACCATTACCCATGAGTTTACGGCTGTAAACTCATGGGTGATGTGTTCCATGATGCTAAATGGCCTTATATCACTTGGGAAGATTAGCTAGGATCAAAACTAGGGCATTGGAATGGATTACACTCTCATATGGACCATCTAATGGAGTTTACGGCCTAAGAAGATGTTCTTGGGAGGTTTACGGCCATAAACATCCATGGAGTAGTTTTTGCATGATTTAAGGTCCTTAACTTGATTGTGGTTGCTTCTAGACTCATTTCTAAGGCTCATAGTGTGTTTATGTAGCATCTTAACACATAAAAATGAGTTTAAGGTCTAAGGAGATGAGTTTATGGTCCAAGAATGTTCTTGGGCTGTAAACTCAAGCTTGTCCCATTTAAGCAAGTTTTGGTACATTTCTTGAAGGATTATAGGGTTCTAAACACTCATGGAAGCTTGTTGGGGGTGTTTAGGGGCAAACTAACCCTATAAATTGAGTTTACTCCCCAAGAATAAGTGTTTACAGTCCAAGCAAGTGCATGGGCCGTAAACTCATGTTCATGCCCTAAATAAAGATTTTAAGGTGTTCTAAATCCATGCATGCAAGTCCTTTAGGCATATCTAGGCTCCAAATGAAGTTTGGAAGGGTTTTAAGGCTAAAAACCCCTCATTATATGTGTTCACGGCCTAAGGAGGTTCTATGGCCGTAACCACATGTTCATGGTCCCAATCCTCATATTTTTCATGAATTTGAAGGCCAAAGGTGTTATACTAGAAGCTAGGATAGTTACCTTGGTGATTAGGAACTTGTTTTGGATGATTTTTGGCTTGATTTCGATTTCTAGAGAGAGAGTAGAGAGAGAGTGGAAAAGCTTCAAATGAGGCTCTCTCAACTTTATATATGCTCAAAGTTTAGGACACGGTGGAATTCTACCCGATACTGACGCTAGACGAAGCTTTTGGTCGCACCCGGTTAATTTACCGTAATTTCGACTTAGATAAGACTAAATATTTTCTAAATGAAAATAGAAAATATTTTAATGAGTTAAAATGTATTCCAACACTTATGAAATTTAAATAGAAGTCGAAAATAAATTAAATCAAATCAAAGTTAATGGAAAATTTTGGAACGTAACGGCTTTATAAACGGAACCGGGTTACGACAACGGAACGAACTTTGGGTTGTCACATTATCCCCCTGTTAGAGGGAATTTCGTCCCGAAATTCAAAGATTAAGATACAGATCATGAATCAGAATGAGATACGAATGGATTTGTTACTTCGTGTCTTCACGCTTCCATGTGTAATCGGGTCTCCGCTTGATGTTCCAGTGAACCGTCACTATCGGGATGCGTCTTCATTTCGTACATTTACTCTCTCAATCCATGATCTTAACTGGTTCTTCCACATAGGCTCAAACTTTCCCATCTAAGGAATTACTAGGGTTTCGTTGGGTAGATACTCCTTAAGGACCGAGATATGAAGTACTAGAGGAATGTTACTAAGTTCTGATGTTAGCCGACGTTTTGAAGGTTACAGAATCGATTCTACGAGGATCGCGAAGGGTCTAAAGTATCACGAGGGAAGTAGTTCGCACTTCTCAAAGAATATCATGCTTTTCTCGAATAAAGCCTTCAATAGGACACACGCTCCAACAGGAAAGCATATCTTCATGGAGCCGAGTAGCTAAGGGTCTGATTGTTCTAGAAGAAATTTTTAGGTAGGTCTGCGATAATAGTCGATGGGACCCAAGAATCGACAGGTTTCTATGGGTATCTCTGGTGTCGACTAATTCCCTATCGCCTTAGTTGATGGAAAGGTTCACGGGTATGACTGCTTTGCTTAGCTACATGATCAAGGAAAATGATTTGACTGAAGCATACCCCTACTAACTCGAAGTGATCATATCAATCGTTGTTCACCGACATGGAGACGTCATTCTTACAGAGGTTTGGTTACGAGGTAGTTCCAGAGATTAGGCCGGTGCGAGTTTAGACTAGACGTTCGGAAGGAATTCTCAGGAATCCTTTGGGAAAGACATTTAGGGAAAAGAGCTGCAGACTTCCCATTTCTCAATGATCACGGGAACGAATAATGCGTGGCAATTCCTATCGGGAAAACTTTTTGAGCTTTGATGCACGAAATAATGTGAAGGTTTGATGCCGAAGGTCACGAGAGTCGGGTCGGTGGAAAGATCTAGATGGACGACTCTTTCGAAACCAAGAATAACAACATGAATGAGACTCGGTCATTACATGTCAAAAATAGCATCAAAGTATTTCATGAAAAGTTTTCCATTTAATCGCATGGAATAGAATAATCCTCCGGACTGAGAATAAAATCTTTAGGTACGAAGTTAGCATTCTCTATCTCACTGGTTAGCCATCTTGACGGCACATTTTTGATTACTAACGAAGGATTGAGTTTAGAAAGATGTTCGAATGAATAGATAACAGGTTTCTCTTTTAGTACTAGAATCGAAAAGAGTTGCAGGCATAAGAGTTGTCAGAGAGGAGTATACATGCGTCGACAGTGGGATCAACGGTTGTCTCCTCTTGTCCTATTGCTAGGACTCTTCCGGTGTTGCCAGTTGTTGCTGTTTTGGGGCAATTTCTTTTGAGACCCTAAAATGGAGTTTTGGACGCTTGAATTTAGATTTAGGAGAGAGGTTAGAGAGAGAGTAGAGAGAGGAAGAAAAAGCTTCAAATGAAGGATTAAACACATTTATATAGGTTGCAAAACTTGGACACGGTAGAATTCTACCCGATACCGGCATTAAACGGGGCTTTTGGTCGCACCCTATTCAGTTTCCGAAATCCGAAGAGGATATTTCTAATGTTTATAAAATAAACATTTGGGCTAAATTCATGAGTTCCTAAGAGGTTTGGACACTCATTAGTATCAATTAAACATATAAGTTTAATTAATTTAACCTAAAAACGACATCGGAACGATTTGGTACTCGGCGAGTTATACGGGTAGAATGCGTTTTCGGCGAGGAACAACTTTGGGTTGTTACATTATCCCCCAGTTAGAGGGAATTTCGTCCCGACATTCAAAGATTAAGATATAGATCATAAATTGAAATGGGACACGAATGGATTGTTGCCTCGAACGATCATGCTCTCAAGCGGAGTCTGGTTTACATTAGGCGTTCTAGCGATCTCTCATTATCGGGACGTGTCTTTGATTCGATCATTGACTCTCTCTCCATATTATGATCTCAATTGGTTCTCCCATGGAAATTTTAATCCTGTACGACTTCAGTTTCCTCAAAGGAAATCACTAAAGTTTGTTGGATAGGTACTTCTAGGGGTTCGAGACGTGAAGTACCGAATAGATGATACCGAGCTCTAAGGGCATCCGAAGTTTGAAGATTGCAGAATCGATCCTACGAAGATCTCAAAAGGTCTGATTTATCATGACGAAATAAAACCATCAATAGAGCACACGCTCCAACCGGAAAGCACATCTTCATGGAGCCGAGTGGCTAAGGGTTTGATGGCTTTAGAAGAACTTACGGGTAAGTTGGCGATATTAGTCGATGGGACCCAAGAATCGACAGGTCTCTATGGGCATTTTCGGTATCGACTAACTTCCTATCGCTTTAGTTATTAGAAAGGTACACGGTTACGAATACTTTGCTAGGCTACATGATTCAAGGGAAAAAGATTTGATCGAAAGGATACCACTACTAATCTGTAGTGATCATATCAGTTCTTGGTCACTGACTTGACAAGTCATTCTCACTGAGGTTCGGTCACGAGATAGATCCAGAGATTAAGCCAATACGGGAATAAGCCAAACGTTCGGAAGGAATTCTTAGGAATCCTTCGGGAAAGACATTTAGGGAAAAGAGCTGTTGACTTCTCGTTTCTTAACGATCACAGGAATGAGGAATGCATGGCAATTCATATCGGGAAAAATTTTGAGCTTAAAAGCATGAAATGATACGAAGGTATGATGCTGAAGATCACAAGAGTCGGATCGAGGAAAAGATCTAAACGGGCGACCCTTTCAAAACTAAGGATATCAACATGAATGAGACTCGGTCATTTCATGTCCATCATAGCATCCAAATATTTCGTGAAAAGTTTCCCATTTGAATCGAATGAAACAGAATAATCCTCCGGACTGATGAAACAATCTACGGGTACGAAGTTAGTGTTCTCTATCTCACTGGTTAGCCGACTCGATGATGCACATTTCGGTTACAAACTAAGAATTAAGTTTAGAAATCGTTCGGATAGATAGATAACAAGTTTCCCTTCCGGTACTAGAATCGAAAAGGGTTGCAGGTATAAGAATTGTCGAAGAGAAGTATACCTGCGGCGACAGTGGGATTTGTGGCTGTAGCTGTTTTGGGGCAATTTCTTTTGAAATGCCCTACTTCGCCACAATTATAGAAGGCTGGACTGATTCCCGCTCCAGATGGTTGGTTTGTTGACTTGGCTGGTTTTCGGCAGGTTCGAGCAAGATGGCCCTTCTTGTCACAGTTGTCACAGATCCTTTTGTGACATGGACCAGGAATACGATGATGGTAGCTGCATTTACCACACCAAGGAAGGGTACCAGTGTATCCACTGGTAGGGTTGTGGGTAGTGGAACTGATAGCCGAAACAAAAACAGGGGCAGTAGCAGCATGGACTGCTACTGTTTGTTGTTTCTTAGAAGACCCTTGCATACTCTGGGCCTTCCGCTTGTTCCAAAATTTCTTTTTGCTTTCACCTCCACTGGTGACCGACTTGGGAGTGGTAGCCTCTTCACCGGAGTTGTCTTCGTGATCTATCAGGGTTTGCGCAAGACATTTAGCGCTGTCATAGGTGTTTGGCTTCGCAGCCAAGACATTCCCTTTTGTCGGCTGGTTTAACCCCCAGATAAACCTTTCAATCTTTTTACTTTCCGGGGTAACCATTCCCGGACAAAGTAACGCCAGATCATCAAATCTTGAAGTGTAAGAGGCTATGTCAGAACCCTTCATCTTTAGGTTGTAGAGTTCGTGTTTTAACTTTTAAAGTTCGCCCTGGGGGCAATATTCTGCAAGTAGAAGCTCCTTCATGGCTTCCCAACCCATAGCATTCAATACAGGTAGAGTTAAAGATTTGACTCGGCCGTTCCACCAAGTCAGGGCCTTATCAAGGAAGGTGCAGGCGGCGAACTTAACTTTGTCAGACTCTGCGCAGGCGCATATTTCAAAGATTGATTCGATTTTCTCGAACCATCAGGTGAGGGTAATGACACCTCCGGTGCCATCTAAGGATGTGGGTTTCGCGTTCATGAATTCTTTAAAGGTCCCCTCCCTTTGGTGTCCCTGACTATTATGGGTTTGCGAGCCACCGGAACCATCTGAGTTCCTTTGGCCTAGAGCAGCTGCCACTGCGACATTGACAGCGGCCTGGAATATCACTGGGTTAAATTCAGGAGGAGGTGGTGGCGGAGGGTTGTTGTTGGTTCTTGAGCTGGATCTCCTTCTCGGGGGCATCTTGATCTAAAAAGATCAGGAAAGAAAGGATCATAAGTCCTCTGAATTGAATCATGAGATAAGGATCAGGGGATATCTCATCAAGACAAATATAGCACAAAATCAAGCGATAAAGCAGGAAAGAGTTATCAAGGCAGAACATTTTATCGCTAGAGGAATGATCAAGGAACAACACGAATATGAGGATTTCTATAAAGGATCGGCTCGAGAAATACTCCCATAGTATTTCATGATTCGCTACAACGACGACTCGTTGTTTAGGGTATTGGGTAAGTCTTAGGTATATTGCGTACCACAATCACTCCCAAGCAAATGTTGGCCGTGTCTCGAATAAATATAGTTGGCCAGGCTATATTGATCCTAGACATGACTACATAACTGCCCAGGTTTAACCGCAATGTACAACACCTATTTACTTATGTTTTGTTCTACTGATAGTTACGAATCTCGACGGTTCGATATACTTGTATACTTTTGAAAATACTTGTATTTTGAAGGATACTTTTAGTTCAGAGCACTTAGGCCCCTTAATGTTTAGATTTTTATACCATGTAAGGTTTGGTATACTCCGTTCACTATAAACAAGGGCTCCGATACCAATCTGTCACACCCCGAAAACCAAAGGCGGAAACGTTTTCGGGGTTGACTCCACGTTGAGTATCAAATCCAATGCACACAGTAATCAAAGTAAACAACCATTACATTGCATATATTTGAAAGTTTACATTGTTTCAAAAGTAAGTTGTACAAGTTTTATACATATATGATATGAACAAAAGTAGAGACGAGTCTTCTGAGCACTCTGTCTTCACCAAAAGATATCGTCGGGTACCTGTCTAACATGGACCTGAGAATACAAGCAGTTTGAAAATCAGCATAAAGCTGGTGAGTTCATAAGATGTTTGTTTTTCTGAAAATGTACCAGTTTCCTTTAGTTTTCCGAAAAGGTTTGTTATCCAAGAAAATCCCATATTTTCTTATGTAAACGGTTTGTTTATCCTTTGTTACAATTTCGAAAACAGTTTGTTATGTCGTACCAGGAAAAATCCCATATTTTCCTAATCGTTTAGTTACCCATTCCTTTCTTAATTAGTTTATGAGTTGTTATGTTATCCCAGGAAAAACCCCATGTTTTTCCTAAGTGTAAGTTCAATTGAATATCACAAAGTATAGTTTAATACACAAAACTATATATTAAGAATCATGGGATCACTATCCCGAAACCAGATATAAGATAGTTTGATACATATGGAAATACAAATTGAAGACCTTGGGACTACCATCCCGGACTGGATACAAGATAATTTGATATACATGAACATATAGTTTGAAAACCATGGGACTACTATCCCGGACTAGATACAAAGTAGTTTGATATTTATGAAAATATAGATTGTAAACCATGGGACTACTATCCCGGACTAGATACCGATTCAAAACCATGGGATTACTATCCCGAACTAGTTATAGGTAAAACCATGGGATCATCATCCCGTAATAAATATAGATTGAAATCATGAGATTACTATCCCGAACTACTATCCCGGACTAGATATAGATACAAAACCATGGGACTACTATCCCGTACAAGATATAGTTAGAAGCCATGGGACTAACATCCCGTACAAGTTATAGATATAATACAAAAGTAGATATGAAATGGAATCAAACTCAAATCTAAACCCAAGACGTGAATAGACATAAATTAATACGTATTGTGAGTCGGGTAACCATGCTGATATGACAACGAGACCTCCTTGATGCTTGTCAGACGTTGGATGATATCCAGAATTTGTCACCCCAGGCGTGCCCGCCTAACTGTAGCTAGCAGTTAAGGTGTGGGATTGTCAGTCCCGAATAGATCTATTCACAAATTCCTCGCTCTCCCTCCAGGAGACTCTGGTTACACTTCTGGGGAGGATTTACTGATCATCCATAAAGGGTAGTGACGAACTCACAAACTAGTACTAAACTATTCACAGGGTCCTCATACGATATCGAACATACAAAGAATACGAAACATAATACAGTGAATACAGGTACATACAATGAAACTATCTGAGAATATATTCAAATAATACGGAGATAAACTGAATCAGACATAGTTTATCTAATAACTTTATAAACATATCAATACATGATAAAATGAGACTAAAGAACCCCCAAATTATTCCCATAATAATTTGATTAGTTTGATTATTCCTTAACTAAAATTCATTTAGTTGTAGTTGATAAAACTTCCCTTATGCTCAGCAAAATACATAAGGGGTAAAAGTGTTTATAAATTTGTCAGATATTAATTGAAACACATCAATGTTATGTTTTGAAAACAGTTATAGTTTGCTTGTATTCCCCCCCTGAAAACATTGAAAAACACGGAAAAAATGTAGGGGTATGAACTCGCCGGACGAGAAATGTGACGATTTCGGATGCTAAACGATGGTTCGGGACTTGCAAACGCACGAGGTTCCTATGTATAATTAAAAGATACACATTTGTATCTAATTAGGACTTAGATTATTTAATTGTTAGGGACAATTACTTCTAGTTGCGAAAACACCCCGTTACGAGCGTTTGGAGGGACTCGGGTGGCGTTTAAGGACTTGAGCGACTAGGAATTGGAGTTTACTATTCAAGAGTAAACTTATACATGATTTTTCAGTCAATAACACCCACTCCCGATGATTTTACGGCCGTAAACTCATGGTGGGGTCAATTATGGGCAAAATGGCTATTGACACTTAAAGGGAAAAATTTATAGTTTTTGTTTAAGGGCTTGGAATGAATTTTAAACAACAAATTGACTTACTAATGGGAGTTTACGGCCTAGCATAGGACTCATGGGCGTAAACTCCTATATACTCATGAAAAATGTGTTAATGGTTCCAAAACAAATCACATGTGATTGCTAAAATTATTCCAAGACCTTTCATGAATTTGTGTGGAACTTTTAGGGTGATTATGGAGTTTACGGCCCATGAGACCCCCCTCATGGTTGTAAACTCTTCTAAGGGGTGATTCAAGATGAATTAAGGCCAAAAATTTGATTCTATGGGCTTCTAGAATTTACTCTAAGGCTTTAGGTGTGTTTAGGTGACATTCTAACACCTTTAGATGAGTTTATTCCCCAAATATGAAGGGTTTACGGCCCAAGCATAAGCCTTGGCTGTAAACTCTTATTTTCCCCCCAAAATTTATGTTTCAAATGTTCCAAGGCTAGCACAAATATTCTATAAGTCATGTCTAAGGCTTGATTGAGTATAGGAGGGGTTTAAGGGCTCAAAACCCTTTTAATTTAGTGTTTACGGCCTAGGCACCTTCCTGGGCCGTAAAATCATATATTATGTCCAATCTCATGATTTAATCTCGAATTTGGAAGTCAAATATGCTATACATCAAGTTTAGGAAGGTACCTTAGAGATTTGAGACCTTAAAAAGGAGTTTTGGACCCTTGAATTTAGATTTACGAGAGAGGTTAGAGAGAGAGTAGAGAGAGGAAGCAAAAGTTTCAAATGAAGGATTAAACACGTTTATATAGGTTGCATAACTTGGACACAGTGGAATTCTACCCGATACCGGCATTAAACGGGGCTTTTGGTCGCACCCGATTAAGTTTCCGAAATTCGACGAGGATATTTCTAATGTTTATAAAATAAACATTTTGGGCTAAATTCATGAGTTCCTAAGAGGTTTGGACACTCATTAGTATCAATTAAACATATAAGTTTAATTAATTTAACCTAAAAACGACATCGGAACGATTTGATACTCGGCGAGTTATACGGGTAGAATGGGTTTTCGGCGAGGAACAACTTCGGGTTGTTACATTATCCCCCCGTTAGAGGGAATTTCGTCCCGAAATTCAAAGATTAAGATATAGATCATGAATTGAAATGGGACACGAATGGATTGTTGCCTCGAACGATCATCCTCTCAAGCGGAGTCGGGTTTACATTAGGCGTTCTAGCGATCTCTCATTATCGGGACGTGTCTTTGATTCGATCATTGAATCTCTCTCCATATTATGATCTCAATTGGTTCTCCCATGGAAATTTCAATCCTGTACGACTTCGGTTTCCTCAAAGCAAATCACTAAAGTTTATTGGATAGGTACTTCTAGGGGTTCAAGACGTGAAGTATCGAATAGATGATACCGAGCTCTAAGGGCATCCGAAGTTTGAAGATTGCAGAATCGATCCTATGAAGATCTCGAAAGGTTTGATTTATCATGACGAAATAAAACCATCAATAGAGCACACGCTCCAACCGGAAAGCACATCTTCATGGAACCGAGTGGCTAAGGGTTTGATGGATTTAGAAGAACTTATGGGTAAGTTGGTGATATTAGTCGATGGGACCCAAGAATCGACAGGTCTCTATGGGTATTTTCGGTATCGAATAACCTCCTATCGCTTTAGTTATTAGAAAGGTACATGGTTACGAATACTTTGCTTGGCTACGTGATTCAAGGGAAAAAGATTTAATCGAAAGGATACCACTACTAATCCGTAGTGATCATAACAGTTCTTGGTTACGGACTTGACAAGTCATTCTCACTGAGGTTCGGTCATGAGATAGATCCAGAGATTAATCCAATACGGGAATAAGCCAAACGTTCGGAAGGAATTCTCAGGAATCCTTCGAGAAAGACATTTAGGGAAAAGAGTTGTTGACTTCTCGTTTCTTAACGATCACAGGAACGAGGAATGCATGGCAATTCATATCGGGAAAACTTTTGAGCTTTAAAGCATGAAATGATACGAAGGTATGATGCTGAAGATCACAAGAGTCGGATCGAGGAAAAGATCTAAACGGGCGACCCTTTCAAAACTAAGGATATCAACATGAATGAGACTCGGTCATTTCATGTCCATCATAGCATCCAAATATTTCGTGAAAAGCTTCCCATTTGAATCGAATGGAAAAGAATAATCCTCCGGACTTATGAAACAATCTACGGGTACGAAGTTAGTGTTCTCTATCTCACTGGTTAGCCGACTCGATGATGCACATTTCGGTTACAAACTAAGAATTAAGTTTAGAAATCGTTCGGATAGATAGATAACAAGTTTCCCTTTTCGGTACTAGAATCGAAAAGGATTGCAGGTATAAGAATTGTCGAAGAGAAGTATACCTGCGGCGACAGTGGGATTAGTGGCTGTAGCTGCTTTGGGGCAATTTCTTTGGAAATGCCCTACTTCGCCACAATTATAGCAGGCTGGACTGATTCCCAATCCAAATGGTTGGTTTGTTGACTTCGCTGGTTTTCGGCAGGTTCGAGCAAGATGGCCCTTCTTGTCATAGTTGTCACAGATCCTTTCGCGACATGGACCAGGAATGCGGTGATGGTTGCAGTATTTACCACACCAAGGAAGGGTACCAGTGTATCTCCTGGTAGGGGTTTGGGCAGTGGAACCGACAGCCGAAACAACAACAGGGGCAGTAGCAGCATGGACTGCTACTGTTTGTTGTTTCTTAGAAGACCCTTGCGTACTCTGGGACTTCCGCTTGTTCCAAAATTTCTTTTTGCTTTCACCTCCACTGGTGACCGGCTCGGGAGTGGTAGCCTCTTCATCGGAGTTGTCTTCGTGATCTATCAGGGTTTGCGCAAGACATTTAGCGCTGTCATAGGTGTTTGGCTTCGCAGCCAAGACATTCCCTTTTGTCGGCTAGGTTAACCCCCAGATAAACGTTTCAATCTTTTTACTTTCCGGGGTAACCATTCCCGGACAAAGTAACGCCAGATCTTCAAATCTTGAAGTGTAAGAGGCTATGTCGGAACCCTTGATCTTTAGGTTCCAGAGTTCCTGTTCTAGCTTTTGAAGTTCGCCCCGGGGGCAATATTCTGCAAGTAGAAGCTCCTTAATGGCTTCCCAACCCATAGCATTTTCTACAGGTAGAGTTAAAGATTTGACTCGGCTGTTCGACCAAGTCAGGGCCTTATCAAGGAAGGTGCAGGCGGTGAACTTAACTTTGTCAGACTTTGCGCAGGCGCATATTTCAAAGATTGATTCGATTTTCTCGAACCATCGGGTGAGGGTAATGACACCTCCGGTGCCATCAAAGGATGTGTGTCACAACTAGAAATTTTGTGTCTTGTAATCACTACATTCAGGTAAAAGTGTAGAATCAAAAACCTAAAGAGCATGTATGATGCTTACTCTATGACAACAAAATTTCAATCAAATACACCATACAAATACTACTAATAGTCAATAAGCAATTGGAAACCCTAGAAGTCCTTGTTAGGTCCATTTTGGACTAGGACTTCCTTATTGGACTCATTGGGCCAATAAGCTTCCAATTTGACTATCATTGGATTAGAACCTTTAAATGGGCTCTAATTGGACCCAATTCCATTTAATCCAATATTTTGGGCCATAATAGGCCTAGAATGAAATATAACACCCTAATGGACCTTATTGGGTCACAACAAATTCATATAGCCCTAATGGATCATAATAATCATACTTTGATGTAATAGGGCCGAAAAATTTCATAATTGAGCCATAAAATGGGCTTAAACAAAAGAAGCCCAAATCCTCTCCCTTTCCTTCTTCACTTCTCGGCCAAACAACCCAACATGGAAGAGGGTTGACATTCAAGTGACACCTCACTATTACCTCTTGGTTATCCATGCAACATAGGTCATGAGTGTGAACTTCCTAGGTCATGTAGTTAGCGAAGATGGAATTCATGTGGATCCCTCTAAAGTCAAAGCGGTTGAAGGATGGGCAAGCCCGACAACACCTACGGAAATCCGTCAGTTCTTGGGTCTAGCAGGCTACTATAGGAGATTCATTCAAAACTTCTCGAAGATCGCCAAGCCACTTACCTCGCTTACAAAAAAGGGCGTACCATTCAAATGGACGGACAAACAAGAAGTCGCATTCCGAACCCTGAAACAAGATCTCTGTAGCGCCCCGGTACTATCGCTACCGGAGGGAACGGAAGATTTCGTGGTTTACTGTGACGCGTCAAATCAGGGCTTAGGTTGCGTCCTCATGTAGCGTGGAAGGGTGATAGCTTACGCATCTCGCCAACTAAAAACGCACGAAGTCAATTATATGACCCATGACTTGGAATTGGTAGTTGTGGTCTTCGCTCTGAAAATTTGGAGGCACTACCTGTATGGTACGAAGTGCACCATCTTCACGGACCACAAGAGTCTCCAGCACATCTTGAACCAGAAAGAGTTGAACATGAGGCAACGAAGATGGGTTGAATTATTAAACGATTACGAGTGTAAGATCAAGTACCACCCAGGCAAGGCCAACGTGGTAGCCGACGCATTAAGTCGGAAGGAGTACTCAAATCGTCGTATGAAAACTCTCTCTATAACCATTCAATCTCACGTGGTCACTCAAATTGCGGTAGCCCAGTCGGAGGCCATGAAAGCGGAAAACAGGGCAAGCAAAGCATTGCGCGGGATGGAGAAGAACCAAGAGGCAAAGGAGAATTGTTGGGATTTATAGATTGCGTCTTTTGGGCTCGTCTGCTTATATTGTTTTGTATTACGGTTTGGGCCTGTCCAACCGTGAGTCTTTTATGCTTTGTATATAAGCTTATGCTTGCATGCATATTAGGTTAAGGTTTTAGAGATCTGAGAATACGATTGTTCCAGACGACTAAAGGTTTCTTTGATCATACTTGTAACCTTCCAATCCTCTACAGTTGATGTTCTTAATCGAGCTCTTCTGAGGATTTTGTTTTAACCATTCAACCCGTTTGATTCAATCTTGATTTGTTATTTTACTGTGTTTGTATCGTCGTTATTTACTTACTTGTTCAAGATCTAATCGATCTTCACAGATTAAAAGAATCTTTAATCGCATCAATTGGTATCAGAGCGGGAGGCTGAGTAATTGATACACATATTTTCTGTGAAAAAGATTTTCATTAGGGTTTTTCCGCAAGCATCAATATTTATTGAGCCGTCATCTCTTTATTGATGTATCTTGATATTTATTTTTTTGCCCTAATCTGCTTTATTACAAGTCTGATCTTTGAACAGGTTTTTCGATCATAATGGACGCAACACAATCAAACGTCATTAATATTTCCAACAGCATTGGTTCGACGACAAAGATTCCGATCTTATATACCCATGATTATGAAGTATGGGCACATCATTTTGAAGACTATGTTATTGGATCGGAGGAAAATGGGTATTTGATTTGGGAAGCCATCACAAACGGACCGTTTTCTCATTCTGCAATGTCCAGAATCATTAAAACTCAAAAAGAATACAATGATCTGCTCAAGGACGTGAAAGACATTGCACAAGATGAAAAGGATAAGTTCCAATGCAATATCAAAGCACTAAGATTGATCCGGTTCGCCCTTCAGTCCGACACATTCAGATTGGTTAGCTCATGCACGACGGCAAAGGATGTTTGGGACAGACTTCGCGAACTATACTCTACAGACGAAGATCTTGAACATTCTATTCAAACTCTGCTTCTATCTGAGTTTGGAGAATTCAGACAAGGGGCTGAAGAATCTGTGACCCAGACGTTCGATCGCTTCAATCATCTTCTAAGCAAGATGATCAAACATGATATCGAAAGGAAGCTCATCGAACAGAAGGTTACATTCCTGAATGGTCTAAGGTCTGAATGGAGAGCAGTAGTTTCCACTGTTAAAGCCCATGAGCAATTTAAATCATACTCTTTGGCGAAACTGGTGGGAATTCTCAAGTCTCAAGAGAAAAACGTGGTGCAAGAAAAGAATGTCGTTTCCGGTCTCGGTTCGTTGGCTCTCTTGTCAAAAAGTAAAGCTGTTATGGAAGATGAAGACCTCAGCCTGGAAGAATATGATCTCACCTCAGAAGATTATGCCTTGATGGTGTCCAATCCCAAAAGGTTCATAAAGAAGAAATTTCCCAGCAACAAAAACCGAAACTGGCAGGGGAGTTATAGCTCTGAAAAGGTGGTTAATGAACCGAAAGCTGAGGAGCACAAGAAGGAACCGAAGGTTGACGGAGACTCTGGGGTGAGCTGTTTCTACTGTGGTGGGAAAAATCATTATGCTAAGGACTGTGTCCTCAAGAAAATGGCTGAAAAAGGTGATGGGAACGATGAGGAAGCTGTGTTGCAGAAAAGATTGGATGATTTGAGAAAGAAGAAGTATGCTGCTAACCCTCCTAGTAATGCTCTTATTGTGCAGGGTTCTGTTCCAGGTGATGAGTTCGGTAGCACGGAAGTTTGGTCTACCGACTCTGAAGACGAGGAAGTGAGGCAGCCTACTCATGGAAAGGCGTTTGTGTCTAAGGAAGAATTCAGTGGTGGTAAATGCCTTATGGTTTCTGAAGTATCTCAATTGAGGGGATACAACACTGATGGAGGCAATGATGGACAGAATGCAAAGGAAGACATGTGCTTCACAGCCAAACCACTCAGCCAGCAGTTCAATGAGCTTGATGAACTGATAAAGAAGGTACAATCTGTTTTTATTTCATGTAAAGTACCATCATCCTCTTATGAGAAAGAACTAAAAAATGTCAATACAAGAATATCTCATCTAGATAGTAGCTTAACTCAAACTCGGGTCACAAATTCTAACCTAACTGATCAATTGAGCAGGGCAGCGTCGAAGAGTGAAGAGCGGAGAATGTGGATAGAGTTAAAGGAATCGGAATTAGTCAAAGTTAAAGATGAAAACATTTATTTGCAAAGAGACAATTTGAAATTGTTAAAACAACGAAATGTTTTTTGTTTAATTGCTAAACGTCTGTATTCTAATATTACTCAGCTTCACTTAGATTGTGAAATAGGCCAAAGGATTCACCGCATGATCTTACCCTTCCTAGAATTTAAGGAAGATGAAATCGATGCCGAAGCCTATAATTGTGAAAGTGTGATATCATCTGATGACATAAATCCCACCTACATGTATGGACTGGACAAAATTGAGTCCTTCATTAAATCCAAAGACCACAAGCTCATGCTTAAAAATCTTTTGGATGAAAATGACAGACTTAAACTGAGGACTGAAACCATACAAAAATTTGACTCTTTAAACGCCAACGTAAGCTCAGAAAACAAAATTGATGTTGAAAATGCATCTGAGCTTAACGAGGACGACAATATGAGTGAAATTTCTGTAGAGGACACGGTTGACTGCTCAGAATTTATTAAAACCGAGCCAGAAAATCACAAGAATCTAATTTCTGAAAATTCTGTAGAATTCGCTCGGTTGTCCCATCATAAGTCCCCGAAATTAGTTGAGAAAGTTGTTGTGTATCAAAAGGTCAGAACTACTCCAAATCAAGTATACAAGGTAACAGGAGTAACCGAACATCAAACAGCTGAACTTGCAGCCATTGTAAACGAAGACAATGCTGATGGCTGTGATGAGTACTTCTGGGAAGCTCCTATTGATAATGCAGACGAAACCATTGGTTTATCTGAAAGAACTTCCTGGAAGAGCAAAGGAAGATACATACCCGAACCGTTGAATAAGCCAAACAACTTCAATGAGCCGAGCACTACTGGTTCAAAAGACACTCCTCAGAAGAATGTTCACTCACCAAAAGAAGACATTCCTTCGGCTCCTTCAGCTCAAAGTAATTCTACTGCAGTTCAAATGGAACCGGTCAAGGAGTCAACAAAAACGAAAGCAAATGTTCATCATCAACCTTCTCAGATGCAGAATAGGAAGATAGAAAGGAACAATAGATACAGGAAGAACCTTTCTGAAAGGAAACAATTCTGGCGTTCCCAGAGTGCATATTTCACTCATCAAGACAAGAATCTAAAGTGTGAAAACATTCCTGCAGGAAAGCTTGAAAGTCACAAAAACCGAAAGCCAAGGTTCGGTTCACAAGAAGATGTCAACCGAAAGCCAAGGTTTGGTTCACAAGAAGATAACAACCGAAGACAGAAGTTCGGTTCTGAAAAGGATATCAACCGGAACCAAAGGTTCGGTTCCAAAGGTAGCTCCAACCGAACGCAAAGGTTCGGTTTTGAAGACAAAAGAGTACAAAACTCTAAGGTCGGTCCCTCCAATGATCAAAAACAAAAGGGTCACCTAGAGTCTCCTTCTAAGTCTAATTCTTCTCATTCTTCTAATTCTTCCTCAACCTCTGTTTCATCTCGATCTCATTCTAAATCTGATTCTTCTTGTTCTCAAAAATCTCATTCATCAACTGAGCAAAAGTGGAAGCAGAAGGTCTGTAAATCCACTTCAGAGACCGAATCTAACTCTACTAATATTAACAAAATAAAAGTTTACACCATTAAAAGGAAGGATAAAACAACTCTCGTAAAAAGAACTTATCTTGTTGATATCTCTCTCATTGCTCCTGTTTCAATGCAAAGCTCACGTGGACCCAAGAAACTTTGGGTTCCTAAATCTGTCTAAATTTTGCAGGTTATAAGTGACGAGCAGTTCGACGAAGAATGGTACATTGATAGTGGATGCTCGCGTCACATGACAGGGAGGAAAGAGGAGCTTAGGGAGTACAGATCTCTTGCAAATGGTGGCAACGTCAAGTTCGGAAACAATTCTTTCGGCACCATAAAGGGATACGGGATGATAACCAATGGGGACTTCTCTATAAGGAAGGTGGCTTATGTGGAAGGACTCCAACACAACCTCATTAGTGTATCTCAACTGGTTGGAGGTACAGGTCTCAAAGTCTCTTTTGATGATGAAGGTTCAGAAATCATAGAGAAAAAGTCAAATAAAGTGATTCTCAAGTCAGAGTGAAAGGGTGAAATGTTTCCCTTAAACATGAAACCCATCAAAGGAAACCCAACTGTATGCTTATTGTCAAAAGCGCAAACCGACGAAAGCTGGTTGTGGCACCGAAGATTATCTCATCTTAACTTTAAAGATATCAACCGTCTTGTTAAAGGAGGTCATGTAAGGGGTCTTCCATTACTCAAGTTCGACAGGGATCATCTGTGTGCTGCATGCGAAATGGGAAAGCAGAGTCGTCAAAGTCATCCATCTATAATCAACACAAAAGTTGTTGAACCACTCGAATTAATTCATATTGATTTGTGTGGTCCTTCATCTATCGAAAGCATCGGTGGTAGCAAGTATATTCTTGTTATCATTGATGACTTTTCACGATTTACATGGGTGTTCTTTCTAAAGCTCAAATCTGAAGCAACTCAAAAGCTGAAAGTGTTTATTAAGCAAATTGAAGTACAGCTGAAGAAGGTTGTTCGTGTTGGATTAATGTCTAAGTCCATAACTATAATTGGTAAGACTTGACCCGACCCGGCATGGTCCATTTGGGTTGCATGGCATCATGCACTTGGATAGACTATAACGAGAGAAATAAGACACTAATGGTTATTAATATATTATAAGCTCTAGTATATTAATAATAAGAATAATAAGATTATTTAATTAGTATTGATCAAGAATTAATCTAGGATTAATTAAGTGATCAAAAGAAGACTAATTAAATATATGGGTTGATTGTGTAAATCATCCATACTTATATAGTGGGCTAATGCTCCATGGATTATCTAGTTGGGCCAAAACCCATATGATGCTCCATGGATGCTCCATGGTGTATTTGAACCCATGGATCCAAGGAAATGGAAAGTCATGACAATTAGGGTTTACCCTAATTGTAACACTATATAAAGATATTATTCTTCCCAAAATCGGTGACTAGATGATACTAGAGAGGGCTAACCGATTTCATGAAGTGTTCTAGTTTCTCTCAAGTTATTCCAAGTGTATTTGGTGTTGTGTGAACCATTTGAGGCATCACCACTTGAGGTGCTAGGCTCACAAGGTTTCAAGGAACACAAGCAACAACAAGGTATGTATTCTATCTTGTTATATTGATATATTGTATGCTAGATTAGGATAATACCTTGGATGTTTATATTTGCATGTATAATAGAGAAAACATAGATCCAAGGTATTTAGGGTTGCATGTACACTTAGGAGTGTTAGAATGCTCATAACCCAACATTGGTATCAGAGCCTAGGCTTGTTTTCTTGTTATACCTGCAATAGAAGCTGAAAAATCGAGTTTTGATGCTGTCAGCCCAGCTGACTCGCCGAGTCCATGAAGGGACTCGACGAGTCCAAGGCAAAATGCATCCAACTCGCCGAGTTGTGTTCATGCACTCGACGAGTTGGACCCCAGACAGCATATCTTCGAGGTTTTGGCTAGAAATGGACTAGGAACATTACCCTAAGTTGTTTTGAACTTATAAACTTGTTTTTAAATATGGTAATGTTCATGCTAATCCATTTTCAAGATAATTGTCAATAGATTCATGTTTTGTATTAGTTTAAAGGTTAGACTAATTACATGAAAAAGTTTGATTTGAATTATCTTGTTCTTATGAGTTGCTTAGATTAATAGAAAAGTTGAGTGAAAAAGTTGTTTTCAATCCAAATTAATCTAAGAGTTGAGTATAAAATGTGTTTGTGTAACTTATCCTTAAGTTACATGAAAAGTCACATTAAAGACTCATAAAACTCATAAAGTTGGCAAAGGTTACAAAAAAGATGAAGAGTCTTGTCCTTAAGTTATGGAGGTTCAAGAGTCACTTCATTAATAAATAAATAAATAAAATATGTAACCTTAATTAATTCCATAAGTTATAAAATAAAGAAAAAGATTAATTCTTTATTAGTTTAAAGTCTTCCATAATTTGTCCACAAGTTATGGAACTTGAAGAGTTTTTGGATTAAAACTACTTTAAATACATAAGTTATGGAATTAATTAGTTTTGAATAGTTTCAAAACTTTCCCTCAAGTTTTGGAATTTGTAAAGTTTTCTCTTATGAATACTTTAATTCCAAGTTAGCCCTTAGAATTTTAAAAGTTAAAATTCAACCCTTATACTTTATAATATTATAAGTTAATAATATTTATATGTATAAGAGTAAAGTCGGTCTTACCGCTAGTACGCCTCATTCACGAAGCCGGTCTATAAGGTGGGTATAAGGTTGTTGCCTATAAAATGGCAACTTAATGGGTGTTCACTCTCACCCACCGCTCGCTTGACTGGTGGAGGGTCGTTAGCCGAACGGGTTTGACATGACTATAATTCTCCCTTCATTAAAAGTATTAATGATAAATACTAAGTAACTAAACTTTTAATAATACCCAATCTTAGTTACTTAGAAAAATGTGAATAAGGTGCTAATCCACGAAATTACACTTTGCACTTTGTTTGAGTCGGTTAGTGGAGCGCGTGTGGTTAACCGGCACACTAACTCGTATTTAACAAGGTAGGCAAAGGGTAACTTAATGTTTATCATAGTATCGATGGAGCGTGTGTGGTTAACCGGCACATCGATTGAGGGATAAACACTTAAGGATACCCAGTAATTTGCATGGTTACTTCACACCTTGTTTTGTGATCCTCGGCATCCCAGTCACAAAACCTGAAGGGCACACTCGAGATTGAAACATGCCATTGAACAGTTCAATGAATCTCAAAAGATCTAGGAGTTTCAAAACCAATTAAAACCTAATAATACATTTCGTTTATCTTGGTGGAAATTGGTGAATCGTCATTCACCTACCTTCAAATTGTTTTATAGCTTGGATTACGGCATACCTCTTCTAAGTTATAAAATAGTTTGTTGGGTCCTAGCCTTAATATATTCATATTGGGTGTCATATTAAGGACTCAAAGATCAACTATCTTGAATATCTCCCATAACATGTCTGGATTAGACATTTATGATCTTCCCAAATCTCTTGAAACAAGCTTTCCTAAATGAAGATGATGTCCCATGGATATCAAACTTCTTTCTCCTCCTCCAATTATTCTCCCTAACCCACAAGTTCTTGAAAAGTTTAAGATCACTCAAGCCCTAATGGCAAGGCAAGGTCTAGGTGTGATCACATCTTGGAGATGTAGTCACATATTGACAAGCCGGGAGAGTTGGGTGTCAAAGTCTTGAGAAAGTTGATGGTTCAATCACTTTCTAAGTCACATAGTGAGTTCCTTTGGGACACCTATGAAATAGACTATGACAAGACCCTTAATGATCTCATCTATTGTTAAGATCAACTTCCTGAAACTTATGGACATTGACAATGGTGACACTGGAAATACAGAAAAAAAACATTCTCTTCCCAATGGAAAGGGATCGGCCATAGTCAACTCGGTTGAACAAATGGTAAAGAGAAAAGCTAAGTCTGTAATAGTCCTGTGTACCATTATCAAAGGGTCCATATGTTTATATTGCCAAAGTAAGGGTCATTAGTTGCGAAGCTGCCTAATTTACCTAAGGATGTTAAAGTCAATAAGATTGACTCTACTTCAGGTAAAAGTCCACAAATCTAACTCTGTTAAGTTTCTATTCTGAGATTCTTGATACATGTTGTGACTGGGTCACATGGTAATGTTTTAAGAATCAAAGAAAAGTAAAGGAACTTAAAGAAAGAATATGCTGAATCTGATCGCATAGATGGATTTCTATCGCGTAGTTTGAAAAATCGGATTCTTGAGCTACTTCTTAGGAGTTATGAGATATTGCTTAGGAATAGATAACAACAAGTTTTCATATGGATTGTAAGGATAAGTTTTTCTGCATAGTTTTAAAATAAAAGGAAAATTTTTGATTTTATTTATTTTAAAATATCCTTACAATGGCATTTGAGTAAAAATTGTTGCTTATATGATTCCATTAATAGCAAGAGTGGAAATATGAAATTGATTCTTTCATTTGTGGTAATGTCTAAATTTACCAAACAAGGAAAGATTCTCATCATCCAAAGTCTCAATTGGACCGGGACTTGGAATCATGCAAGTTGTATAGCATGATGAATGAGAACTTTCAAGTATTGGAAAATTAAGACTAATTACTTATTCACATGGATGTGTGAGTCAAGTAATGGACTAAGGGATCGAGTACATAGCCATGTGCACTGATTAAGTCCACCACAAAAGATATAAGGCTATTCGTCATAGTTTACTAAAGCTCAGTAAATATGATTATACTTACAAGCTTAAGTGTAACTCTGAGACATTGGAAAAGGTTCCAATGTAAGGCAGAGCGAATAAGAAGAATCAAATTAGGCAGAAGGATAAAAGGTTCTCAAATCTGAAAAGATGGGAGAGTACTTTAGTATCAGTTTTGTGATCATCTTAATGATTAAGAAACCATATCAAAAATTATTTCTCTAAGGAAGTCTTAGTTCATTCTTATGACTAAGAAGAAGGGATCTTGAATTGTTGAAATGGTTAAATCAAGAAGATGAGTCATACTTCGTTCCAATACAAGTGTTAGAGTCATACTCCAAGATTGTAACTTGAGTGACATGTCTTTAAGAAGGTTTAAAACACGTGTCAAATGTAAGAGTAAAAGTTTCCTACTCTTGTATATTTGAAATTGGTAAGTTGTGATGTTTTGGATAAAACAAAGACCAACTAAGGCCAATTGTGTGAAGTGTTTGTCTTGATTAGAATCCGCACTATCTCTTGGACGTTTGACAAGGGAGTCTTATAGGTCAAGAGGACAGTGGGAGTCTTAAAGGTCTTGAAATTCTCAAGAACTAATCAAGAATGAAACCTGAAGTTCTTCACTAGCACACGACTTGAGGTTTATAACCTATCGTGTTGACATATTCTGTGCCCATTCTAGTTAAAGTTGGCTTTGCATATGAGTTCTTAGAGTTCTCAATGTGTTGCACAACAACTTGGAAGCAATGGTAGGCCCTTGAGCTACCAGGTGGCAAGAAATTAAGATTGAGTTCAGTCCATATGAGTTTGGATTTGTCATTATCCTTGTCTTGTGACTATGATTTTGACAATTCACATGGATAAGAACACATACACCATTAAATCTAAGTGTCATAAGGTTTCTCTCCGATTCATGAAAATGATGGTGAGGAAACACTTTCACTAAGTAGATTTTAGCTAGATAGCAATTGTGATATTTGCATTCTCAAAGTCGTTAGTGGAGCGCGTGTGGTTAACCGGCACACTAACATGGACTTGTGAGAAATGGCAAAGGTCAAAACGATCAAGACTATGATTACGGCATCCCTTTTCATAGTTCTTAAAATTGTTTTGACACACCCATGAGCTATCTAAGGGAAGGTGTATGTTTTTTGATAAAGTCTTATCAAAACAATCTAGTATCAGAAATCTGAACTTTGGTAAGAAAGTCAATAAAGTATTGATTTCTAGAAGTCGAGCTTTCTGAGTATATGTCAAAGCTAGTGGGAGCATAAGTGTTATGCTAATAATCATCATGTTAGTGGGAGCATGATAATTACGATAAGTATTGCAAGCTAGCAATGTTAATTATAGAAAACAAAAGTTTCAACTGGGAAAGAGTTGTTTTGCTATAATTAAGGGAGAGGAAATTATACTTCATCTCAAATCTATAAGCTTGGATCGTGAGGTTTTAATCATTTATTCAAGGATATATATGAATTTCATGTTGGAATGGCTCAACATAAGGAAATTCTGTATATGGGTCCATTATTTGCGTTCTTAAATTCGATTATGATTACGGCATCCCTCTTCATAATCTGAATTATGAGAACTTGGCAAATTGAAATGGAAATGTTATAGCAAAAGACTGGTTTAGTCTTTATGTGAGACATCATGAATCGTGTCCCATATGCTTCGGATATAGGACCGACTACATGTGCTATATTCATCCTTTCTAAAATTTTCCAAATGCCTGGGGCGTTAAGAATGGAAAAGGTTTAGAACTGGATATGACTAAAAGGATTAAACAATTGTCGAGGACAATCTAAGGTTTACCAAAGATTGGTTTCTCAAGGACAATTGGAAGTATAGTGATAATTCTAGAAGGACCATATTGACATAATCTGTAAGGAGGCAACTCTTGTTCAGAAGTGATAGTCGAAATGGAATCTGGAAATGTTTCAAAGTTAGAATTTTCAATCTGTTTAAGATTAAGGAAACTTAATGCAAGAAGGATGGTTCCAAGGATTTGATCTCCTTTGGAATGCTCTGTAATGATTGTCGTTAAGTCTTTCTGACTTTGTGCATAATCATTACAAGAGGATCGATGCATATAAGTTTAGAATCTAACAGATTTCAGTAAATGGCATGAATTTGGAATTCTTGCATTTGCAGTAAGGATTTGGGAGTGTGAAAAGAGAATCATTGAAGTTATGTTCATTTGATCTAGTTCACAAAATAAAGATCATAGACAAACATAGTATGCATACTTGGTGTATGGCATGACTAGTGTTTAGAAAAACATAGTGTACGTGCTTGGAGCATGGGATAACTATTGTTCTAAATTCAAGAATAATGTTGATAGCTGAAACAATATACAATAAATAATGTGTAATCATATGGTGATAAATAAAAGGTGTTTTATTTATATTCATATGTTCTGAGACCATATTGGATTCAATTATTATTGTGTTTCACTTTGCATGTTTTGACTTCCCGAATAAACTAGGTAATTCTTCCGGAATGACTAAGTTATTCAAACCATCCACAGTCGGTCATATGTTGGAAGTAGATATGAATTAAGACTGTCATGAGTTGGCTTGTAGAGGTCTAAGTTGTTGGACAAATGGCTACAACACTCATGAGTGCTCATAAGTTCTGAGTATTGGATTCAACCCGCGCTCATTGGAATTACTTCATGGATTTTATCACGAGTGATCATGAGACGATAATATCTTATATTCTTCAAACCTAGAGATATGAGTTGTTACTATGAGTTGGTTGTACATTGATTGCACGAAACTGCATTTGGTAACTCGGTGCTATAAAACGTGTCTTTGTGTATGATTCAACAAGTAGTAGAACAAGCCATATGAGTCGAAGTTTATCCATTCCTTTTACCTTCGGGATGAAAGCGATATCTGTGGGCCCCTCGATGATTTGATGATGACAAATGGAAGTGCTCGGCCGGGCCAGGACTGATTTGATTTGTTCAATTAGTCAGTCGTCATAAATCGGAAATCGGGAAACAACTAATGGACAGAGAGAATGATTATAATCCATGTCTCAGTCCATATGATATCTAGAATGGAGGAATATATGATCCCTTATCTAATGGACAAGTCGTTGACAAAGATCAGAGTTCATCTACAAGGTCAGAGTTCGACAGAAGCTTTTGAGAGCTACGATTGCTGGTTGGTTCCTGAAGTCATACGCAATAATAGTTTTAGACTTATCCAAGTGGGAGACTGTTGGATTAATGTCTAAGTCCATAACTATAATTGGTAAGACTTGACCCGACCCGGCATGGTCCATTTGGGTTGCATGGCATCATGCACTTGGATAGACTATAATGAGAGAAATAAGACACTAATGGTTATTAATATATTATAAGCTCTAGTATATTAATAATAAGAATAATAAGATTATTTAATTAGTATTGATCAAGAATTAATCTAGGATTAATTAAGTGATCAAAAGAAGACTAATTAAATATATGGGTTGATTGTGTAAATCATCCATACTTATATAGTGGGCTAATGCTCCATGGATTATCTAGTTGGGCCAAAACCCATATGATGCTCCATGGATGCTCCATGGTGTATTTGAACCCATGGATCCATGGAAATGGAAAGTCATGACAATTAGGGTTTACCCTAATTGTAACACTATATAAAGATATTATTCTTCCCAAAATCGGTGACTAGATGATACTAGAGAGGGCTAACCGATTTCATGAAGTGTTCTAGTTTCTCTCAAGTTATTCCAAGTGTATTTGGTGTTGTGTGAACCATTTGAGGCATCACCACTTGAGGTGCTAGGCTCACAAGGTTTCAAGGAACACAAGCAACAACAAGGTATGTATTCTATCTTGTTATATTGATATATTGTATGCTAGATTAGGATAATACCTTGGATGTTTATATTTGCATGTATAATAGAGAAAACATAGATCCAAGGTATTTAGGGTTGCATGTACACTTAGGAGTGTTAGAATGCTCATAACCCAACAGTTCGCAACATCAGAAGCGACAATGGTCTCGAGTTCAAGAACAGGGAGTTTGAAGAGTTTCTTGCAGAAAAGGGAATCAGTCATAATTTTTCAGCTCCCTACACACCACAACAGAACGGAATAGTCGAAAGACGAATGTGTGAAGCTGCCCGAACTATGCTAAGTTTCGCTTCTTTACCTCTTTATTTTTGGGCTGATGCTATTTCTGCTGCTTGTTTTACACAGAACAGGTCATATCTCAACAAAAGGTTCGCCCTCACCCCATATGAGATATTGAACAACAGAAAGCCAAACGTGAAATTTTTCCATGTGTTCGGCTCAAGGTGTTTCATCTTCAACTCTAAAGAACATCGCAACAAGTTTGATGTCAAAGCCGACGAAGGAATATTTCTGGGTTACTCTCTCACATCCAAGGCATACAGGGTCCTAAACAAGCGTTCAAGAAAAATTGAAGAGACGTACTATGTGACCTTTGACGACAACTATGTCAAGAAGCTGCAGGCTAAAGAAAATATCACTGGGGAAATCTTTCCTCTAAATGGCATGGTTATAGTCTCGGTTGCTAATCTATTCGAGACATTTCTGGAGCTCTTTGACGAACTAGAGAATGCTTCACTTTCTGAAGCAGGTGCAACAGATAACAAAGTTGATCACATGGAGCAGATTGTCGAAGATGCTGCAAGGAGAATGTATGAAGAAGTATCAATCTCTAACAACTCTCCTTCCAATGATGCTCAAATCGAGGGGGAGCCAAGTGCTCAAGTCGAGGGGGAGCCAAACGCTCAAGTCCAGGGGGAACCAAATTCCACAACTTCAACCGAAGAGGTCCCAACACCAGGAAGCTCAGGCCCACTAGAATCACACGAACCTCATATCTTCCAATGTACACCGACTGAGGTTGAACATGATGATGTGACACTCGGTTATGACAGCCAATCTGAGCTAGACGAAATAATCAATGTTGAATTAGACCCAACCTTTGATCCAAATTACCCTCCTCTTATCAAATGGACCAGAGATCATCCTGTCTCTCAAGTAGTTGGGGATGTATCTGAAAAAGTTCTGACCCGATCACAACTGAAGGCAAAACAAACTTCCTTATTTTCAAAGGTAGAGTTTTGCATGTTCAATTCATTCGTATCAAAAGTTGAACCAAAGACAGTTAACACTGCTCTCGATCACTCTGATTGGGTTCAAGCAATGCAAGACGAGTTGAACGAATTTGAAAGGAAGAAAGTCTGGCGCCTAATTCCAACTCCTCCAGATGTTTCGGTTGTTGGTCTCAAATGAGTTTTTAGGAATAAAATGGACAAGGAAGGTAATGTTATACGGAACAAGGCTCGTCTGGTGGTAAAGGGATATTGTCAGGAGGAAGGGATAGACTATGAAGAGACTTTCGCTCCAGTAGCTCGGCTAGAATCTGTTAGAATATTTCTGGCTTATGCTGCCCACAAGAACCTTGAAGTTTTCCAAATGGACGTCAATTGTGCATTTCTCAATGGAGAACTTGAAGAAACGGTGTACGTGGAGCAACCTCCTGGGTTCGTGAACGAAAAGCATCCAAATCATTGCTATATTCTGGATAAAGCTGTGTACGGCCTTAAACAAGCTCCGAGAGCCTGGTATGAAACGCTTACAAAATTTTTAAAGATGTCTAAATTCAAACAAGGTTCGGTTGACCCAACCTTCTTTCGCAAAAAGGAAGGTAACCACCTTATGATAGTTCAAATTTATGTCGATGACATCATCTTTGGCTCCACGAATCCAAGCTTAACAGCTGAATTCAGAAAGCTGATGGAGACTAAGTTTGAAATGAGCTCAATGGGTCCAATTAACTTTTTCCTTGGTTTAAACATAAGACAGGGACCCGAAGGCATCTTTATTAATCAGGAAGCTTACACGAAGACTCTCCTAGAAAAGTTCGGTATGATGGGAGACTCAAAAGTTAAAGTCCCAATGGCATTCGGCACTAAGCTTTCCCCATCTCTAGACAAACCAGCTGTTGATATCACGCTCTATCGTCAAATGATTGGATCGCTAATGTATCTAACTGCTAGCAGACCTGATATCATGTTTTCTGTGTGTTATTGTGCTTGATTTCAGGCAAACCCTCGTGAACCTCACATGCTTGCAGTGAAGAACATCTTACGATATCTCAAGCGAACCACCTCTTTAGGTCTATGGTATCCATCCAACTCAGGCTTCTTTGTTCAAGCCTATTCTGATGCTGACCTTGGAGGATGTGGACTCGACCGAAAAAGCACAACTGGTGGATGTCAATTTCTTGATGGGAAGTTAGTCAGCTGGCAATCCAAGAAACAGACATGCGTGTCACTGTCTACTGCCGAAGCGGAATATATTGCAGTTGCATCCTGCACATCACAAGTGATTTGGATCCAAAGCCAACTTCGAGACTATGGACTCAATATGAAGAAGATCCCACTATATTGTGACTCCGAAAGTGCAATTAGGATCTGTCATAACCCAGTGCAGCACTCCAAAACCAAGCACATAGCACTAAGGTATCACTTCATCAAAGATCACGTGGAAGATGGAAACGTCGAAGTTCACTTCGTAAGAACAACTGATCAACTAGCTGACGTCTTTACAAAAGCTCTTCCTGAAGCATCATTCAATAAAATATTGCAAGGACTTGGTATGATGGAATCTGAATCAGTACCAAACTTAAACATAACAACCGAACGTTAGGGTTCGTCTCAACTATCTAACCCACTCATTTCTTCAAAGATAGTTTCTCAATGTTGTGTATTGTATGTATAATTCTGTTTTTACTAGTTTGATTTAAAAAAAAAAAAAAAAAAAAAAAAAAAAAAAAAAAAAAAAAAAAACTCAGAACCGAATTCAACCGAAGGTTCGGATTCGGTTTTTCAAAATTTTCCAGAACCGAAACCAACCGAAGGTTCGGGTTCGGTTTTTCAAACTTTTGTAGAACCGAAACCAACCGAACGTTCGGGTTCGGTTTTTCAAAACTTTTCTCAACCGAAACCAAACGTAGGTTCGGGTTAGGTTTATCTCAAAAATTACAAAAAAAAAATTTATTATTATTTGTTTATGTGGATACATTTTATGAACTTCCTAAATGTCCCTAGAAGCATGCTGCTGTATGTGTCTCAAGCCTCATAAGATTTTGAATAATGGCCTTCATGACCTGGTATACACAAACCTTGTCTTCCCAATAAGGCCAATTCATTTATTCTAATCGTGAGCCACCTCACTCTTTTCTCACATGAGTTAAGAGTTTCCTGCTTGGTCCTTCTTTTCGCAGCAGAGGTACTTTGTTCTCTTACACCATCTCTACATTACTTCTCCACTACACTCATTCCATCATAGTAACCCTTGAGACTCTCAGCACTTACCACTGAGGTTTATGGTTGCACAACATCTGTGTTTATGATCTTAGTTTTGTGACACTACGAACTAAGTGAAACCCAAAATTCAACACCTAAGGAATTGACGGTGAACAATTATATTGTTCAAGCTTTTACTAAAGAATTGATGAAAGTACCATATTAAAATCTCCAGTTTTATGTGATTCCTATGAAAATGTTATTAACCCATAACTTTTCTTCCCCTGGGATCTTGTCCTTATCTTTCTTTCTGAGATTTTATTTTTTTTAAACCAGTCGTTTTTAGCCGAATTAAAAGAAGCCTTTCAACATTTCTCAATAAATGGTTGATCGTAATAATAACGGACATTCCTTTTGAAATCCTAAGTTTTTCTTTGTCCTGTGGCATTTAATGCGCGTGGTTAAACAGTAACGGCTTGTCCCTATGAAACGGCGCTTATTGGGCGGCGTGGTCGTAGGAATCTGACACTCTCTCTCCTACGTGATCATCGCCCGTCCCAACTGTCATCCAGAAGAGATTTGAAACGATCTTTCTCTCTCTTCCCACCCACTATAAATAGCCCGTTATCCCTCCTTTTACCTCTTTACCACTCTTAAAATTTCCAAACCAAAAACTCTCCCATCCAGTTTCCTGTTCATCATCTTCTTCACACCTGCATCCATGGCTGACTCTTCTTCAGTTCATGCTACATCCCAAATCCTTCCCATTCGCCCATAGCAATGCTTGGTAATTGATCTTAACCCAAAGGCATACGATCCTTACATGTCGCCGGTCATAGAGTGCTTGAAATATTCACAACTCGAACCAGCATTATCCAGAATTGCATCGGTGCCTATGACGGCCCTATCGCAGGTCTACGTGACTGCATATTATGACAAGGCCGTCGACCGAGTATTTTTCGAGATTGGAGACCACAAAACCTCCGTTTCTCGTCCTCGTTTCTGCTCTCTGCTCGGATTTGCTTCTGACTCATCCAGAGTCCATCCGGAGTCCATACAAACTGGTCATATGTATAGCATGTTTTACAACATGGGATACACGGAGGTTCTTACATCCGTTGCCAGATTCAAGAAGTCATGCCTACCGCCTTAATGGAACGGTTTATTTACAGTCCTGTTCAAGGGACTGTCGGAGAGAAGCTCAGATTCAGACGGTGCCAGTCGTCTGTTCCTTACCATTCTGTATGGAGTTTACAATGGGATCAACCTGGATTACGGGTTTGTTCTATGGCAACAACTTCTTCAGAGCCACTCATCTTCCTCCAGACACTCTGAAGTTTCCTTGGCCCAATTCTGGATTCTGATCACTAAATGGGCCATGGACAGATTCGACGTTCCCACTGTCGAAGGTGCATCGATGACTTCTGTTGGTACTTTCCACACCAAGAAGATCATCATCTCAGATGCCTCCAAATTCTCCTTTATTGGCTCCATTCCGGAGTCCATGTATGGTAGTGTACCTTCGGATAGCAGGTTGATTCGGAAGCTCAAGGAGCTAACACCTTCTGGTCCAAGGGTTCTGACCCCGGACATGCTGAGATCTATCCACGATGCAGATAAACCACTGAGCAAAGGTAAAAAGGCGGACAAAGGAAAGCAAGCAACAAAACCTTCAAAGGGGCCTTCTCCTAAGAAGAGGAAACAGACAAAAGCTGCACCTTCCCCCCCCCCCCCCACCGAAGAAGAAGAAGACTCAACCAAAGCGAAAGCTTATTATACCCTCATCTTCGAGTGACTCTGAGGGTGAGAGTTCGGATTCTGACGACTCTCAAGGGGATGCATCTCCTCCACGAGGCAATACACCACATCGATCCCCTACCCCAGAGATTCAAATACCCAATTCCCCAATTCCTTCTCCTCCACAAATCTTCACCACTACCACTGAATCACCCCACGTAGCCGAACCACCTTAACCCAAAACCCACAAACCGAAACTACCCATACACAACCACCAACCGAAACTACCCATACAGAACCACCAACCGAAACTACACCTTCACCCACTCAACCTTCTCCTACTAAACCCTCCACACCCCCAACCTCTCCACCCTCTTCATCTCATGGCAATGCCTCTGAGGGTGAAAACCCTTATCTCGGGGGAGCAGACATGATCTTTGATTCGGTCTACTATAGTCCGTTTCAAGTTCAGAGTGACGAGGAGGATGATGCACCAGTCACTAAGAAACATCTCAAACAGCTCAACGAGAATATTGATCTACTTCTCGCCTCCTCGTCCAACCAACAATCAATCCTGTCTGAAGCTGCACTTCAGAAGATTGTTGATGCCTTCACCAGGGCTCAACATGATTCAGCAGCCTCAGCAACTGCTGCAATTCAGGCATCTACCCGAGCATGTGAGGTAGCGACCGAAAAAGTCGATAAACTATTTTCTGATGCCTCTGCTCTTCTGCAGTCAATGCAACAAAGTGCAGCTGCCACAAAGGCATCTTTGGAACCGATTGTCCAACAATTGGTCTCCTTTGTCACATCGGAGTTGCCATCGTTCGCCAATCTACGTAAAACCATAAGCGACGACAACTCGGCTTTTACAGCCTCCATTGAAGCTCGTCTCGTCAAGCTACAAGAAGATCTGACATCCGAGCGTTCTTTAATGGACGATCTGGCATTAAAAACAACTGCTCTTGAGGTCAAGACCACTCAGCTCTCTCAATCTCAACAAGAGCTGGAAGATCTTCGCTCTGAACGGGAGGTGGTTAAGACGTGTGTTTCGGATGTCCACGCTGTCATCTCAAACATCCTGGAAGCACACGATCCAATTTTAAACTTTTCGGTGAGGCGATCCCTTGCTGAAAAGCTCTCTCCAGCCATCGATCTACTTAACAAAGTCGAAGGCCTCCCAAGTTTTGTGTCCATTCCGAAACAAGGGGGAGATGAGAAGACAAGTTCAAAACCACCTCCTTCCTCTAAAGCTACTCACACAACTGAACCATCTTCAACTCATCAAATTTTAAGTTCAGGTGTGAAGAACAAAGGTAAAAATATAGCTGAGGATGAAGATGAAGAAGGCGACAAGGAGACCATTGCCGACATTTTGAAACGAAAGAACAGTCGCAAGGTTGGTGATGATGCCAGTCGTGAGGCACGTGAGGCTGCCGAAGCCGAACGCAAGCAAAAAGAAGCCCACGATCTCCTTGAGAGCCGAAAGACTCTGTTCCCTGCCTGGACCAGGGAACGCTTAATCAAAGAGGCCATCGAAACTCCCAGCATCTTATGGCTCGAGCCGGTCATATCGTTCGACTGCAGCAATACTGTCGATTCGCAGTTTGATATGCCGCTGACTCGAAAGGCGTTTATCTTTCACGTCTTCTCTAATATCTTTGATATCCCTCACCCGAACGCTGAGCTTGACAGGGAGCTCATTGACTTTTATCTGACGGCTGCACGTCCTCAATTCCTTACATGGAGCGCTCAGAAGATTGTCAACGTTCGGGTGCTTAAGCCTTACACTGAGGGACGTTTTATAAATGTTCGGTTCAAATTGATTCGGGGATCTGCAAAATCTGTTCATCTCATCTCTCTGGCAGATCTACCGAATCTAAATCCTCATGATTGGATCGTCCTGTATAATATCCTTTTGACCAATGAAGCTGAATATGGTCCCATTCTAGACCATGTCAAAAGGATGTTAGTCTGCTATATCATGGAGGTTGCCCTTATGGATCAGGAGGTCGCCACAGTCTTCAAGAAGAAACCCAAAATTGCTCCTGTGGGATTGGCCAGTGATCTCAATCAAATGCAGCTGGGCAAGATTGATCCGAGACGTAACACAGTTATGTTCACTAGAGCGGAAGGACAGAAATGTCTCTTCGCTTTAGCTGATAAGCATCTTTACACCACAACCTGCTTGGAGCATGTGCTATTTATTGTTAAACGGTGTAAAGAGAACTCGGCCGATGATGTTAAGTATTTTGAAGATATGATTAACTGGTACATCCGGTTTAGACAGACCATTCTTTCCATCACCAAGTGTCTGTTTAGTACTGTGAAGAAGGTACCAGTTTCGGCTGCTGGCCCAAGTAATAAATAAAGATCTCGCTCCAAATTGACACAAAGGGGGAGATTGTTGGGCTTTATAGATTGCGTCTTTTGGGCTCGTCTGCTTATATTGTTTTGTATTACGGTTTGGGCCTATCCAACCGTGAGTCTTTTATGCTTTGTATATAAGCTTATGCTTGCATGCATATTAGGTTAAGGTTTTAGAGATCTGAGAATACGATTGTTCCAGACGACTAAAGGTTTCTTTGATCATACTTGTAACCTTCCAATCCTCTACAGTTGATGTTCTTAATCGAGCTCTTCTGAGGATTTTGTTTTAATCATTCAACCCGTTTGATTCAATCTTGATTTGTTATTTTACTGTGTTTGTATCGTCGTTATTTACTTACTTGTTCAAGATCTAATCGATCTTCACAGATTAAAAGAATCTTTAATCGCATCAAGAATGGAGTATACTACTTCATGAACCGTATTTGGGTCCCTAAAATCGGAGGATTTAGGGAGGTAGTTATGAAGGAAGCCCATAAGACGCGATACTCCGTTCATCCTGGTTCAAACAAGATGTATTTAGATATTAAACAACACTACTGGTGGCCTAACATGAAGGCAGAAATTGCTACCTATGTTAGTAAGTGCCTTACATGTGCCAAGGTAAAGGTGGAATACCAGAAGCCCTCAGGGTTATTACAGCAACCGGTAATTCCTGAGTGGAAATGGGAGGGGATTTCTATGGATTTCGTGACCAAGCTACCCAAAATGTCGGATGGACTAGACACCATATGGGTAATAATCGACCGACTGACGAAGTCTGCCCATTTCCTGCCAATCAAAGAATCCTACAAGATGGAGAGATTGACGCATTTATACATTCGAGAAATCGTGAGACTCCACGAAGTACCAGTGTCTATTATCTCGGATAGGGACAGTAGGTTCACTTCATGTTTTTGGCAATCACTCCATAAGGCAATGGGAACTCATCTCGACATGAGCACCGCTTATCATCCGCAAACGGATGGTCAGATCGAACGAACCATCCAAACGCTCGAAGACATGCTCCGCGCATGCGTGATAGACTTTGGGAAGTCTTGGGATACCCACTTACCTTTAATCGAATTCTCGTATAACAATAGTTATCATTCGAGCATCAAGTTCGCTCCTTTCGAAGCACTATACGGGCGTAAGTGTAGATCACCATTGTGTTGGGCTGAGGTAGGTGATACCCAACAAGCAAAAATGCATACATCAAACAAGGCACTAACAGGACCGGAGATCATTCTTGAAACCACGGAAAAGATCGTCCAAATCACAGCTCGATTACAAGCATGCAACAAGACATAACAAGTTAAGGCGTTTCACATCTTTGTATAATCATGCACATATCATCATTTCATCATTAAGGCATGTTATATCACCAACATGCATTGTCCTAACCATCATAGACAATATTGCTAGAAAATCATATCATGCATATTTATGGGCTTTATAGGTTATAAAATTACATGTACATGCGTAAAATCACTTAACACTCAAGGGCACATGCAATCTATAAGTATTTATGTCTTCAAAATTTTATAGCAACATACTATGAATATCATGAACCGTAACGAAACCCTAGTATAATAAAAAAATACAAGATTTAAGTTTTACATTCTTTAGAATTATTATAGCAAATAATTATCTTGATTCATTTCCTTTGATCTTCAGAAGGCTAGCACCAAAAAGTTTAGTGCCTCTAATGGTTTACACTCAAAACCTATAAACTTGAAGACAAGAGGAGACATGAGAGATCATGAAGAAATTTGGCTATTCTTTTGGTATATGGAGTGGATGAAAATACCAATGGGGTCCTATTTATAAATGACTAGAAAACCCCTAGAAACCCTAATTTGGAATATAATAATAATATTTCAAATTGAGGTGGTTATCCAACTTCCTTATCTTCAGGAGGCTTCTAGAATTCCCTATTAGGGAATCCCCAAAACCATCCGTTTGGGAAGGTTCTGGAACCCTTCTGTTGTTCAACTTTTTAACAATTACAACTTAAGTCGTTGCACCTTTAATTAATTCAAATTAATCCTAAAATTAATTCCAATTAACTTCTGGTTAATTCTTAATTAATTATTAATATTTCAAAGTAATACATTAATCATATAATATATCAATAAATAATTTATTCCAATTTGCAACTAATTTAATATTTATATAACAAACTAATAAATTATCCTCTTTCTCCAAATGTCATTCTATTAAGTTGCTAGTTACGAGGGCAAAAAAAAGGACTTTGCTTTTAATTACAAGTATATACCAATTTAGTTATGAGCTTAGAAACTTTAATCTAATAGTCTCCTACTTGGATAAGTCTATAACTACGTTTAAAAGAATTACCTTGAACCAAACATACAAGTGTGATTTTCCAATGATACTGACGAAATCTGACTCAAATCAGATATCGTCCCCAATATAAGTGATCAAATATTTCTTCGTTCTACAAGATATCATATGTACAAAGTCATAGATTAAATAATCAACCTCATGTTCATTTTTTTGTTCTCAATCTCCGATTTGTACGATTAAATTTAGATTACAATATCAAATACATCAGCTATGTCCACACCAGGCTTGGTTCTTATCGAGCAACTCAAATCACCAAGGGGACCAAAGATATTGCCTTTCATGCTAAGGTAAATGGAAGAAATAAATTTCGAATACATAATTATAACATTTACTCATGAAATTGCACATGACACTATGTTTTATAACATCAAGTTACTTATGCATTTACATAATACCATTGTTTAACTGACTTGCAAATTACAAATTATGTCTCTCCGTTTGAGGAATAGAACATATTACTGTTTTACAGTTACTCGTGATAGAATTCATGAAGTAATCTCTAAGTATGGGTTCATCCAATACTCAAAATCTTCATTTTCTAAGTACTCATGAATATTTCAGCAATCTCTATGGAATGTCTAATTGCTATAGACAATCTACAAACGATTCATGACAGTCTTAAATCATTACTTACTCCCAAAAGTATAACATACTGTGGAATTTTGTTGAATTAGTCAGTGAAGTAAACATACAAAGTGAAACACAATAATAAAATAATTAACTATGGGATCATACCTATTGAATATAAATAAATCCCTATTATTTAATTAGCATAACAATTACTATTTTTATTATTGTATATTGTTTCGTGTAATCAACTAACCACTTGAATTAAATAACATTTGTCATGTCATGTTCTAAACATGCATACTATGCCTCTTTATGGTCCTTTCTTTACGAACAGGTCGACCAGACATTACACTAATGATGCTCGTTTCAGAATTCCTAATTCTTATTGCTATCTAAGATGCAGTGGAAATTCATATTTACATGCATTGAACTTCTGTGATGTTAAGGTTCTAAAGTCAGAAAGACTGAGCCTTCGATATTACAGATTATTCAATTGATAATTGTTACTCAGAACAATTTCATGGTTATGAAGTCTCAAATTCAAGGTACACGCCTTGAACACTTCTGTTGCATTAAAGTTTCCTGCTCATATGTAGAGATTATAACCATATTCAATTATGAAACATTTCGATATTCTCAAATGACCATCAATTCTGATCAAGAATCATCTCAATTCAAAACAACTCACTATGATCCATCCTAATTATCATTATACTTCCAACTATCCATCGAACTCATTTGCATTTCCAGCTTAACTAGAAGTGCACAGAAATAAGAATGCACCAATTAAAACATAGAAGGTTTTCAACATCAGGTCGTGTGCAATTTTCAAGATCAACATGACTCCCACTGACTTCTTGACATTTGAGTTTTTCTCTCAATGAACATTCCTTGACGAGCTAAAACAAATATTCAAAAGTTCGTGCGGATTCCAGACAAGAAATCACTTCATAGAATTGGACTCAGTTTATATTTTGTTTCTTGAGCAATGAAAACATCAAACTCCCATTCTAAATGTGCTAGAGTAAGGAAAGCATTCTTACTCCACGTCTAATGATGTTCTCTCCACTTTCTTAGTCTCGAATTAATTTCAAAATATGATTTATAGTGACTAGACCATAGGTCTAAAACTTTATTGGAACAAGGTATGACTCATCTATGATCGAACCATTTTAAAAAAGGTTTGATTCTACTACTGAGTTATACAATTGCACTAAGACATTTCTTTGAGGAGTTAATTGTGATATAATTCCACAATTACTAAGATGATCATAAACATAATACTAAATTATTCTCATTTCCTTTCTTATTGGAGAATCATTTATCTTTCTGGATAATTGATTCTTTTATTTAGTTCTACTATTGTTTGAACCTTTTCAAAAGTATCAGAAATAAGCTTAGTCTTATAAACACAATCATATTTACTAAAGCATCAGTAAATCATGACGAATAGAGTTTTCATTCCTTGTGGTGGATATGAAGAGTACATATCAACATGTATTACATTCATTAATCCTTCACTTGTCTCAAATAAACATGTGAACAATGATTTAGTCATAATTTTTCTTATGAGCAAGATTCTCATGCGTCATGCAATTAGAATTGTATGACTCCAAGTTTTTGTCTAATTAAAACTTGGTGATGAGATTTCTTTTTCAAGTACCACAAATGTGATATCATAAGAATCAAATCAACAATTAATAATGTTATTAATAGAAACACACTAAAAAATGTCATTACAAGGAAATATAAAAATGAGGCAAACTATTAAATGCATAAAATAAAACTATGTTTCTATACATCTCCGAAGAGTAATAGCAAACTATTAAAACTATCCTAACTCCTTAGTAGTAACTCCAAATTCTAACCATTGAACCATACAGCTAAGTTCTGTTTCCCACTATCAGATTTTGCTCACTTCTAATGGAGTTAGATAATAGATGTACCTGAAGCAGAGTAACATGCCTTGACTTTATTTTCTTTAAGACCCTTCAAGTATTTTGGGCAGCATCGCTTCTAATATCCTTTCAATTGGCAGTAGAAACAAATGGACCCATTGGGGTCAACATAAGGAATGATCTTAGAACTAATGTGAATTATTAGCATTGATTTGGCATGCAGAATTAAAGAATACACATAGAACATGGTAATTTGGGTGTTTAAGAGATGCATTCGATTATGAAAGGTGTTTATAAAAAAGAATATAGATCTAAATCTACATAATTAACACACACTAACACTCTTAATGTTACATCTCTCAACCACACCTCTATAAGTGGAATGAACCCAACTTATATAGAGGTGTTTACTGATGGGTTTTGAGCAATACATCATTCCTATGGTGTACATGCAAACCCTAATAGCTTTTGGATCTAGTTTGTCTAATGAATATGAAATTGAATATCCAAAGCTAGAAACCCTAGATCTAGCATATAATTAATCATATTAACATAAAATAGGGTTTAGATCTTACCTTTGATTGTTATATAGCAATAACAATCAATCCTTAGCTTCAGAAAGCTTAGTGCCTCAAATGTTGCACCTCTAATGGAGTCACAAACACCAAGAGCAACTTGGATGAAGAGGAGAAGAGAGGAGGCATCCAAAAACGTCTACAAACCCTAAATAGTGTCTTAGCCACGTTTTTGGGGCAATAGGGATGCTTTATATAGGTAGGCTATTAGGGTTTACAACTAGGAAACCCTAATCTAACTGCTTAAGCCCTAAGCAGCCGATGGATTCCTTTAACATATCACTTAGACGATTTCTAATGGGCTTCCCCGTAGAATTCGTCCAACCTATATATTATTAAGTAATCCATAGCCCAATTGCAATTATCTTATAATTACAAATCCAGTCCCGTAAGTTTAATTAATCTCTTTTAGCCATAAAAATTAATTCTTATTTAATTCTTGACTAATATTAATTAAACATGATTTCACCATTAATATATTATTCTTATAATATATTAATAAATCATAATTAAACCTTTTTCTCCTTAATTCATCTCACATAGTGCTATGATGAAGGCAACCCAAAAGGACGATGCACAATTAGGTCAAGTACATACCAACCAACATAGTTATGGACTTAGACACTAATCCAACAGTCTCCCACTTGGATAAGTCTAATAACTATTATGCGTATAACTTCAGATCCTGATTAGCAATCGTAGCTTTCAAAAGCCACTATCAACTCTGATCTTATCAGATACGCGTGTCCTTTAGATAAGGGATCATATATTCCTCCATTCTAGATATTGTATAGACATGAGACATGAATTTCAATCGATCTCTTTATACTAGTTCCCGACTTTCGATTGATGATGACTGACAATAGACTACAATCGAACACATCAAATTAGTCCCAACTTGGCCAAGCGCTTATGTGCCATCGCTAAATCATCGAGGGGCCTAAAGATATCGCTTTTATCCCACTTTGGGTAAAAGGAATGGATAAACTTCGACTCATATGCTCGCTTGCATTCACTCATCAAATCACACACAACAATAAGTTTTATTACACGAAGTTACTGGTGCGTTTACTTATTATCAATGTGCAACCGACCAGCAAATAACAACTCACACGTCTCGGTTTCAAGAATATACCATATTATCGACTCACAATCACTCGTGATAAAATCCATGAAGTGATTCTTGTGAGCATGGGTTTAATCTAATGCTCAAAATCATATTCATAAGCACTCATGAACGTTGCAGCAAACCTTTGCTATGTCTAATACACTTTAGACAATCTTCAAACAAATTCATGATAGTCTTTATTCATACCTACTTCCAACATATGACCGACTGTGGACCATTCAAAGAATTTGATTATTCTCAAATAATTAATTATTCAGGAAGTCAAAACATGCAAATTGAAACACAAGAATAATACTAATCTTATATGGTCCCAAACCTTTGAGTATAAATAAAACACCTTTTAGTCATCACCATATCGATTACTCATTATTTGTTGTTTTTGTTAATTAACTTATTACATGAATTATTACTACAATTGTCCCATGCTCTTAGCATGCACACATTCTTTACCTATGGTCCTTACATTGTGAAATAGATCAAATGAACACATTTCCAATCATACTCATTTCACAACTCCCAATCTTCATCATAAGTGTAAGAACACAAAGTTCTTGCCATTATTAGAATATTCTAGATTCTAACATTTTATGCAACGATCCTTTCGTAATGTCATAGCACAAAAGTCACAATGACTATTGCCAATGAAATTACAAAGTCCTCTATTGGAGATTGTTACAAGACAATTCCATAGACATGATGTCTCTCACTCAAAGTACATTCCTTTTAACATCCTTTTGCATAAAATTTTCTAATCTAGACATAGACTCTCAATATCCAACTCCCAATATGGAAACATTTCCATATTTTCCATATGGAAACTCATTCTTAATAGAATCTTATCTATTCATAATAATGTCGATGTGGTCCATCCAATACCTTACTTCCAACTACTCACAAGCGACCAATCCTCAGCGAACTTTGGATCGTCCTTTGATAGTTGTTTAATTATCTTAGTCAAAACCGATTCTTGTCCTTTTTCCCTCTAAATGCGCTAGACATTTGGAAAATCTTAGAATGGTCAAATATTATAGCACTTGCAATCAATCCTATACCCGAAGCGTATGGGACACGATGCCTAATGTCTTATATAAAGATACAATACTTTATCAATCTTCTGCCATAATATTTTATGTGTCATGTTCTTACAATTCGAACTATGAAGAGGGATACCGTAATCATAATCAAATTTAAGAACACACTATGTATCCTTTGACTAAATTTATTAAAATTTCTCAATCTATGCTTTAGATTTTGAAACGAAGTACAATATGCTCTCCCTTAATTATAGCAAAACAACTTTTCAACCCTTACGACTTTGCAAAGTATAACTCTTGTTTTCTATAATTAATATTGCTAACGTGCAATACTTGCCTTAATAATAATACAAGGACAACATTTATGCTCCCACTATCATGATGATTATTATCATATAAGCATAACACTTATGCTCCCACTAGCTTTGACATGTATTCAAAAAATAGCTTAACTTCCCGAAAATAATACTTATTGAATTTCATAAGTTCATATTTCTAATACCTAATGATTTGATAATCCTTTATCTAAGCTTCTTTAACTTATACACCTTTGCCTTAGATAGCTCATATGTGTGTCTAAACAATTCAGACTAATAGCCAAATCTCACAACTCGAATTATGGAAAGGGATACCGTAACCATAATCGAATTCGAGAATACAATTTTCACAATCGCTATCTTCTTAAAACCTTTCTTAGTAAAATCATTTCCTCACATTCATTTTCATGAAGGAGGTAATCTTATGACACTTAGATTTTATGGTGTATGAGTTCCTATCCATGTGAATTTTCCAAAACCAAAGTTTGCGACAAATCCAAACTCATATGGACCGAACCTTCTCAATCTTGATCTCTTGCCTTATGGTAATACGAGTGCCCACCATGTCTTCCAAGTAGTTAAGCAGCTCACCCTTTCCTATCAGTATACTTTTCATTGATCAAGGTTCTTGCCTTTTATGCGTTCAAATGAGAACTCATAGAACTCACGTGCATAATTAACTCAACTGGAATGGCACAAAAACAAAATAACGTCAACATGATAAGTTATAAACCTCATGTCGTGTGTTGGTGATGATCGATAAGGTTTATTCTTGATTTCTTCTTGAAACCATTCAAGACAATTAAGACTCCCACTGACTCCTTGACATATAAGATTCTTTTGTCAATAAACATTTCCCAACAAACAAATATTTAAGAGTTAGTGTAGCTTTTATCAAGACAAAACACTTCACAAAAATTGTCCTAGTTGGTCTTTCTCTTGTCCTAGACATCACAACTTTCCAATTTCAAATGTGCAAGAATAAGAAAACCTTTTCAAATTCCACATTTGATGAATGTTATAAACCTTCTTAAGACTTGTCACTTAATGTCACAATCTTAACTCTAAGACTTGTTTTTGGAAAGAAGCATGGTTGACTTCTTGATTTAACCATCTCTTGAATTCTTGATTCCTCTTCTCAGACATACAATTGCACTAAGCCTCACTTAGAGGATCAATTGAGATATGGTTCTTAATCATTAAGACCTATCATAAAACATAATAAAAGGTACTCTCTCTTCTTCTTATAATGGAGAAACTTTTATCTTTCTGCCTTCTTGATTCGTCTTATTCGTTCCGCTATTCCTTGAAACTCTTTCAATCAACTCAGAATTACACTTAATCTTATAAATGTAATCATATTTACTAAACTTTAGTAAATCATGACGAATATCTTTGTCACTCTTGTGGTGTACTTGATCAACACACAACCTATTGTACTTGATCTCCTAGTCCTTCACTTGACACTTTGTCAATGAATTAGTCTAATTTCCAAATATGAAAGTTTTTCATTCATCATACAATACACATTGCATGATTCCAAGTTTCTGTCCAATTGAAACTTGGGCGATGAGAAACTCTCCCTATTTGGTAAATTCTTGATATTTCCACAAATACCATAATTAAGAATCAAATCCATTTTTGCTAATAATAGAAACATTCAAACATCAATTTTTCATACACACCACTGCAAGGATAAATAAATAATATAAAATCAAACTTCATTTTATTGCGGAAAAATTTGTCCTTAGAATACAATTCAATTGAAAAACTATGTTAATACATATTTCATAGCAACCTATTCTAAATCCAAGTAGTAGCTAAAGAATCTAATCTTTAAGCAATGTGATCGAAATCCATATCATCACGATTAGATTCAACTCACTTCTTCCCTTAGGCTTCCTTTCTTTTCTTGAATCCTACAAAACATCAAAATGCAATCTTATCACATCATGTACTAAGAGTCTAGAATAAGAACTTAAAAGAGTTAGTTAATGGATTTCACCTGAAGTAGAGCCATACATTTTGACTCTCCCATCTCTTAGATCTCCCATGTAAACAGGGCAGCTTCGTCTCCAATTCCCCTTCTCTTGGCAATAGAAGCAAATGGACTCCTTTGGCACAACATATTGGACAATCATAGAATTATTTCTTTCTAGACTTTCGATGTTGCTAGTGTCCATTTCAGTTTGGGAGTTTGACTCACCAGAAAAATTTGCTTGACCAGCACACCAAATCATTACTGATTCTGCAGCTATAAGGAAATAGGTGAGATCAATGAGGGTCACGTCGTGATCCATCATATAGTACTTTTTAACAAACTCACTATATGATTCAGGAAGCGACTGAAGAACCCGGTCAACAGCCAACTCTCCTAACATCTCGACACCCAACATCCTTAACCTATCAATGTGTGACTTCATCTCTAAGACGTGTGCACACATAAGTTTCCCATCTTCGTGCTAAATTTCTAATAGGGCTTGAGTGAGCTTGAACTTTTTAAGACTTTGAATTTGTGGGGTAGGGAGAACAATTGGAGGAAGTGAAGCATGATCTCTTGTTCCTCGATCGAATCGTGGAATATCATCTTCATGTGGAAAGCTTGTTCCACAGGATTTTGGAAGACCATAGTTTTCATACTTTGACATCTAAAAAACGGGAGAAAATTCAAGTTAAGTTGATTAGAATCCTTAATGTGACACCCAAATAAAACATCGAGGCTAGGATCCAACACAATACTCTACAACCTAGAAGAGGGATGTCGTAATCTACTTGCAGAATATTTGAAGGTAGGTAAATGACGATTTACCAATTTCCACCATGAAAAGGTGATAAGTTAAAAACTAACTTGAAGATCGATTAGATCTTTATAACAGGTAAAATAATAAACAAGAAAACTGTAAGAACACAAGAATGGATCAAAGTGTGTCGAATGATTGATTCAAACAATCCTCAGCAGAGCTCGATAAAGAACTTCCGCAGTTCCGCAGCTTTTTCACTTGACCCATCGATTTGTTTTGAGATGATCATAGTTCTCACATTTGTTGCTGTAATCCTCTTGCAATTTTTAAAATCTTTTGTTTTATTTTCTAATTGAGTTTTTAAGGGCTTTTGATTTTTCTTAAGTATATATCCCTCATATTTCAAGTCCTCGTTCTCTCTTTTGATTATCTCAATTTGATCTCTCAAAAATTTAACAGTTTTAATACAAGATTGAGAACAACCGAATTCACTAACCTCAGGTTTGATCAGTTTTGGAGTGATCTGCACCATGAATGCAAATTGCAGATTCATTCTCTCCTCTTCTGGATCTGCTTCCATTTCTTCTTCATCTTTATCCTTGATTTGAGCAAGATGTGCCTTTTCAGGTCCCGAGATGTTTAGGGCCTGAATTTGATCTTCCCAGTTTAAAGATTGGGCCATCATTACCAAGTTTGCAGATTGATTTTTTGAAGATGATCCTTTGTTGTTGTTGTGGACATAAGTCACTGTTACCATGGTTCTTTCAGAGTTCTCTCGTCGATCGGTTTTTGGGCATTCCCTTGCAAAGTGTCCTGGTTCATGACAATTGTAACAACGTAACTTTCCTTTACTGAATCCCATTTTCTTGTCAGAATTAACACCCTAGTTGTTCTTTCCAGTATTCTTGGAGAATTGTTTAACCCTGAATACTGCCATTCCCATTTGCCAAGTAATATCCATCTCTTCCACATCCTCTGGATGGATTTGGTCAAGATCAGCGAATAAGAGTTGTGGAGAGAGCTCTCCGGCCACAAAGGCATTGTAGCAGTTCACTAATCCGGTAGCGAGAGCCATATTTTCCTCCTTTTCACTTGCAGATGAACTTTGAGAACCAATTCCGTGAGTTTGAACTGAAATAGCTGTGGAAGAACCAACACTAGAACCGACTTGAGATATGTTTTGAGATTGAGGGACTTGAGTTTGTTGCATTTGACGTATGTTGTATGGTATTCTTTGATGGGCCGCATATGTTTGAATTTGAGGAACATGAGCTTAAGAATTTGGATGAGTGGTAAAGCTTGAAAAATCAGTGTTGTTGTTTTGAATTCCAAGATTAGCTGTAGAGTATGAGTTGACATGGTTGATTTCTCTTTGTTTATCATCAAGATCGCAAGCTTTGATGATTGCCATAGTTTCGGCTAAGCTTAATCGGTTCAGGTCTTTTGTCTTTTTAATCAATGAGACATTCATGTCCCATGATTTTGGAAGAGAATTTAGCAGCCTTTTGTTGATTTTGGACCTAGTAACCATCACACCTGCGGAGCTCATTTCAGTGATTAGTGTCATAAATCTTTGCAGTTGTTTTCCAATGCTTCTCCCAATACGTAATTGAACATGATGAATTTTTGTTGGAGCATGTCTTGTCGGCTTTGCTTCATGTCTTCATTTCCTTTGTAGACTTCTATGAGCGCTTCCCACAATGCCTTTGCTGACGTGTATTCACGAAATCCTTGTGCAATCTCAGGAGACAATGCCATAGTGAGTGTAGCGAGTGCCTTTTCTTGTTCTTCAACTCTTTCAAAGTCATCATCAGTGTAGTTTTCAATCTGTTTTTCAATTACAGTGCCATCTTCTATAGTGGATGTAATTCGAATCGGTCCTCTTAAAATACTTCTCCAAATTTTGAAATCTTTCATCTTGATATATTTTTCAATTCGATATTTCCATTCGAGGAAATCCTTTGGATGACAACAATCTGGGAATACGAGTAGTGGTTCCCATAATTGCATCCAAATCCTGATGAGCAATCATGCTTTGAGATTCCATTTTGACAAGCTTAAGTGATTGTTACCGCACAGAAAGTATAACCGCACACAAGGTTTTATTTAACCGCACACTAAGAAGCACACACAACAGCACACTAGTTGTAACCGCACACACTTAACAGCAAACAAAACTCAACAGCAAATTCAACCGCACATGCTTAACAGCAAACTCAAACAACAAATCCAACCACACACCCTTAACAGCACACTCAATTTAACAGAAAACCTAGCCGCACACTCTCAATAGCACACGATTTTGAATGCAACTGGACACACGTTAATCAACACACTCAACCGCACACACTTGGCAGCAAACCTTCAAACACTGAACCGCACACCTTCAAACAGTAAACCGCACACCTTCAAACAATGAACATCACACCTTCAAACAGTTGACCGCACACACGATTTTCTCAAATTTTTGATGAAACTTTATTTCAAACTATTGAGAACTATTGAAAACAGGAATCAAACAGCAGTTCTTTGATCAAATGCACTTCAAAAACAATGAACTTTTGCAACCTCACACTCTAAAATACTTCAATTGATACCAAATTGGCTCTGATACCAATTGTTAGTCCCCGAATTATGGATCCAATTCAGTAATCAATGAAGTTAATTACAATCAAAATGAAGTGTAGAAGGAGTAGAAGAAAGATAACATCAAGCATGTACACATTGATGGGTTTTAGCTATAAGAACTTTCCTATGTGCGCATGCAAAACCCTAATGCTTGGATCTAGGCTTTCTAATAAACATGCTTTGAATCCAAGACTTCTAATGACTAATTAGGTTAAATAACAACATTGAAATAGATCTAGAATCATACCTTTGAGTTCCTTGTTGATCTTGAGGTCTTTGAGCTTCTAGAGTCACAAATGTCACTACTCTAATGGCTTACAAACACCAATAGCAAGGAAGATGATCTAGGAGAGAGGAGAGAGGAGGAAATCGGCCAGGGTTCTCTTACTTTAGGAGAGGTGCCGATTTCCTTATGCCATGGGGTCTATTTATACTTGAAGACTCCTTAAGGGTTACAACCTAAACCCTAATTGGATAATCTTCTCTTAAGGTTATCCATATCCTTTCCATAGATAAGCCTTGGACGATTTTGAAGCTATCCTAGCTTCTAGAATCCGTCCCTAGCATATCCATAAGGATTTACAGTCTAAAGCTTAACTATCAAACAATTGACAGTTTATACCCCTTTATTTAATTAATCTCTTTAAGTCACCAAATTAATTCTAATTAATTCTATGACTTATATTAATCAAATAACAAATATATTATTCATTATATTATTCTCATAATATATTAATAATATTTACTCTCTCGTAATAAATCATCCTATCATGTTGCTATGGTGAAGGCAACCCAAAAGGACCATGCACAACCGGGTCAAATACTTGCCTAATATAGTTGCAGCCTTAGACACTATTCCAATAGTCTCCCACTTGGATAAGTCTAGTAACTATATTCACAAGTACAATTCGGTTTGCAATCGTAGCTCTAAATACGCTGTCAACTCTGATCTAATCAATCTTGTCCTTTAGATAAGGGAACGTACAGTCCTCTGTTAGATATCATGCTGACAATCCTATGGAATGGTTAATCAAGCATTTAGGTTTCTCGATCTCTAATTTATTTGACATAGAACTTAATCGAACACATCAATTCAGTTCTGACCGGGCCCGGCACATAAGTCAAATCAAATCATCGAGCGGCCGAGATATCGCTTTTACCTTCTTAGTTAAAAGTTACAGATAAACTTCGACTTATATGCATTTACTTATTCATTAACCAACTATACACATCAATACGTTTTATAACACCGAGTTACTGATGTTTTTTCGTATTATCAATGTACAATCAATTAACAAATAACAAATCATATATCTAGGTTTTAAGACCATATGATATTATCGTCTTGCGATCACCTTTTATATCATATTCCATAAGGTGATTCCAGCAAGCGCGGGTTTTTACCAATGCTCAAAACTAGTTCATAAGCACTCATGAACGTTGCAGCAATCCTTTGCTATGTCTAACACCATTTAGACATTCTACACACCAATTTATGACAATCTTCATTCATATCTACTCCCAACATATGAACGATTGTGGACCATTTGAATAATTTCTATTATTCTTAATAATCTCAATTATTCTGGAAGTCAAAACATGCAAAATGAAACAATAGCTAAACAATTAACATAAGATAGTAACATTACTCATAAATAAAACTCCTTTATTTAATCATCAAATGTCAATTACATTTATCTATTACACGTTTCTAATACTATCTAATCTATGCTAATATCATCCTTCAGCCCAATACTCCTAGCATGCTGCAAGTGCTTAACCCTACTCAGTCCGTTCGTAAGTGGATCTGCTGGGTTATCTTCTGATGATATCCTCTTCACTACGAGTTGTCCTTCTTCTACACGATGTCTAATGAAGTGATACTTTCTGTCGATATGTCTTGATCTACCATGATCCCTCGGTTCCTTGGTCAAGGCAACCGCGCCTTCCTTATCACAGAAAATCTCCATTGGCTCCTTTATGGCAAGTACAACTCCAAGATCACCGATGAAGTTCTTTAGCCATATTGCCTCCTTCGACGCTTCGCTCGCTGCAATGTACTCTGATTGGCATGTTGAATCAGCTACGGTCTCCTGTTTGGAACTCTTCCATGTCACTGCTCCTCCATTTAGGGTAAAGACCCAGCCCGACTGCGAACGGTAGTTGTCTCTGTTGGTCTGAAAACTGGCGTCACTATACCCTCGCACCTTTAAGTCATCACTCCCTCCGAGGACTAAGAACCATTCCTTCATCCTCCGAAGGTACTTAACGATGTTTTTCACCGCAATCCAATGTGCTTTGCCAGGATTCCCTTGATATCTGCTAACCATGCTCAAAGGGAAGGCTACATCAGGGCGAGTACAAGTCATAGCGTACATGATTGAGCCAACTGCGGAAGCGTATGGTACTCGGCTCATTTCTGCTATTTCAGCTTCGGTACTCGGACTTTGAGTCTTACTCAATTTGGCATTACTTTGTATCGGTAGTTCTCCCTTCTTTGAGTTTTCCATACTAAAACGTTTTAGTACCTTCTCTAAGTAAGTATTCTGACTAAGTCCAATTAGTCTCTTACTTCTTTCTCTTACTATCCTTATTCCCAAAATGTAAGAAGCCTCTCCGAGGTCCTTCATAGCGAAGCACTTCCCGAGCCAGGACTTAACCTCCTGCAGAGTCGGGATGTCGTTTCCTATGAGTAATATGTCATCGACATATAGAACGAGGAAGCTTACTATACTCCCACTGGCTTTGACATATACACAAGATTCGTCTTCGCTTCGTACAAAACCAAACTCTTTGACTTTCTCATCGAAGCAAAGATTCCATCTGCGAGACGCTTGCTTAAGTCCATAAATGGACTTCTCAAGCTTACACACTCTATTCGGATGCTTCGGATCCACAAACCCCTCTGGCTGAGCCATGTAAACATCCTCAGCCAACTTTCCGTTAAGGAAGGCGGTCTTGACATCCATTTGCCAAATCTCATAATCATGAAATGCGGCAATTGCTAGCATCACTCTAATAGATTTAATCTTCGCAACTGGTGAGAAGGTCTCATCATAGTCAACTCCGGGAGTTTGAGTAAAGCCCTTCGCGACCAATCGAGCTTTATATGTGTGTACGTTTCCATCCACGTCGGTCTTCTTCTTGAAGATCCATTTGCACCCAACGGTCTTACGTCCGGGCACGTAATCAACCAAATTCCAAACTTGGTTATCATACATGGATTGGATCTCGTTATCCATTGCCTCTTTCCACTTTGCAGACTCTGGGCCTGCCATGGCTTCCTTATAGCTATTAGGTTCATCAAGGTTTACTAGCGTACCATCACTAATATACGTGTCCCCTTCGGCAGTAATATGAAAGCCATAAAACTGGGGATGAACTCTAACTCTATCGGAACGTCTAAGAGGTAAGGATTCGTCAATCGGTTCAACCAGAGTTTCCTCCTCAGGTTGAATGCTAGCGGTACAGGTTCCTTCATCTATCGACTCTTGAATCTCTTCAAGTTTGATTTGCCTCCCACTGTCTCCTTGGCTCATGAGTTCTCGCTCTCGGAAAACTCCTCTCCTCGCAACGAAGACAACATTGTCCTTCGGTCTATAGAAGAGATATCCAAAGGATGTCTCCGGGTAGCCGATGAAAATACATCGCTCACTTCGAGGTTCGAGCTTGTCGTGAGTATCTCGTCTTACGAAAGCCTCGCAACCCCAAACCTTGATATGTGCCAACGAGGGAGCTTTCCCTGTCCACATCTCGTGAGGTGTTTTGGCAACCTTCTTAGTAGGGACTCGGTTAAGGATATGGGCGGCAGTCTCTAAGGCATACCCCCAAAAAGAGATAGGTAGTGAAGCACGACTCATCATAGAGCGAACCATATCCAATAAGGTTCGATTACGCCTTTCTGCCACACCATTTTACTGCGGTGTCCTAGGAGGCGTCAATTGTGAAACTATTCCACACTCCTTGAGATAATCGTGGAATTCAAGACTTAGGTACTCTCCTCCTCGATCGGATCGAAGCATCTTGATTTTCCTGCCCAATTGATTCTCCACTTCATTCTTGAACTCTTTGAACTTTTCAAAGGTGTCTGACTTTTGCTTGATTAAGTAGATATACCCATATCTACTATAGTCATCGGTAAAAGTCACATAGAAGCAATTCCCATCCTTCGTGGTTGATCTAAACGGTCCACATACATCGGTATGTATTAGGTCAAATAGACCCTCGCCCCTTTCACATGTACTCGTGAAGGGTGACTTAGTCATCTTTCCAAGCAAACAAGACTCGCATGTGTCATCTTCCCTAAGGTCGAATGACTCCAACACTCCATCCTTTTGGAGTTGGGCTATGCGTTTCTTGTTGACATGTCCAAGACGACAATGCCACAAGGATGCTTTATCCATACTAGTGGAAGAATCAATATTTAAAATATCATTTCCTAAGTTATCAACAATCATAACGATTTCATATATTCCATTACATGGTATAGCTTCAAAGTAAAAGACACCATTTAGATAAGCCAAAATAGAACCATTCTCATTATTAAAAGAAAATCTAAATCCTTGTCTATATAAACCATGAAATGAAATGATGTTTCTAGCCATTTCTGGCGAATAGCAAGAATTGTTCAAATCTAAAACCAAACTATTCCTAAGCACTAAAGAATACACTCCAATCTTGGTCACAGGTGACGATCTTCTGTTCCCCATGATTAGATTGATCCTTCCTTGCTCTACATCCCTACTTTTTCTTAGTCCCTGCACATTAGAACAAATGTGATAACCACAACCGGTATCAAGAACCCAATAAATAGCATGATTAGAATCGTTAGATTTGATTGTGTATATACCTGCGAAAGATGACTTGATCTTTCCCTCTTTGATTGCTTGCAGGTAATATGGGCAGCTTCTCTTCCAATGTCCTATCTTGTGGCAGTGGTGGCACTCTGCCTCCTTTGGGTTAGAGCAGGGCTTAGCGGGATCAACTTTGGTCCCACTAGAAGAGGCACCATCTCAGGCTTTCACCTTGCGATAGTTCTTCGATGAAGCTTTCCTCTTCTTTCCCTTTCCTTGACCAATAGCCAAGACAGGAGCAGCGGGCGGATTGGGAGTAGGTGCAACAGACTTGTCCTTGAAGTTGCTCTCAGCGACCCTCAAGAGACCTTGGAGTTTGCTTAGGGTGACCTCTTCTTTGTTCATGTGGTAGCTCATCTTAAATTGGTTGTACATCGGAGGCAAAGAGTGAAGCATCATATCGATCGCCAAGTCTTCACCGAAGTCAACATTTAACTTGCGAAGGCGGTCGACATACCTTTGCATCTTTTGCAGGTGCACGGTAAGAGATTCTCCATGACCCATCTTAGCGGAAAACATGTTGGTGAAAATCTCATAACGCTCTTGTCTCGCGTTTTGGTGGTATCTCTCCAATAAGTCTTGGTGCATCTCGTACGGGTACATGTCCTCGTAGGATTTTTGGAATTCGGAGTTCATGGTAGCGATCATGATGCAATGTACCTTCGTTGCATCTCGCTCATGAGTCTCAAAAGCGGTGATTTCGGCGGGAGTAGAAATTTCAGGGTTGATTTTCTCGAGCTTCTCATCGAGGACATACTCCTTATCCTCATAGCGAGCAATGGTGCGAATGTATCTTATCCATTCGCTAAAGTTCGTTCCATCGAAGGTGACCTTTTGGCAAAGGCTCATCAACGTGAAAGAACTAGCAGCAGCGTTGTTTGCGTTCGACATCTACAATTAGAAAGGGCAAAGATTGATTAGAATAAGAATCCCTAATTATCACCCAATAAGAAAAATTAGGGCTAGGATCCAACAATAACATTTACATACTAGAAAAGGGATGCCGTAATCTAACATGCAAATAAATTGAAGGTAAGTGAATGACAATTCACTAATTCTCCATCACAAAACTTAAACTCTTAGTCCTAAGTGTTTTTGAGAATTCCTAGGTTCGGATGAGATCCATTGAAACTATTCAATGGCATGTTTAAATCTCGATATGCCCCTCTAGTTTGTGACTGGGATACCGAGGATCACAAAGCGGGTGTGAAATACCATGCAAATTCACATGGTGCCTTCATTGTAACGATCACCTATTCGATGTGCCGGTAAACCACACACGCTCCATCGAACTATGATAAACAATGAATCACCCTTTGCCAGCTTCACTTAGAACCAATTAGTGTGCCGGTAAACCACACACGCTCCACTAACTTCTTAGGAAGGTGCAAAGTGTAATTTCATGGGATTGCATCAATTCACTTTTCCTAAAGTAACTAACATTGGGAAATTTTTAAAATATGTGTAGTTACTTTATATTTCTTATTATACTTTTAATGAGAGGATGAGGTTGCCCTATCCTACCCGTTCGGCTAACGACCCTCCACCAATCAAGCAAGCGGTGGGTATGAGTGTACACCCATTAAGCGCCATTTTATAGGCCGCAACCTTATACCCACCTTATAGACCGGCTTCGTGAATGAGGCCTACTAACGGTAAAACTAGCATTTAGTTATACATATATATATATATATATATATATATATATATATATATATATATATTATTCTAGTAATATCATATTAGTATAGGGCTGTATTTTAAAACTTTTAAAATCTAGGGTTTGAAATTTAAGTTGTCTAAACTAAAACTTTTAATCACAAATACAAATTTCAAAACTTGTGGGTAAGTTTTAATATTTAAAACATGGAGGATCAAATAACAAATAATTCCAATTAACAATTAATATCCTAATTATCTATATTTGATTTTATTCAAGATTTCTTTGAAAGATAATTACCAAAATAATTAAAATAGTTAATTAATTATCATACAAGGAAATTAAATATTTTATTAGTTGATAAATACCTTTAACTAGATCAAGATAATAGTCATATATATCAAAAAATCGGATTTAGATTGATCTATTATGATTAAGGTAAGTTTCCATAAGATAATTATGAAAAAATCCCGAATCTGGCCATTCCTGACGCCTGGACTCGCCGAGTGCACAAGGGGACTCGCCGAGTCAGGCCTACTCGCCGAGTCCACCTTGGAACTCGCCGAGTCCATGACTCAGAAACCTAAAAATCGAATTTTGCAGGTTTGTTTCAGTTAATCAAGCAACAATTTAAAGAAAACCAAGCTAGGCTCTGATACCACTGATGTGTTTTAGCCATAAGAACTTTCCTATGTGCACATGCAAAACCCTAATGCTTGGATCTAGGCTTTCTAATAAACATGCTTTGAATCCAAGACTTCTAATGACTAATTAGGTTAAATAACAACATTGAAATAGATCTAGAATCATACCTTTGAGTTCCTTGTTGATCTTGAGGTCTTTGAGCTTCTAGAGTCACAAATGTCACTCCTCTAATGGCTTACAAACACCAATAGCAAGGAAGATGATTTAGGAGAGAGGAGAGAGGAGGAAATCGGCCAGGGTTCTCTTACTTTAGGAGAGGTGCCGATATCCTTATGCCATGGGGTCTATTTATACTTGAAGACTCCTTAAGGGTTACAACCTAAACCCTAATTGGATAATCTTCTCTTAAGTCTATCCATATCCTTTCCATAGATAAGCCTTGGACGATTTTGAAGCTATCCTAGCTTCTAGAATCCGTCCCTAGCATATCCATAAGGATTTACAGTCTAAAGCTTAACTATCAAACAATTGACAGTTTATACCCCTTTATTTAATTAATCTCTTTAAGTCACCAAATTAATTCTAATTAATTCTATGACTTATATTAATCAAATAACAAATATATTATTCATCATATTATTCTCATAATATATTAATAATATTTACTCTCTCGTAATAAATCATCCTATCAAGTTGCTATGGTGAAGGCAACCCAAAAGGACCATGCACAACCGGGTCAAATACTTGCCTAATATAGTTGCAGCCTTAGACACTATTCCAACACACATATATATCATAAATGTCAACTACACCTTGAAAAAGTACACCCACTGCAGTGTTCAGCAACAAGTACAATTTGACACAACTCAACACCTATAAATAGTACCCCCACCAGCACACGAGTGTGCAGCCATACATGTCTGTGCGGCCGCACACACGTGTGAGGCTGCACACATACAAGTTCAAATCACTACACTGCCAAACATATACTTCCACCCTAATCAGATCTATACAAAATTAATGCCTAGCTCAAACCACAATATTATGGACTTTCAGAAACACCCTTCATTTCACTTAGCAGGACAATCGTCGGAAGAAGTTTGGTAGTGAGATGATTCCAGATAGTCAACGTCAAAAAAGGATCATGAGCATGAATGTAGTTGCTCAGTATACCCAGGACATCACCGGAACAGCTCTGAAAAACAGCACGTTCAACCTTCAACAATTCAATCTGTTTTTCTGCTTTTTCAAGCCGAACCTTCTGAGCCGCCAGTTCATCTCTTAGTTTTCGATCTTCGGTTAAACCAGCAATGAGTTTCTCCAACCAAGAGTCTATAGAGGAAATATGAGATTTATTCTCGGCTTGAATATCATCTCAAACTGCTGCAAATTTTGCTTGTTCACCTTGAAGCGATTGTGTTAAAGAATCAACCGAAGCATTGATCATGGAAGCATTGGAGTTGGCATGACTCTAAAGCGACTCTAAGAAAATTTTAGATTCATCAATAAGCTCCTTGACATCCTTAGTAGCTTGTTTACACTAAGAAGTGGAGTCATCCATAGCAGCTGAACACTTATCCATGGATTGAGTGTATAGATCGAAGGCTGTATCCATGAAGGCTTTCATGACAACATCAACAGGCTTTTAATAGCACTCAAGTAGCTTGTCAAGCTTCTCATGATCACTGACAAGTTGATCCTTATTAACCGGGGCAGCATCATCATCTTCAGTCGGCAGCTGGTAAGGACTGTAGTAAGTAGAGTCATACTCAAAATCATCTCCTCCAAGAATTGGATTAGAGTCATTGAAAGCAGTAAGTGTAATCGGTTTAGTGGTAACGGGAGGTTCAGTACCAATAAATGCCCCTGTATCAGATACGTTGACACTCACCGGTGGATCGGTTATGGTGGAGGTAATAATGGGTATTGTAGTGATGATAGGATGAGTGCTAACAGGTGGTGGTGGGATTGGTGAAGAAATTAATTGTGTAGTAGAAAGCGGAGGTATTGGAGCAACCAATTCTGAAACAATAGATCGTGGTGGAGATGAAGGAATAGGAGCAACCGAAATTGAAATAGTGACTTTCGGTGGTGAAGCAGGTGGAGTAGGTACCTTGGTATGGAGCTCTTCAGTTGGAGTTGGAGATCTAGGAGGTGTGTCCCCTCTCGGTGAGTCCTCAACAGGAACGTCTTCATCTTCATCAGTAAATTTAGACCTTCTTTCCATCCTCTTAATTTTCTTCGGATGAGCCGAAGATCCCCCTTTCTCTGATTTTCGTTTCTTGGATCCCTCCTTCTCACCTTTATTTGATTTTTCAACTTTTGAAAACGCACCCTCTACTGTATCAATAGGCATTTCTTCCTTCTTCTTACCCCGTTTAGAAGGTTTATCCATGGCTTCCAAAGTTTCCTTCATCTCTGGTGTTAATTGGCGAGGACCAGTAGGGTCGATCTTGTGATAAGGTTCCATGACTATGCTGTTGAGTCGAACACATCGAGACATTGTCTCAGGGATGGAGCCAACATGAGTGAATTTGGATGCATCGGCGATAATCACCTTCTTGGTGTGAAAAGTGGCTACAGAAGATAACAAGACATCCTTCATCACCGGGATGTTAAGAGAAGAGATGGCTCTTTGCATAACAATCGTCCAGAATCGCCCACACGAAACTTTGAATGCTTGGTCGGGGAATATAGACTTTGCACCAGTTAAGACCAAATCAATGACCCATAGTCTAGATTGAAGCCATTGTAAAGAATGGTCATGAAGCATTTGTTGGAACCATCTGACCCTGCTACTCTTTCACCCAAACCCTTATGAAGTAGAGTTAATAACCCATTCCATTGTGGTGGTAGACAAGACTTCATGAACTTCGTAAAAGAGATAAGAACTTCAATATAGCCCATCTCATAAAACATGGAAAAGAGCTGAGATGTTGTAATGAAGTCAGGAGAGATCACAGAGGCATCGATTGCAAGCCCTAGCAATAAACAGAATCGAACTTTTGAAATCGAATTCTTGCGATTGAAGATCTGAAAGTAAATCCTATCCTTGTTCTTTTCATCTGAGGCACTAGAGTAAACCTCCGATAACAGGGACATCGAAACATATTCCACCTGATATAATACCAAAACCATAGGAGAATACTTCGGACACTCAACCACCTGAAGCATGTAGTAGCCATACACACAGAGTTGGTTCAATGATCAAGTTCTGGTTGGGTTTGATCACAAGTAGGGAAGATGAAGCAGATCGGTCATGGTGAGAAGATGAATCCGCCATTGTTGAAGAAAGAAGATGAACAGTAGAGAATTTCTTGTTATATTCGAGAGATGGTGAAGAAGGTAAGAAAGGACAATGGGTGTGAGAAACCCTTTATATACCATTGCCATGAGAGAGAAAGAATCGTCTGTTATGATTACATGATCTTTGAACCGTCGTCTGAAAAAGCGAGATTTAACAGGTTGGTTTCCCCAGAGAAACGTCATCACACGTGTGGCTAGGAGCCGTTTCAAATTTACGCGCCTATTTCCATCCTTATCTATTAAATTTGTTCAAATTCTCATCCACACAATGCCTCGTCAACTGATTGTTCTGTTGGCACAACACATAGGTCAAGCAAAATGCACTTGAAAACGATCATTAGTATTTGAGAAAACTTTTAAAAAAAAATTGTGCAAGAGTGACAAAGATAAAGAAATAAATCAAACGTATATAGGATGTGAGTGATGTCCTAAACTGACATAAAGCAGTTGATTCTGGGCACGAATCTCTTCCTTCAAAGTCAAGAGAGACTTGAAGTGCTTGCATGGTTCCCCGTGAAATTACGATCGAATGTCTGTTAATAAACATCGAAAGGCTTTTTTTCAACTATCGGCTCTAAAATGTGGCTTATCTCCAACCGAACCTCGATACTTAATATAAGACTTAAGGTCAGGAGAAGTACTTGTCAGACCGATGTGGTCTGTTAAACAAGTAGGTGAGATAGGTGTATAATTGGTTAGGAATGTAAATCTCAAAAATAAAACAAAACTGGACCTTTTATGAAGAAACGTCTTAGGGTTAGACAATTTCATAAAGATCTCGCATAAAAATGAATAACAGATTTCAACCGGTAACAAGTTAAATCTTGAATATTAAAATTCACTGTTAATTCATTATTGGTACTGGATGGTGGGTCTCACTTAGTACGTGGTATACGCAGCTAAGATCATCAACACAGGTTTTGTCTAACCATAAACCTCAGTCATAAAAACCAAGAGTCTCAAGGGTTACGTTTGTGAACCGAAAGTAGATGTAGAATATTGATGAGGTGGTTCAAGAATCAAAAGTACCTCTGCTGTTAAAGATTGACAAAGCAGCAGACTCTCAACTAATTTGAGAAGAGTAAGGTAGCTCGTGACGTGAGTGAATTTGGCCTGATTGGGTAGAAACGATAGGTATAGATCGAATCATTAAGGCCTTACTCAGAGTCTTTGAGGCTTCGGTCTACATGCAGCAGCATACTTCTAGGGACACCTAACTAGTTGTATAATGAGAAATTTCATACCGTCCCTTGCTGTAAGATCACGAACTTGTATGTCTTACAGATCTGAAAAAAATTAAGAAAGCAAACGAAATAAAAAAAAAATTGGAAAAAAAAACTTAATAAAACTTAGAAGAAAAATATTTTTGTGTTTTTGTTGAAAATTATAATAAAAAAAATTCAAAAATAATAGAAAAAAATAATAGTAAAAAAAACTTAATTTAAATAGATAAGAAAATAGTGAACAAATAATACAAATTATACTAATCATACAACATAAACAAACCTTTAGAGATTTAAAATGAAATAGACCGTGCAATCAGCTAATATCAGTTCCTGAAAAGAATGGAGCCGAAATAGACCGAGCAATCGGCTTATATCGGTTCCTAAAGTTACGGAGCCGAAATAGACCGAGCGTTCGGTTCATTTCGGTTCCTTATTTTCATGGAACCAAAATAGACGGAACCACGTTCTATTACATTTAGCTAATCTTTTATGTAGACAAAAGATGGTTCGATATGGACTCTGCTTCGATCATACCTAAGCCATGTAGTATTCTATTAAAAGTTGCTTTAGGTAATGCCTTGGTGAAAATGTCAGCAAGTTGATCTGATGATCGAACAAAGTGAACTTCCACATTTCCATCTTCAACATGGTCTTTGATGAAGTGCTATCTCAGTGCAATATGTTTGGTCTTAGAGCGTTGCACTGGATTATGACATATCCTTATCGCACTTTCAGAATCACAGTAAATCGGAATCTTCTTCATACTTAAACCATAATCTCTGAGCTGACTTTGTATCCATACCACTTGCAATGTACATGATGTAGCTGCAATGTAGTCAGCCTCGGCTGTTGAAAGCGACACACATGTCTGCTTCTTTGACTGCCAGCTAACAAGCTTGCCATCAAGGAATTGGCATCCTCCTGTTGTGCTCTTTTGGTCCAATCCGCATCCACTAAGATCTGCATCTGAAAATGCTTGAATAAAGAAACCTTAATTTGCTGGGTACCAGAGACCGAGAGATGAGGTTCGCTTTAGATAGCGAAAGATGTTCTTTATGGCTATCATGTGAGGTTCTCTTGGATTAGCTTGAAATCTAGCACAATAGCAGACCGAGAACATTATACTGGTCTACTAGCCGTTAAATACATGAGAGAACCTATCATCTGACGATAGAGTGTCATGTCTAGAGCCGGTTTATCCAGGGATGGCGTCAATTTCGTGACAAACGCCATAGGAACCTTCACTTTCGAATCTCCCTTCATTCCAATTTTTGTTAGCAAGTTCTTGGTGTAACCCTCCAGATTTATGAATATTCCTTCTGGTCCCTGTCTAATGTTCAATACAAGAAAAAAGTTAATCAGACCCATTGTGCTCATTTCAAATTTTGTCTCCATCAACTTCCTGAATTCAGCTGTTAGGCTAGGATTCGTGGAGCCGAAGACGATGTCATCAACATAGATTTGAACAATCATCAAGTGTTCGCCCTCTTTCTTACGAAAGAAGGTTGGGTCAACCGAACCTTGTTTAAACTTAGACATTTTAAGGAAACGAGTCAAGGTTTCATACCATGCTCTCGGTGGTTGCTTTAGACCATACACTGCTTTGTCTAGAACATAGCAATGATCAGGATACTTTTCATTTACGAAACCAGGTGGCTGTTCTATGTATAATGTCTCTTCCAGTTCTCCATTTAAGAAGGCGCACTTCACATCCATTTGAAGGACTTCGAAGTTTTTGTGAGCAGCATATGCAAGGAGCAAACGTCTCTTCATAGTCTATCCCCTCTACTTGGCAATATGAATTCAGTACTAGCCGAGCCTTGTTCCTGATGACATTTCCTTCTTTATCCATCTTGTTCCTGAATACCCATTTTAATCCAACCACAAAAGCATCGTTAGGAGTGGGAATCAATCTCCAAACACGATTTCTTTCGAACTCATTCAGTTCGCCTTGCATTGCATGTACCCAATCAGCATGATCAAGTGTAGTGTTGACCGTCTTTGGTTCAATTTTGGAGACAAATGAATTAAACATGCAAAATTCGACTTGAGAAAATAATGCAGTTTGCTTCGCTTTCATTTGAGATCGAGTAAGAACTCTTTTTGATGATTCACCAATGATCTGTGTTTTGGGGTGATCCCTTGTCCATTTAATCAGGGGAGGATAATTTGGATCATAAGCTGCATCCAATTCTGCATTGACCTCTTCTTCGAGTTCTGATTCAACATCTTCATTATTTGTATTATCATTCTCCCCTCAAATGGCGAAGTATATCCAACGTTAGGTTCAGGTATTTCTCCCTCAGTTAGAGTGTGATTCCCCCCCCCCCTCGGTTAGAGATGGATTCTCCCCCTCGACTTGAGATGGATTTTCCCTTGCAGCTGGATGCTCCCCCTCGACTTGAGCTTTAGGATTTGGAGTCAGATGCTCCCCCTCGACACGCACCTTTGTTGTGTTTAAAACAAAAGGTTGATTCTCGGCTGCTTTAGGAGGATCGGTTTCAGCAGCATGTACAGCTTCATCGACGATTTTCTTCAGATGATCAACTTTGTTGTCTGCTGCATTCTCCTCCGAATTGATGGCATGTTCGGGTTCATCGAATAACCTTGTGTATTCTTCAAAAAACTTGGAAATTGGAGCCGAGACTAGACCAGTTTCAGGGAAGATGTCTAGTGTAGTTTTGTCGGTTGACTGAATTTTCTTAACATAATTGTCATCAAAGGTAACATAGTAGGTTTCTTTGAGATGCTTGGATCGTTTGTTTAGAACCCTATATGCCTTTGAGGTCAGAGAATACCCTAGAAATATCCCTTCATCTGCTTTGACATCAAACTTGTTTCGGTTCTCCTTGGAGTTAAAAATGAAACATCTGGAACCGAACACATGGAAAAATTTTATATTAGGCTTTTGATTGTTTAGGATCTCATATGGGGTTAAGGTAAATCTTTTGTTAAGAAGGGATCGGTTCTGAGTGTAGGAAGCACATGCGATGGCATCAGCCCACAAATACACAGGAAGTGAAGCAAAAGATAGAATCGTGCGGGCAGCTTCACATAGAGATCGGTTTCGCCTTTCAACGATTCCGTTCTGCTATGGAGTGTAAGGAGCATAGAAGTTGTGAGTTACTCCTCTTTCAGACAAGTAGTCTTCAAACTCCTTATTTTTTAACTCAATCCCATTATCGCTTCAAATGTTCCTTACATTCTTTCGCAGTTGCACCTCGACCTGCTTAATAAATACTTTCAACTTGGTAGTTGCTTCAGATTTTTGTTTAAGAAAGAAAACCCAGGTGAAGCGAGAAAAATCATCTACAATAACAAGTAAGAACTTACTACCACCAATGCTTTCGATAGCCGAAGGTCCACACAAGTCAACATGCAGAAGCTCAAGAGGTTCAATGATCTTTGTATTGATGCGCGTGGGATGACTCTTTCGGCTCTGCTTTCCCATCTCACATGCTGCACAAAGGTTCTCCTTATCGAATTTTAGAGGGGGGAGACCTCGAACATGGTCACCTAGTACTAGTTTGTTGATGTCATTGAAGTTCAGATGCTAGAGTCGTCTATGCCATAACCAGCTTTCATCGGATTTTTCTTTAGCTAGTAGACATATCATAGGTTTGCCCTTGAGAGGGTTGAGATTGAGAGGATACATCTCTCCCTTGCGTTGAGACTTCAATAGAAATTTCTTCGTGTTCTTCTCAATGATTTCTGATCCCTCATCATCAAACGACACTTTCAGTCCAGTTCCAACCACTAGTTGCGAAACACGGATGAGGTTGTGCTGTAAACCTTCCACGTACGTAACTTTTCTAATTAAGAATTCCCCATTTGTTATCATACCATATCATTTTATTGTTCCAAATGAGTTGTTTCCATACTTCACACATCCACCATATTTTAGGGACCGAAACTCCCTCAACTCTTCCTTCCTTCCTGTCATGTGACGTGAGCAACAACTGTCAATACACCATTCTTCATCGAACTGCTCGTCACTTAACACCTGCGAATTTAAGTAGATTTAGGAACCCAAATTTTCTTAGGCCCTGGTAAGTTTTTCCTAGAAAAGGGAATAACAGCAGCAAGATCAACCAAATATGTTCGTTTAACTAAAGTGGTTTTGTCTTTGCGTTTGATGGTGTACACCTTTATTTTATTTTTATCTTGTTTAAATTGAGGTATATTAGATGGTGTTTTGTTAACAGGAATTGTCATAGTATTCCTAGGTTCAGTATCATTTTTCTCAACGTCAAACTTTCTTTTTCCTTTAACATCTTTCAAGAATTGTGAACCGAGACTGGAGGTTCCGCTTTGATCCTTGGGTTTTGAACCGAGACTGGAGGTCTGGCTCTGATCCTTGGGTTTTGAACCGAGACTGGAGGTACGGCTCTGATCCTTGGGTTTTGAACCAAGACTGGAGGTTCGGCTCTTTTAGTGAAAGGAATTTTAGAGTGAAAGGAATTTGGACCGAAACTAGGCTTTCGGTTCAGCTGACTGCCTGCCTTGTATGATTGATTACTAGCTTGAGCACCCTTCTTGATTTGGACAAAGTCAAAATTTTGAGACTTCCAAAACTGTTTTCTTTCACGCAAGTTTTTCATATACCTTTGATTTCTTTGGCGCTTTTGATCAACCAGTTGTTTTTGAGATTTATGGATATTGAAGCTTGGTTTTGGCTTTGCATTTTGATTTGGATTTTCCTTAAAAATTATGGTTGGATGAGACTCCTTACTGGGTTTTTCTCGTATCTCTTTCGTTCCACTTGTGCTTGGTTTGGCAAAACTTGAGGGTTTGTTAATAGGTTCTGGTACGTATCTACCTTTCACCCTCCATGAAGTTTGCTCTGACAAGCTAACAGTTTCGTTTGCATTATCAATAGGAGCTGACCAGAAGAAATCATCATAACCTCCAGCGTCGTCTTGATCTATCAAAATTTTTAGTTCTGCTGTTTGTCTTTCTGTTACTCCTTTAACAGCATAGACTTGATTTGGAACCGTTCGAACTTTTTGGTAGACCACTGCCTTTTCTTTGAGTTTCTTTGACTTATTGTCTGACAAGCGAGCGTATTCAACCAAGTTTTCGGATATAAGTGGCCTTTCGATCTTGGTTTCGCTCTTTAGAAACTCTAAGCAATCGATTACGTCTTCCACAGAGATCTCACTCATCTCACTTTCATCATCGAACTCAGATGTACTATTAATATTCATCTTATGTTCGATCATCAATTTGGCATTTGATGACTCAAATGATTCTAAGGTTTCAGATTTAATTTTTGACTTATCGTTTTCATCTAAGAGTTGTTTTAACATACATTTATGTTCCTTAGAATTAATAAAAGTTTCAATTTTGTCTAGACCTATTTTATAAGAAATGGAAGTTTCTTCCGAGGAAATGATTGATTCACATTCAGCAATGACCTCATCCTCCTTGAACTCAAGAAAGGGCAAGATCATTTTATGAATCTTTTTCCCTATTTCACAATCTAATTGTGTGATATTAGTATATAAACGTTTAGCAATCAAGCAAAAACATTACGTTGTTTCAAAAATCTCAAATTGTCTCTTTGCAAATAAATTATTTCATCCCTATCTCTAACTAACTCCTGCTCCTTCAGCTCAATCCATATTTGTCTCTCCTCACTCTTCGTTCACAACCTGCTAATTTGGTCAGTTAGGTTAGAATTTGTTAAGCGATTTTGCATGAGACTTTCGCTGAGATTATTGAATTTGAATTTTTAGTTCATTTAATTCCTTTTCATAATCAATTGCAGGAATTTTAAGAGATTCGAGAAGGGATTGTACCTTTTGGATCAAACGATCACAGTTGTTAATCTTCTCACTAACAGGCTTGGCTACAAAGCATTTGTCTTCATGCAGATTCGATTCCTCATGCTCACTCTCGGTTGGTACTCCAGCCGTCACCATCAGGCATCTTCTAGTCACTTTCTCATCCTCCTTTCTCGCCACTAAAGCTTTACCGTGTGTCGATCTTCTCACTTCTTCACCCTCTGAATCTGTGGACCACACTTCAACTCCGCCAAATTCGTCATCGATCACCTTTTCTTGAACAATCAAGGCATTCATTGGACCAGCACTAGTTTTCTTCTTCTTTATCTCTTCAAGCTTTCTCGGATGATAAGCTTCATCATCTTCACTCTCTCTTCTCTCGGGTAACTTTTTCAACATGCAGTCCTTGGCAAAGTGATTCTTGCCGTGATAGTAATTGCAATCATACCCTAAGTCACCCACCAGTTTGCTCTCTTTCTTTCATCCTTCTTCTGAGAAGTATTCTTCGACTCTTCCTTTACCTTTTCTGAATTATAGCTTCCCTACCAGTTTTGGTTCTTACTGACAGGGAATTTCTTCCGAGAAAACTTCTTTGGATTCGACACCATCATCGCATACTCATCACTCGTAAGATCACACTCCGACATGTCATATTCCTCTTCTTCTTCAATCACATTTTTGTTCTTCGAGACAAGAGCTAGTGAACCGACACCAGAGACCAACTTTGCTTCTTTTGACACTATGCTTTCATGAGACTTTAGAATTCCCATATGTTTTGCTAGGGAATAAGCCTTGAATTGTTCATACGCCTTCACAGTTGAGACAACTGCCATCCACTCTGGTCTTCAACCGTTCAGGAAGGTGACTTTCTGTTCAGTATACCATGCTTTGTCATCTTGCTGGACAAATGATTGTAGCGATCAAACATCTGAAGCAAGGTTTCTTTAGGCTTTTGTGCAAATTCCCCAAACTAGGAGAGAAGCAGAGTTTGAATGGAGTGCTCTAGATCCTCATTGGTTGAATATAGTTCTTTCAACCTGTCCCATATCTCCTTAGATATAGTGCATGAACTCACTAATCGGAAGGTGTTAGCTTGTAAAGAGAATCTGGTTATTCTTAATGCCTTGACATTACACAACAGTTTATCCTTTTCGTCCTGAGGAATCTTATCCACGTCTACAATCAGTTTGTTATATTCCTTTTGGGTTTTCACAGTTGTATTCTTTCCAGAGTGAACAAAAGGACCCAACATGATTGCTTCCCAGATGTGTAACAGCTCAAATTTTCAAATAAATTTTTCATTTAAAACAAAACATCGTTATTCGACAAAAGAGTTTATTCCAAGTTGATTGCAAAAGTATAAATAATAAATCTCCAAGATCTTCAGCAATGGCAATGTGTACGTGTCATGCCGGCGCCTTCCCACGGTCATCACTAGTACCTGAAAAACGTAAACACAACTAGTAAGCATAAATGCTTAGTGAGTTCCCCAGTATACGACTTACCCACATACGCCTTCCGGCCCGGACCTTTCGGTCCACATAACATTGCCTTCCGGCCCGTAACATAATCGCCTTCCGGCCCGTAACATATCGCCTTCCGGCCCGTATTAAATTGCCTTCCGGCCCATAGTAATTTTGCCTTCCGGCCCATAATAGAATAAAACATAACACACGTAACATAACGCACATAACACATAAGTCATACATCATACCGTTCTTTCTATCACATAAAGTCTCGCCTTCCGGCCCGTATAAGCATACATCACATATAAGCATACATCACATATAAAGCATCTACCTCTCTAGACATAGCATAAATATAACACATACGACCTTCCGGTCACGCAGTCAAACCCTTCCGGGTGAAGTATAGTGAGAAGACTCACCTCGTAGTATGCAAGCTATAAACCCTTCGAGCTACTCGCACTCGATCCGCCAATCCGCAGGTTCCCTATAATACCACATACCTTTATTAATGATCTTATCAAACAAGACAACTGATCCTACTAAGTTACATACAGGTCAACGGTCAATCTTGACCGGACTCGTCGAGTGCAAAGGGCAACTCGGCGAGTATAGACACCACGACTCCACTCGCCGAGTCTAAAGAACGACTCGACGAGTTCTAGTAGATCTTCAAGCTACTCGCCGAGTCTGAAGAACAACTCGGCGAGTCCTAGTGAATCTTCAAGCTACTCGCCGAGTCTGAAGAACAACTCGGCGAGTCCTAGCCATGCAGTCAATCCGCTGCCTCCTGTATTTCGCATGATTTCGAAGTATAAAGATATGGGGCTTCCTGGACTTTCACATACACTATTACAGGGGTTTTTAAACACTTGCAACAACACTATAATCTAACAATTCCTCAAATGGGTTTCCTAAACCCTAAATTCGCATACAACGTAAAAGCTACAGATTATGATCCGAAGATTACCTGGAAACGTGTTCCCTGTGTCCCCAACCTCCAGTACTCGACTCCTTGGATTTCCTTTGATCACCACCTTGCCTCTCCTTGTCTAACAATCTCTTCAAGCTTCCTCTAGCCCTCACTCTTGCTCCCGATGCCCACAAACTCCCAAGGTATCTTCAATCGGCCAAAAAGACGCGACATGACGGCCATAAGATCATTATATATGATTCAGAATCGAAACGGCTAGGGTTCAGCCGAACAGCGTCGACTCGCCGAGTCCCTATTGGACTCGTCGAGTCCAGTCGCGTATCTGCGACCAAGACCATGGCCCTACTCGGCGAGTCATGCACCAACTCGCCGAGTCCCCTCCTAAATGTGCCCCAAAACTAATTTAAAGGAATACCTGAAATTCCGGGCTGTTACAACTCTCCCCCACTAGAACTAGACTTCGCCCTCGAAGTCTCATTCTGCGAATAACTCCGGATGTTGCTCCCGCATTTCTCTTTCCGGCTCCCACGTCATCTCCGATCCCTTCCGATGTTGCCACTGAACCAACACCAGAGGTATCTCCTTGTTCCGTAGAACCTTGATCTTCCGATCCCTGATAGCTACTGGTCTCTCGGTGTAATTCAGGCTCGCATCCACCTGAATATCTTCTAACGGAACCACTGCTGCTTCATCGGCTATACACTTCCTCAACTGTGATACGTGAAAGGTATTGTGAATCTGACTCAGCTCCGCTGGCAACTCCAACCGATAAGCTACCCGACCTACCCTTGCAATTACCCGGAATGGGCCTATGAACCGGGGCCCCAATTTGCCCCTCTTCCTGAACCGAATCACCCCTTTCCAAGGAGAAACCTTTAGGAGAACGAAGTCGCCGACCTGGAATTCGAGCTCGGACCGGCGTCTGTCCGCATAACTCTTCTGTCGGCTCTGGGCGGTCAATAACCTCTGCCTCACTCGTTGAATCTGTTCGGTCGTCTGAAGTACGATCTCTGTACTGCCCATCACTCTCTGTCCCACTTCTCCCCAGCAAATGGGAGTCCGACACCTCCTACCATACAACAACTCAAAAGGTGGCATACCAATGCTCGAATGATAGCTGTTGTTGTAGGAAAACTCAGCCAACGGCAGATGCGCATCCCAGCTACCCCCGAAGTCTAACACACACGCTCTAAGCATGTCTTCCAATGTCTGAATCGTCCGCTCGCTCTGACCGTCGGTCTGGGGATGGTATGCGATACTAAAATGCAGTTTAGTACCCAACTCCTCATGGAATTTCTTCCAGAACCTGGAAGTGAAACGTACATCGCGGTCCGAAACAATCGAAATCGGTACCCCATGCCGAGACACTATCTCTCTCACGTATAACTCTGCCAATTTCTCTGCTGATGAACTTTCGCTAATGGCAAGGAAGTGTGCACTCTTTGTTAGCCTATCCACAATCACCCAAATCGCATCGACTCCCCTGGCAGTTCTCGGCAATTTAGTGATGAAATCCATTGTGATCTGCTCCCACTTCCACTCAGGAATCTCCAAAGGTTGCAACTTACCGTGCGGTCTCTGATGCTCGGCCTTAACCCTACGGCAGGTCAAACACCTCTCAACGAACCAGGCGACGTCTCTCTTCATGCAAGGCCACCAGTACTCCTCTCTCAAATCCAAATACATTTTTGTAGCACCGGGATGGATTGAGAATTTCGATCTGTGTGCCTCCTCCATCAAAGTAACACGCGTACCGCCCACGAATGGTACCCAGATCCGACCCTGAAACGTCATAAGTCTCCGTCCATCCATAACGAACTCTGAAGTCAACCCAACGACCCGCTCCTGTTTCTGCATCCCAGATTTCACAACCTCGGCCTGTGCCCCACGAATAGCATCTAATATCGGAGTTATCACCGTCAATCTCAAACATACGTCCCGCAATGGAGTGCTCTCCGTCCTACGACTCAATGCATCGGCTACTACATTAGCCTTGCCTGGGTGGTATAGGATCTCACAGTCATAATCCTTAACCACGTCTAACCATCTCCTCTGACGCATGTTTAGGTTTGGTTGATCCATCAAATACTTCAAACTCTTATGGTCCGTGTATATGGTACAACGAACCCCGTACAGGTAGTGACGCCAAATTTTGAGGGCGAACACTACTGCCCCCAACTCTAAGTCATGCGTGGGATACCTCGCCTCGTGAGGCTTCAGCTGCCTCGATGCATAAGCTATCACATGGCCCCTCTGCATCAACACTGCACCCAGTCCCGAAATCGATGCGTCGCAATATACGACAAAGTCCTCCATCCCTTCCGGAAGAGCTAATACTGGGGCTTCGCACAGTCTCTGACGAAGTGTCTCGAAAGAAGTCTGCTGCTCGGGTCCCCATGAAAATGTAACACCCTTCCGGGTCAATCTGGTGAGTGGCACCGCGATCTTGGAGAAGTCCCTAATGAACCTCCGATAGTACCCTGCCAACCCAAGGAAACTCCTGATCTCCGAAGGTGACTTCGGTGCCTCCCAACTCATCACCGCTTCCACCTTGGCCGGATCGACCAATATCCCTGCCTGATTTACAACGTGCCCCAGAAATTGAACCTCCCGTAACCAGAAGTCACATTTGGAGAATTTTGCATATAGCTTCTCCGACCTCAGTACCTCGAGGACCTCCCTCAAATGTCCCTCATGCTGCTCCCTAGACCGCGAATACACCAGAATGTCGTCGATGAATACAATCACAGACCGATCCAGCATCGGCCTGCATACCCTGTTCATGAGATCCATGAACACTGCTGGGGCATTGGTGAGCCCAAAAGGCATCACCACGAACTCGTAATGCCCATATCGCGTCCTAAAGGCTGTCTTCTGGACGTCCTCATCCCGCACTCTTACCTGATGGTACCCTGATCTCAAATCAATCTTGGAAAACCAAGATGCCCCTTGCAACTGATCGAATAGATCATCGATCCTCGGTAACGGATAGCGGTTCTTAACTGTCACCTTGTTCAGCTCCCGATAATCGATACACATCCGGTGTGAACCATCCTTCTTCTTGACGAACAGAATCGGTGCTCCCCACGGCGAGCTACTCGGCCGAATAAATCCCTTCCCCAACAACTCTTGAAGTTGCGAGGACAATTCTTGCATCTCTGGAGGTGCAAGACGATAAGGCACCTTCGCAATAGGCGCAGCCCCTGGAACTAGATCAATACCAAACTCTACTTGCCTCGCAGGAGGTACTCCCGGCAAATCCTCGGGAAAAACATCTGGGAACTCGCGCACCACTGGAACCTCCTTCAGTGTCTTCGGTCTCTCGGAACTCTCCCGCGTATCCATCACATATGCCACAAAACCATTACATCCCCGCTGTAGGCATTGTCTCGCCCTAGCGGCCGAACAAAAAGCTGCTCCCGAACGGGTACCCTCGCCGTATACCGTAAGAACTCCCCCACTAGGGTCTCGTATAGTCACCAGCTGACGCTCGCAGTCGATGACAGCGCTGAATCGGCTCAACCAGTCCATGCCTACAATGACACAGACATCCCCCATCGCAATAGGAATGAGGTCAATCGGAAACGCGACCCCGAAGATCTCTAGCACACATCCCCGAAGAACCTCCGTAGCACAAATCACCCTCTCAGCCGCAATAGAAACGCTCAAAGGCCGCCTTAACGGCTCACGACTAATGTCGATGTGCTGACTAAAAGCTAACGATACAAACGATCTACTCGCACCCGAATCAAATAACACTAGAGCAGGCATAGAGTTCACAAGGAAAGTACCTACACATACATTAACATAAGCATAGCATTTCGACCTTTAAGTACATACGTGAATGATAACATACCTGCCACAACATCGGGTGCAGCGCGGACTTCCTCCGCAGTCAGCTGAAAGGCTCTCCCGCGAGCCCTCGGGGCCTCGACCTTCGCCGGTCGGGTCTCAGTAGTCCGGGTAGTAGGTGTAGTTCCCTGACGAAGTTGCGGACACTCGGCCTTCCGATGGCCTGTCTGGTTGCAATGAAAGCAAACCATAAACCCCTTAGGGCAATCCCTGGCAATATGTCCCTCCTTGCCACACTTGTAGCAACCACCAGCTCGACACACCCCCTCGTGACTCTTGCCGCACTTCGCGCAAGTGCGACCCTTCGGACCTCCCATCCTCGAATCAGCGAACTTAGTCCGCTTGGCTGCCGGCTGAGACTGAGCCGGCCGTCGATCCACCTGCCGAGACTCAGCCTCCTCCCTCGCTTGAGTCTCCAACTCGATCTCGCGCTTCCTGGCGTTCGCCTGAAGCTCAGTGAAAGTACGATAGGTGGAGTTTGACACAAACTCCCGGATCTCCCTCTTCAAAACACCCAAATAGCGGCTCATCCACGACTGCTCCGTAGATACCAGCTCGGGGCAGAACATTGCCCTCTCATGAAACTTCCGTGTGATCACTGCCACGGAATCAGTACCCTGCTTAAGGGTCAAGAACTCCTGAATCAATCGCTCCCTCTCTACCGGGGGAACGTACTCGTCCCTGAACATCTCCGTAAACCTCTCCCATGTCACCGCCGAAATCTCTGCCTGAGTGAAGTTCGCCGTCACGAACTTCCACCAATCCTTCGCTCCCAGACGGAGCTGGTTCAAGGCGAACCGTACCCTCAAGTGCTCCGGGCATGAACAAGTATAGAAGCACCCCTCGATGTCGGCGATCCACCTCATAGCTGCAATCGGATCCTGCGTCCCATCAAATTCAGGGGGTTTCGTGTTGCTGAATTCCCTGAATAGTAATGAATCACCCCCTTGCGGCCTAGCAGCAGCCACAGCTGCGGTAGCGGCAGCAACTGCAGCGTCAGTAAGTGCGGCGTACCGCTCCTCAAACTCCTCCATCAGCGTGGTCTTAATAGACCCAAACATCTCCGGGATCTCAGCCCGGACCGCCGCAGCTACCTCTTCCTGAATAATCTGACGAATCTCCTCGTCACTCGCCCCGCTCGAACTCGCCCCATTGCGTGTGATGACCATGATGTCTCTGAAATACAACATAAAATCATCAGAGACTCCACCAAGTACAATGGTACTCGATACGCGCCCTACTCAGTCTCCGATTTCCAAGGATTCTTACTTGGGTCTTCCACTAATCCGGTGTCTTCGGTAGTACGGGCCCAATACTACCGACCACACCGTATCAGTATTCGTCCCAAGTCTTCCTCCCCAACTCCCGAATAATGAGTACTCTACCTCTAGTATGCACTATCTACTTGTATGCTGCCAAACATCCCATATAAGCGATCTCCCTAGACAAGGCATCACAAAACAGGCCATTCTAGTCCTATCATGTATACCTAGTCTTCTAGCATGCATATCAATTCATAATTCAGTGCATAATATAACATTGTAAGGTATTCTGGGGATCTTTACCGTTCGGGCGCTGGCTGCTCGTACACACTGCTCCATCCTTGTTTTACCGCCTTACCATTTATAAAATGTTGTGTCCTGATTATTTTAAAAAAAAGTTTTTCCTCAAATCCCCGGTCTGAGTTCAGTTGCACCCAAAAGTACACCCGAATCCCTCAAACCAAGGCTCTGATACCAATTGTAACAGCTCAAATTTTCAAATAAATTTTTCATTTAAAACAAAACATCGTTATTCGACAAAAGAGTTTATTCCAAGTTGATTGCAAAAGTATAAATAATAAATCTCCAAGATCTTCAGCAATGGCAGTGTGTACGTGTCATGCCGGCGCCTTCCCACGGTCATCACTAGTACCTGAAAAACGTAAACACAACTAGTAAGCATAAATGCTTAGTGAGTTCCCCAGTATACGACTTACCCACATACGCCTTCCGGCCCGGACCTTTCGGTCCACATAACATTGCCTTCCGGCCCGTAACATAATCGCCTTCCGGCCCGTAACATATCGCCTTCCGGCCCGTATTAAATTGCCTTCCGGCCCATAGTAATTTTGCCTTCCGGCCCATAATAGAATAAAACATAACACACGTAACATAACGCACATAACACATAAGTCATACATCATACCGTTCTTTCTATCACATAAAGTCTCGCCTTCCGGCCCGTATAAGCATACATCACATATAAGCATACATCACATATAAAGCATCTACCTCTCTAGACATAGCATAAATATAACACATACGACCTTCCGGTCACGCAGTCAAACCCTTCCGGGTGAAGTATAGTGAGAAGACTCACCTCGTAGTATGCAAGCTATAAACCCTTCGAGCTACTCGCACTCGATCCGCTAATCCGCAGGTTCCCTATAATACCACATACCTTTATTAATGATCTTATCAAACAAGACAACTGATCCTACTAAGTTACATACAGGTCAACGGTCAATCTTGACCGGACTCGTCGAGTGCAAAGGGCAACTCGGCGAGTATAGACACCACGACTCCACTCGCCGAGTCTAAAGAACGACTCGACGAGTTCTAGTAGATCTTCAAGCTACTCGCCGAGTCTGAAGAACAACTCGGCGAGTCCTAGTGAATCTTCAAGCTACTCGCCGAGTCTGAAGAACAACTCGGCGAGTCCTAGCCATGCAGTCAATCCGCTGCCTCCTGTATTTCGCATGATTTCGAAGTATAAAGATATGGGGCTTCCTGGACTTTCACATACACTATTACAGGGGTTTTTAAACACTTGCAACAACACTATAATCTAACAATTCCTCAAATGGGTTTCCTAAACCCTAAATTCGCATACAACGTAAAAGCTACATATTATGATCCGAAGATTACCTGGAAACGTGTTCCCTGAGTCCCCAACCTCCAGTACTCGACTCCTTGGACTTCCTTTGATCACCACCTTGCCTCTCCTTGTCTAACAATCTCTTCAAGCTTCCTCTAGCCCTCACTCTTGCTCCCGATGCCCACAAACTCCCAAGGTATCTTCAATCGGCCAAAAAGACGCGACATGACGGCCATAAGATCATTATATACGATTCAGAATCGAAACGGCTAGGGTTCAGCCGAACAGCGTCGAATCGCCGAGTCCCTATTGGACTCGTCGAGTCCAGTCGCGTATCTGCGACCAAGACCATGGCCCTACTCGGCGAGTCATGCACCAACTCGCCGAGTCCCCTCCTAAATGTGCCCCAAAACTAATTTAAAGGAATACCTGAAATTCCGGGCTGTTACAAGATGAGATACCCATTATCATCAGATCCAATCACATAATCTTCAAAGTGATGCACCCACACTTCATAATCCTGCGTGTAAATAATGGGTACTCTTGTAGAAGATCTGATGTTGTTGGAGATGTTGATGGGATTAGATTCTACGTCGTCTTGAGACATGATGAGCCTTCCTTGAAACTATTAGAGTCTGACCTGTAAACTTGAGAATAGGGTTTTATCCAAAACACTAGTTTTCGTCAATAGGAAAACGGCGGCTCCTAAGTAATCGATAAAAGCGGAAACCCTTTAGTATTCTTCAAACAAAAAGGAATGTGTATTTGTTACACAGTCTCTTCCTCTGATACCAACTGAAGAGTTTAAAAATCTAGTAGGATCGATATGTTCTAAACGGTGAATAAAGCAATAAGAACAAGACACAGGAATGGCTCAAACAATAATGAATGATTAAGCTTTAACACCCCAGAAGAGCTCGATGAAGAACTTCGACTGTATAGGTGTTTTTAGGGTTACAGAACGATAATCAAAGTAAAACTTAGGAACTAATCTTAATGCATACATTCATCCACTATATATATACTACATAACCCTAACAAAACACGGATGGACAAGCCTAATCCGGTAATTCAAAACAAAGCCCATGATGCAACATATTTATCCTACACTTAAGTTTCCAAACTTACCATTTTGCCACTAGGGCCACCTTTTGCCACTTCCTTCTACATCAAGGGCCAAAATAACCTAATTAGAATCCGAGGGGGTGAATTTGAAGCTACTGGAAAAATGGGATGTTACAATATATAAACTAAATTCCAATATTAAAATAATATATTTACTTCTATTGATAAATTTATGTTTTTTAACTTTTAACATATTATACTTAATTTATTAGTTTTAATATATTATTGGATGTAAACCATTATCATTTTAAAGATACAAATTGTGACAACCCGATATTTCAACTCTATGTAATGACCTAAAAGTCAAGTATTGTAACCACTTTTGTGATAATGAAATTAACTTCGAAAATAAAATGTCCAAAAAGTTTCTATTTAATTACCTACTATGATAGATGTCATCAAACCATGATCGTACGTAAAAAGAATGCCCAAATACAACTTCGTATATTGAAATTATGATTTTTCCAAGTTCGGCTTAGCGACAGACTGCTAAAAACTCGAATCGGAGATCGACCAACTTTTGACCGGAATGACCTAAACGAGAATCGAAGGTCTCGACAATGATATTTCAGCGGTAAAAAGTCTGGAAAAAACAGATGTCAGATAAAGAAGTTATGAATTTCTAAAGAAATTTTCTTAAACGCGACCGTTTAAAAATAAATAATAAAAACAATTTCAAAATTTGCCGACGGAATCTAAACGAAAGTTGTAGAGCATAGTCTCACCTACGCGTGGATATAAAGAACGTCGAAAACGGAGTTCGTATGAAGAAGATATGAATTTTAGAAGTTTATTAAATAAATAAAATATAAATTTCATTATTTATCCTTGGTATTATCCGAAGGCAGGTCATCAGATAGGGCCGAGTTACGCCCAGCGTAATCTCGTACGCCTAGCGTACTCAAGGCCTAGGCCTCAGATCGTCCACGTCTCGCCCTATGCGAAGCTAGCCTTGTCCCATCCGAAGTCCGAGGCAGTCGGGGATCCGGTCATGCGTGACGCACACGTACGCCCAGCGTACTCGCGTACGCCCCGTGTACTCGCGTACGCCCCGTGTACCGAGGCGGTTCCCACCCCCTATATAAGGGATGCGAGGGTTTCGAAGAAAAGGGCCATTCTCTCTCATTTCTCTTGCGTTCTTGCCTCGTTTTCCATGCCCGTGCTAACCCGAAGCCCGGGTCACTTTGCTCAAGTTCCGAAGGTCGTTTGTGCTCCCGAGATTCCGAGAATCCCAAGAAAATCCGTTTCCCTGAGAAAAAATTCTGCCCGGTTTTCATCTCGCCTTTCTTCGATCTTTCAAGTGATTTCATACCCCTTAATTAACCTTTTAAATGTTCTATAAATGCTTTTATATGCTTTCAATGGGGGGAATACAAGTAAAACACACGATTATTATCGTGTGTTATATAATGTTTTATTATACACTTTTATTCAATAGAATCATATGTGATTTATAAACTTTATAGGGAACTTTCTTATGTAAAGTATATCACGATAACATTATATCTTTTTGAAATGAAAAGTGTTGTTATATATGTATAAAGTAAACACCCTGCTTAGTTTACATGTATATGTGTCCAACTTAGACACTATAAAAATCTATACTTTCATACCAAGTGATTCATTTTCTAGGGATTTCTAAACAAACGAGACACACTTTTAGAAAGCTATAATAGGTATAGTTTTACGAGAATATTGCTAACTTTTACATATTAGAAACACAATTTTCAAGAAGTCACTTTCAGATACAAGAAACAAACAAACATTTTCACATGTAAATCTGTTTTTATACTAAGATTTGTGAGACATTAACTTCACGTACATTCGAGTACACATTTCAAGTCCTATATTACATACCAGAATCCCTTGGAGGGGGAGCATGGTGTTTGTGTATAGATCTATACAAGCTTGACAACTCGCGCCCTGACTGTTAGCTATAGTCCACCATTTTGGGTGACAAACGTCATAACATTCCAACGCCTGAAGAACGTTGTGTATAGGCAATCCGAGTCAATAGTATGGTTATAAAACTCACATGGGGTATTAAAAATACATTGATTTACGAGTTTTTATTCAAACATATTGGATATTTTACACGTACATACATTTTCTAAAAACAAACATTTGTCTTGTTAGAAGGCTACATTTATTCTAGTAGAAAATATGGGATTTTCTAGAAACAAGCAAACAAAAACAAAACATTTCATTTCATACAAACATTTTCATTTAATACTTATGAAACTCACCAGCTTAAATACTGATCTACTCTTTCAAAACTACTTGTATGTCCCAGGATTCAGTAATTACAGGTATCAAACAACTTTTGAAGAAGGGACGCTGCGTCGTCAGTTTAACTTCATATTTTGGCATCATATTGTAATTGGTTTTGAACATGTACTTTTCAAACAATGTAAACTTTCATTTATATATATGATGGTTGTATTGCTTTCTTTACTATGTATTCATTTGTTATGCTACCACATGAAGTCATCCGCCCCCGAACGTTTCCTCCGTTCTGGTTTGGGGGTGTGACAAATTGGTATCAGAGGAATGTTTATGGTGAACTAAGTATATCAAACCACATAAGATATACAAACTATAAATGCTTAAGGGACTAATACTCTCTGATAAAACATTTTCTTATGTTTTGTTTTACGCCTAAGACGCGTTTCGTTTAACTTTTAATGTTAATTCATTCAAGTACAAATACATACATACAACAAACATGTTTTCATGATTATAACTATACAAGAAGTATTTAGACAAGTTGAAAACTACGATTAAGACTCGATATATGTAATCGGATTTGGGACAAATATAGCATGATCAACTATATTTGTCCGAGATCGGACCAATATATATTGAGGATTGCTCGTAGTACGCAACAAGTCAAAACTTACCAAAACATCACGGGAATCAAACACACGAATTTAAATACTATAGGAGTATTTATTTCGTAGGATAGCTTATCATACCTGTTTAGACTTACATGTTCCAAACATTATTCGATTCTTATAACCCTATTCTCGTACAGTCAAATGGCTGGATTTCACCACCCCGGCGACCCCTACTATTCCAACCAAGGCAACGGGGGATCGATCGAAGTGGATCACGAAGAGGACGAAGAACCCATAGAATTGGATGATGACTCCGGTACCGACTCAGAGCCGGAAGTGATCAATCCACCACCCGCACAACCTCCCGTCTTCGTAAGGAACTTTCAAGGACCGACTCCCGTCTGGGGAAGTCACCTCCACCATTGGAGCCAACAAGAAAACCTACGCCCTCCCTACCGCATGTGTCGATACTTCTACAATGTCCGCGGCGGAGGTTCAGCTGATCGGGCACTACCAGTAACGGTGGGCAAGCTATCCAATCAGTCCTACCAATCCGGAGTTCAAGCTAGCCGGATTCGGGATATCAACGTAGAAGTACAGGTTGACACTTATGACATCTGTAGGCTGGACAGAATTCAAGACAATGCCCTACTCCAAACTGAGGCATTCCAAGCTCAAATGATTGCAGCCCTAGCCGAATTGAGGGAACAACAAGCCGCTTTTGATAGGCGTCTAATGGAATCGAAGCAATCGGATGCGGAGTCAAGCTCCAAGCGCAACCCACGTCGCAAGTAGTGCTTGCCAAAATCTCAAATTTTGTTATAAGTTAGGAACTCGGCTAAAAGTTTTTAAATTTCTTAAGCTTTGTAACCGGAGAACCTTATAGGGGTCAAATTTTTGTGATCATTGTATCAACTATTATATTAATATAAGTGGCACTATTATTACTACGTAGAGTATTTCATTCAATCCTTAAAAAGTTATAGAAAAACCAAATGCTTGTTTCATATTTTTAGTCTTACAAATAACTTTCATTCTTCTATTTTGGGACTTGTACTATCATCTGTCGTTAGACTATAGAAATCTAGTTCATAAGACACATTCAGTTTCTATACTAAGGAATTCTTATCGTTATCTTTTCAACCTATAGTTGAAGGATGCCTCCGCGTAGGAACCCAAGGCGAAACAACGGTGGGGAAGCACCTATACCACCACCGCCTCCACCTCCTCAATTTGATGTTGTCATGTTCCAAGCAGCAGTCACCGCAGCTGTAGCAGCTGCCATATCACAGATCAATAACTCGAGTACTACTGGCTCGAGAACTGGCACACACCCATCCAACCATGGCGAGAGTCATGGGCAATCCCGAGAATGCACCTATAAGGACTTTACTAATGCCAAACCCCGGATGTTTAATGGAACTGGTGGTGTGATGACTCCGAGGCAGTGGATCGAAAGGACAGAATCAGTCTTTGAAATATGCTCCGGTCCCGAGCACAACAAAGTCAAGTTTGCAACCTTCACACTTACTGATAGGGCTTTAACTTGGTGGAATGGCCACGTTAAGGTACTTACCCTGATAGTGGCAAATTCCATAAACTGGGAGAGCTTAAAAATCATGCTGATGAGAGAATACTGTCCACAAGGAGAGATTCAAAAACTCGAGCACGAGCTCTGGACTATTGGAATGATTGGTACCGACATAGCAACTTATACCAACAGATTCTGCAATCTGGCAATCCTTTGCCCAGATATGATTGCTCTTGAGAGCAAGAAAATAAAGAGATACATTTGGGGACTGTCGCCCCAAATTCGGTCAAGTGTGTTAGCTTCAAAACCTGACACTTTCGAAAGTGCCAAGGAACTGGCACAATCTCTTGTTGACTACGGAGGTCATCAAAACTCAACAGTTTTTGCACCAGAACCACAGAAGGGAAACAACAACAACAATAACAGGAAGAGAGTATGAAATAAAGGGAAGGGTGGGTCTTCCCAGGAATCCGCGAAGAGGTTTCAGTGAACGTTGCCACTGTACCTACTACCGTTCCTACAAATCCCTACCCAACAAAGACTTATGGGGGTAACCTTCCAAAGTGCACTAAATGCACTTACCATTATCATGGACCTTGTCAGGAAATGCAGTGCTCCAACTGCAATAGAAAGGGACACACTGTCCGTTTCTGCAAGGATCCCGCAAAGCCGATCACTCAAGTTCCCAGCACGGTTGTAGGCGAAACTTGCTACGGTTGTGGCGAGGTGGGCCACTACAAGAGAAACTGCCCAAAGGCAGCAAATACCGGCGGGGTAGGACGAGTTTTGGCTATAGGCCACGATGAAGCTGTAGCTGATCCGACTGTAGTTGCTGCTACGTTCCTTCTTGATAATTCATATGCATGCATATTATTCGATAGTGGAGCGGAGAGGAGCTTCATGAGTCAAAACATTATTCACTTACTTAAACGTAAACCT